>NW_023270825.1:43428567-43430516 GCF_011800145.1 Mirounga leonina
ACAGGCTCCATGCCCAGCATGGAGCCCACCACGGGGCTCAATCTCACAACCCTGAGTCAAAATCAAGAGTTGGATGCTTAACTGACTGAGCTACCTAGGCGCCCCTGTTCTTCTGTTTCTAAATCTTGCTTTCTTACCCCACTTGTATGTCTGTCACAATCTTCCCGTGTGACATCGGGAGCCAGAAGCTGGTGAGGCTTTTCTCACAAGGGTACCTTGTGAGCATGATTATGATAAACAGAAACCATGTATCTTGTGGGCGTTTAGTACATGTGAAACCACTCAGCCCACCACCAAGATGTGGCAAATGGCCAGAGTGGGGGGCACAGGCAGAGAAGGTGTGTGGGTCCCTATGCATCCTGTCAATGCTTAATGAATAACTCCCTTTCAGTAGTGCCCAGCCTAGCCAGATCTATAGAGTGTAGGGTAGAAACTAAGGTGAGGTCTCAGAACCAGGAAGTCACACCCATGTTAATATTTAGAAAACAGTGCGGTTATAATAGCTTCTTTTCTAGGCTCCCTAATGAAAAGGGGTAGTGTGGTTCAGTCATGAAAGCTTCTGAAAAGACTCTTTGACACGAAGGCTCTTAGCTCCACTCTTCATGTTGGCCCTTGATTATATCAGTGGATTAATAAGCAGTTGCTTGTTCTGCCTTTGTGTGCTTGGATCCCCCCACCCTCAGCAAGGCTAAGGGTTCCTTGAGGGAGGTGACAAGTTTGTGCATTTTTCTGTTTTCCTCCCATCTCAGCGCCTGCTCCTTGTCACATGACAAGAGGTGCTCTCTCAACCTTGACTTCAATTAGAATCATCTGGGGAAACAAACACATTTTCATGTGCAGTCCCCACCCCTTGAGCTTTTGATTTAATTAGATTGGGATGAGGCCTGAATGTGTTTATTCTTTCTTCTGGAATGAACTTTTGTGTAAGTACAAAAGTACTTTTGTCCAAAGAAATGTTACAAGTTCATCATTAGTACACTTCAACTTATTACAAATTTTCATTACAATTTTAATTGTTGCAAAATGTTCCACAGAGTACACCTATTTAACCATTCACCTGCCATTTGTTGAACATTTAGTTTGTTTCTGATTTTTAGCTATTACAAAAGGAGACATAATGAGAGAATTCTTCACATAAATTTTCCTTATTTGAGGCATCTTGCTTTTCACCAGGAGAAATTCCCAGAAGTTTTATTACTGGACAAAATAATATGAAAGTATTTTAGACTCTTCATACTGTCTAACTGCTTTTCTAAAGGCTCTTAACCAATTCACACTCCTTCCAAAATGGATGAAAATTTCTATTTTATCCAACATCAGTCATTTGCTAACATAACAAAACATTTATTCTCTATTTCAATGTATATATCTATATTTGAGGCTTATATTTTTTCAAAGCTCCCCAGGCAATTCTAAGGTGGAGTCTGGGTGGAGAGCAAGAGTAGGCTGGACTAAAAGTTGCCAGGTGCTGTGGCCCCTTTTCCTCAGCCTCTGGAGACCCTTTGCTCTGATACAAAGGCCCAGGAAAAGTGCCCCAAGGAAATGGGCACCACGGTAAGGAGGAGGTTTCTTTCTAAGGCCTAGGCCAAGTAGGCTCAAGTCATCCTCCCTGGCTCTTCCTAGGGAGGGGCCTGTCTCCTCTGGCTGCCTAGGGTTGGAAGTGACCCAATGAGAACCAAGAGAACATAGCCCCAAAGAGGGAGAACAGGGGAAAAAAAGGAACCGTTCTGCATCATCAGGAGCTTGGAGCCTCTCCCCCAACTCTCAGAGAGTCTACTTCCCTGCCCTGAGGCCTGAGTCACAGAAACCTCTGGCTGTGCTGACCACCACCATCAAACGTGCCTCCTCCATACCGTATCCCCATAGTCGTGGTTTTTTAAATTGCTTTTTTATTTTTAAAATTTTATTTATTTATTTATTTATTTATTTATTTATTTATTTATTTATTT
>NW_023270825.1:44062640-44143512 GCF_011800145.1 Mirounga leonina
TCCATATCCTTTCCATTAGCTACCCTTGCTGATTTCCTGACTATCTTTTATTTAGGATAATATTAAATTGTTTGAGGCTCCATTTGTACTGGAAAACAGCTAGTTTTGATCTTGGTTAAAATTCTTGCCCTACCATGTGTTAGCTTTATGACAGTGGGTAAGTGTATAACCTCTAGCAACCTCCAATCCCTTCATCTGTAAAATAGAATTGTACCTACCACACTGAGATGGAGGGACTGGATGTGACTATTTTATAAGACGATATAAATGGAAAAATCTGTCCAGAGGCTACAGCTTTGGGAGAACTCAATTATTGGAAGTTCTGTCCAGTTCTATGCAGGAGGCCCCCAACCTTAGTGGGTATTGCTGGGGGTGGGGTGTGTGGGGACTCAGCCTGAGAACTGGCGGAGTGACCGAATCTCCCTCACCCTTTGGAATGTCCTGGGTCAGTGTTGGGCTCTTTAGCATCAGGTGAATCCTGCCATCCAAGTAGCAATGGTATGCTTGGGATGCCCGTGGTTGGTCTCTGCGGCCCATGACAAAACACTGTCAGTCTTTCCAGAGAAAGCCAGACATTCAGAGTTGGCAGAAAGACAGTCTGAAATCAGAGGGAGGAGTCAGCCCTGGAGTCAGAGCCTGGAGTCTAGTGGCAGTGATTTCAGAAGCCCCTATAGAATGGCTTCTTGGTTTTTGGTGCAGACCTATCAGCCTTGCCCCAGGGCATGTTGTGGTTACTTCCCACACTGCCTCCTGCTGACCAGCTCGGCAACCTTGGCCATGGCCTGAGTCTTGAGTGAGTTCTCCCTGCCAGGACAGAAGTCACCACCCCAACTTGCTCCAGGTACTAGAACCAGATTATGACACCAAATTAGAAAGGAAGATATGAGAAGAAATTGGTTGGATCAAAAAATTGATTGGATGGGCCACCAGCAGCAAGAATCAGATTTATAATGCACTTCTCAAAGTCTTTTAGATCTTTATTATGTAAGAGAACATATCGTCTCTCCTAGGTATATAGCCAAGGGAAATGCATATACATGTTTACTAGAAGACACATAAAAGAACGTCTGTATATTCTGTATATTCAAGAGTAGCAGCATTGTATATAATAGATCCCAGCTGGACACTACTCAAATGCTCATCAACAGTAGGACGGATAAATACATGGTGGTATCATCACACAATGGGATATACAGCAACAAGAATGAACAAACCATAACTACATGAAAAAACATGGTGGACTCTCACAAAAAACTATTAGTGCAGGGAGCCAGATGCAAAGGAGTATATACACTAATTCCATTTATGCATAATGTTCAAAAACAGGCAAAACTTATCTATGATGTTAGAAGTCAGGAGAGTGGCTACCTTTGGTGAAGGGGCAGTAACTGGAAGGACATGCAAAGTAAATTTCTGGGGTGCTTGGTGATGTGGGCTCTTTCTTGATTTGAGGATCAGTTGTGTGGGATTGTTGAGTTTGTGAAAAGTCATCGAGCTGCATACTTAAAAATTTTTTGCCTCTATATCTGTATATTGAGTTTCAATGAAAAGGTTAGAAAAAAGAAGAATGTGTTAATATCTCTGCACTGTTATCATCATAGATTGCTGCCTGGACTGGAAACCTGCACTGTGGTTTTTCTACCAGTAAAATAATAAAGTAATACTCAGCATTTTCTTGTCTGGCACAGAGTAGGCATTCAAAGAATATTTGTTGAATAAATGAAGAATGGGTTTGGCTCTTCTGTGGGATAGGTAAGCTATTAAGTAACAGTGCTAGGGCATTAAGTAAGAGTGCCTGGGGAAATTTCTATTATCAGAGATTTTCATTCTGGAAAGCACTGTGTCAGACATTTAGGAGGGGAACCTGTGCACCATCTGGCTTCAATCGGCATGTGCAAATCCAAGGTACTCTTCCTTGGTGGTAGAGAGCAGCCCACACTTAGGGTAACCTCTCTGTAAGGAGCTCTTCCTCTGTTCCACAGCCCCCGGAGCCCTTCATTAGGCCCAGTTCAGCTGGATCTTTGATGTCATCTCTGTGTAAATGCTACCCGATCATTTTCTCTTGGTCTTTGATGAGTAAAATGTGAGTGGGAGATGTTTGACCTTGGGGCATGGCTTGTGGCAAGGCAGGAAATGCCTCATCTTGTTGGGGTACAAGAAGGGAAATTAAAAGGTACCATGAACTGGTGCACGCGGACTGCCTCTCAGGTCTGCCAGACATCTTTCAGGAAGTGTGACGGGGCCTGAACACAGATTTGCCAAGTGGGGCACATGGGAGGCAGCAGCAATTCAAGTTGCCCTCACTCCAGCCCAGGTGGAATCTCTTTCAGTCTGATGCGCCCTCTAGTCAAACCTGTTAGGAAGCCAAAGGTGTCAAGTGTTTGAGAACTGGTTTAATTAAGCCACAGAAAAGGCCTGTTTGAGGTCATTTTCCATTAGAAGATTGTGGGTGGTGAACGTGCAAATATGCATTACACATAGATCCAGTCCTGCCCAGAAAGCCTGGATTTTGCTTCCTTTTCAAAGGTTCAAAGAACATCATACTCTGCAGCTCAACTCCAACAAAGAGCACAATATCAAGAAATGTGTGCCGTTTGAAACCCAGTTTCCAAAGATGTTATTCCTTTGTCTTTAAAGATAGCTGCCCTTGGGGTGCCTAGGTGGCTCAGTCGGTTATGTGACCTACTCTGGATTTCAGCTCAGGTCAGATCTCAGGGTTGTGAGATCAAGCCCCATGTTGGGCTCTGTGCTCAGTGGGGAGTCTGCTTGAGATTATTTCCCTCTGCTCTTCCCCCCATGCTCTCTCTCTCTCAAATAAATAAATAAATAAATCTTAAAAAAAAAAAAAAAAGATAGCTGCCCTTCTCTTGGTTCTGGTGGTACAGACAAAGAAATCTTGGTTTTCAGAGCGCAACCCCAGAACTGGGTTCTTTACACCATGTGGAATGGTGGTGAGCTAACATTCTACTGGGGTCTCTCAGAGATTTGCTTCTTTTTAATGATGAAGTTGCTTAACCAGCTTGTGTAGCAGGAGTATCTGTGTTTTGCCAAATGTCAAATAATGATGACATTTGCACAGAGATGAAGTCCAGGGGTAAAGCCTGTCTTCCAAGGGCAGTCTGGTTCAGAGGGTCTCATGGAGCCCATCCTGGAAGACTAGATACCCCACCTTTCAGTGCTCAGGTCTCTCTTGGCCCTGGACATTTTCCTTGGGGGACAGCCATCAGTAGGGTAAGCACGGTGGTCTCTCCCCCTGCCAAGGTCTAGGGCAATCAACATGATAGGAGAGGGCAGATGCAGTGGTTGGGGAGAAGAGTGGAGAAGAGCTGGATAGTGTAGGCTTTGGAAATACCAGAAAATGCCAGAAGACCCAGGGTGTTGAAAGACTAACAAACGTACAGTTAGCATTAGCCCTGGGTTTGCTCTCCTCCTTCTGCTATTAACACTGCCACCCCTAGATCCATTTGGGGGGGGGGTGACAAAAAGGCTTCCCTTTTTTCATTTGAGAGAGAGAATGAGAAAACAAGATTGATTGATTGTAAAGATCCTTGCCGATCTGGACATGTGAACTTGGGAAGGTCTGCGGTCATGTGTCCCCCTTGGGCCTTTGTTTTCTTCTCTGCTGCAGGGCAAGGATATTAGACTTTCTGATCTCTAAGGTCCCTTTTAGCATTAAAGTTCTGCGTTCCATAGTATCTTCCAAAGAGCTTACTAGGAAGGTGCTACCACCAGAGGCTTCAGTTAAAATCTAAATGTGTTTCCTCTGAAAGATAATGTTGTAAGCCTCATTAAAATGAATACCTCAGGTCAAATGCGCTTGCCAAATATACTTGATACTGGGATTCAGGACACAGGCTTGGCTCATTTATATTGGAAGAGAAGGGAGGAACATTCTGGAGAAAGGGGAACTGACAAAGGAGCTCAGGATTTAGTGACGTTCTATGGAGGATGCTCTGCCCACTATCTTACAGGAAAGGTTACTTGAGGCAATCGGCAAGATTCTAGAGGCAGGATTTCTTTACCCTCATAACTGGCATCAGGAATCCGAAACCCTTCAGGGTAACAGAAGGCAGCTAGCCTTTGAAATGGTCCTCAGTGATGCACACCTCCTGATAGTCACAGTCTTGGGTAATCTTCTCCCAATGGGTATTGGGTAGATCTGGAATCTTATACCTAATTCATGCAAGGGCGGGGAGGGTCTATAACATATTTGTCATCAATACATGCATATTGAATAATTCTACTTTCACCAATGAAAGCCTATTTCTATCAGTCATGATCCTAGTAAAAAGATCACTACTTTTGTTAAAAAACAATTACCCATTTCTGACATTGAATATGTTAAACTTGTGAGCCTTGAGTTGAATAAGGAGCATTTGTAGTAGCTGCATTCAGAGTATGGGTTTCCTGAAGAGAACTCTAGCCAACCACTGCAGGTCTGTGCATTCTTTTTTTTTTTTTTTTTAGGTTTATTTATTTAAGAGAGAGAGAGCATGTGAGCCGGGGGAGGGGCAGAGGGAGAGGGAGAGAAACAGACTCCCACTGTAGACTCCCCACTGAGCACAGAGCCTGATGTGGGGCTTGATCTCATGACCCTGAGATCATGACCTGAGCCAAAATCAAGAGTCTGATGCTTAACTGACTAAGCCACCCAGGTGCTGCAGGTCTGTGCATTCTTGAGTAGAATGATTTCTTGAACCTGGGCAGCTCAAACCCCAGACTTAAAGCTTAAACCAAGTCGTACACAATGTCCCTCTGCACATGTGGAAGTATCTTAAAGCAAATTATAGACCAGTGGTAAATAAGGTAGGTTTGCAGAAGGGTTTTAATTTCTTGTTCATGTTGATGGCCAAATCCTTAGTCTCCTATTTTCCTTTATATTTATTTATTTATTGCTTTCTCATTTTCCATCCAGTGCCCTGGTGTCTTTCTGACACCTGATAGGAATAAAAGAGATGATTCTTTGGCCAAAGATTTCAGTCTCTTACCACTTGAAACAAGGTTTAGGAAAAAAAGATGAGGAGTGAAGGGAGGGGTTGAGGTAGTGGACTTGAACTAACCACTTTTGGACCACCCAGGACTCTGGGTCCGTGGCTGTGGGAGGTTGTGCAGGTGCAGAAATCATGGCTCAGACTTGGTAGATGTCCCAAGGCTCCATCTGTGCTAGGCATCTGGCCATCAGGCCTCCCTTTTTGTGGAAATACATTTGGATTGGGCTGCCTGGCATATCAAGAATGACCAGACCTTCTGATACTGGGCTGCCCAGGCTCAAAATCCCACCAATGTTTTAAAAATATACAGCTCAAAACCAAGTACAGCATTGGTACCTACATTCTAACCACTGCCCTTTTAGGTGCTCTGCCCAACACCTTTTGAGACGCAGCAGCCCATTTTATATTAAAGATCTGCAAACTTCCAGGTCTCTGAGGGCAGTTGGGTGACCCAAGGCAGCAAGCCTCATTACTACAGAGTTTTGGGATTTAAGTTCCCAGGGAAGGTATCCTGGAACACCCTTATAAAATATTCCTAAACTGGGGTGCCTGGGTGGCTCAGTCAGTTAAGCATCTGCCTTCAGCTCAGGTCATGATCCCAGGTCCTGAGATCTAGTCCCACATCAGGTTCCCTGCTCACTCTCTCTCTCTCAAAAATAAATAAAAATTTAAAAAAGTTTTTAAAAATATTCCTAATCCAGTAAACAATGGAAATGAAACAGATTAGATAAAGTTTTGCAAAATAAAAAATAAATTGACCATCAAGTTACTTCCTGTTCTCAGAATAATTTTTCCTTTTTTTGAAGGAAGCAGCTAGTGGTAGGCAATGGCTTTGCCCAGCCTCCTCTAAGCTATTCACCCACCCTATCCCCATGGGCTTCAGTCACTCATTAATATCCTGCCTTTGCTTATGGTTACTTGTTCCCTTTCCCCAGCAGATTAGAGTTTTAATGGTAAGCCCGAATCAATTGAGTTGACTTTCAGCACGTGCGCGCACAGGTTTGGCGGACGTGGGTGATAGAGGTGCAGAGCCGCGCTTCACGTAGTTCCTGAGAGGCGCCAACACCCCTTCAATAGGACTTGTCCAATGAGCCGAAACAGCGAAGCCCTCGGGGAGTCCCCTAGCCTTTGGTCTCTAGGCCGGTGGGGACCGCTTGGATTGTGCCCGCAGAAACACGTGCTCCCATCGGCTCCTCTCCTCGGGGCTGAGTTTGCGCTGACCAAGCTCCAATTGTGTTTTGCTTTCTAGCCCGCCTTGGTGCGTGAGAAAGGAGCAGGTTTCTTTTGGGTGGGGAGGAACATTCCTTTCTTCCTGTGGGGAAGGTGGTATTTATGTTTCTCAGAAAAGAGGTTCCTGGAGAATAACATTGCTCTATGCTCTGGCTGTTTGGGAGAAAAAGAGAGCAATTTAGGCAATCTATTTCTCCTCTGAAGTGCTGTCAGGAGGGTCAAGAGGGAGTACAGCCTAGGAGAGCCCTTCTTCAGATTTAGTGTGTGAAGAAAGCAGCAGTGCTGAACTCTGCTTACAATCACCTTGGAACTTCTTCTTTTTTTTTTTTTTTAAAGATTTTATTTATTTATTTGAGACAGAGAGAATGAGAGAGAGAGAGCACATGAGATGGGGGAGGGTCAGAGGGAGAAGCAGACTCCCTGCCGAGCAGGGAGCCCGATGCGGGACTCGATCCCGGGACTCCAGGATCATGACCTGAGCCGAAGGCAGTCGCTTAACCGACTGAGCCACCCAGGCGCCCCTCACCTTGGAACTTCTTAAAAAAAACCCACCAATGCTGTGTTCCACCCCAGACCAGTTAAGTCCAAGTCTTGGTATTTTTTAAAGCTCCCCGGGTGATTTTCATATGTGGCCAAGGTTGAGAGCCACTGCAGTAGAATATGGTATAGCTTATATTAAAAGTGTGAGGGAGAGGGAAGTGTGATTATCTGAGGTGAACGGAAAAAGAAAAATGCTTTCTCTGAGTCAGGCGTTGTGCTGGGCACTTGCCTTATATTGTCCTATAATGCCCACAGTGACTGCAAGGTAGGTGATGTGTCAGTCTCACCATTTTATAGAAGAGGAACTGAGGCTTGGAAAGACGAGCTGGTTTGTACAAGGTCACCCAGCTGGGAAGTGGTGGAGCTAGAATTTGAGGTAAAATCTATGTGATTCCTAACCCACGTGTTCCTGCAAAGGACCTACGTAGGGACCAATGGAGAGAAAGGACCACACACTTTTGGGGGGGGGGGGTGTTTGTGGGGATGGTAATGGGCCAGTCAATAAAGAGAGGCAATTTCAAGTTAGTTTTAAGGGCGAATGCCAAGTGTTCATCTGCTGTGCAGCTTTCATTGGCCCTTGCCACATTTCCTGCTGCTGTTATTTTCCTTTTCCCCTCCCATTCATTCCTGCTTCTTCTGGCTTTCCAGAAGGTAGTCTGGGCCAGAATATAGTACATATCAAAAACAGAATTCATTATCTTTCTACCCAAACCAATTTCTTCTCCTCTGAGCTGTGTGCTGCAGAGGTGTACCTCCATCCCACTGGGCGCTCTAGCCTGACAACAGAGACTTGTCTCCAACCCTCTCTGCATCCATATATGCCCCTGTGTTGATGACAGAGCTCGGTCTAGAGCCAGCTTCTAACTATGTGACATCCTCCTCTTCCTCTCTGCTCCCTGTTGCCATTGGACCATCGCATGATCCTTCTCTTTTTCCTCCTCCCTCATTTGATGATGTCATGATAGAAGGAGCATGCTACTTATTTAAAAACAGGAATAAGTGTAAGCTTCTCTGAGTATGCCTATTCATACAGTTTTGACTTTTGAAAGCATTTTCTACATATTCAAACAAAAATAAAATCAGCAATGATGGAAGGTAAAAAAGGGATCCTAAAGCTGGAAGAAAACTAAAGCAAATGAATGCAGCTATATTTCATATGAATAACATTACTGTAGTGAAGGGGGAGAAATAACTGACTGAAGTAATTTGTGACCACAGTATGACTATATACACACAGTCGTGGGCAGGCTTGGGAGATGGGGAGAAGAGCAAAAAGTCCTGAACTGTTCACTGTAGGTTTGCTTTTGGGAGAAGCCCTTCTGAAGCTCTTTTAGATGTATTATAGGATTGGGCAATGAGTAAATTAGTTCATGTTGTTGGGGGTTCATGTCACTGTGGATTAAGAGGTCCAAATGTGGAATAGGGAAGTCAAGAAAGAACCCAGGGGAATGGATTGGAATTAGAGGCTAGTGTGGACTCAGAATTGTGTGTGTGTGTGTTGTGTATGGATACATAGCTATGTATATTTCCCAGCTTTGTCCACTAAAAGGGCCAAGAAGCAGTGACACCTCAGTTGCAATGAGTACATTTAGTGCTCAGATCTTGTTGTCTAATGCCATTCCCCCATACAGGGAACTAGGGCTCCTTGGAGAAATGGATGAGTCCAGGGCTGAAGCAGGGTAGGTACAAGATAAACCTGGGAATATCTTGTTTTGCTAGAAAGTGAGAAAGAGCAAAAAAAGAAACCAACAACAAACAACCAATGGGATATATCACTAGGATCCAGGAGCCAGTTAAAAGGGATTCCCAGTGGTCAAATCAAAGGTTATTTGAGCACTAAAATTAAAGACAGCAATGAATTATAAGAACTGAAGAAAAAGGAATCCATGAGTCCATACTGATCATACAGAAATGAATAAAGAAATCAGTGGAGGAGAAGGGAGGGCTCTTACTTATAATGGAATGCCAAGTACCTACTGGTAAATGTGGAAGGAGTGCTAAAGTTGGAAAGTTATCATTTTGCAACCATCATAGTAAAATTGCTTCAGGTAAAAATCATCATTAGATGTTAAATCTAGGAGAGAAACTTCAATTAGGAACAGTTTATTTATGTGATCTTAAAATGTCTCCCCTCAAATTGCTTATTAATAGCAAAGTAAAAAATAATAACTATACATAGAATGGAGAAATTGAAAACACTGACTGGAGATCAAAATTAATATCACAAAGGAGGAACACTCATGTATCATCCCTCCTGGGAATGTATCTGAATCTAATCAATAGGGAACATCAGACAACCCCAAATGAGCAACATTCTATTAAATGAAAAGTGGGGAGGAGAGCATTATTCAAAAATATCAATGTTATGAAAGACAAAGAAAGGTCGAGAAAATGGTCCAGATTAAAGGTGACTAGAGAGACATCATGACTACATAGAGTATGTGGTCTGAGACTGGGTCCTGTACTGGAGGGGGCGAAATGTGGTAAATGATAGTTTGGGGATAATTGACAAAACTGGAATTAGGCTGGAAGGGTGAAGTTTTGCATAAACATTCAGTTTACTTGAACTGATAACTATACTGTGGAAGGAATATTTCCACTTAGGAAGTATACATTGAGATATTTAGTGTTAAATAGCCATGATGTATGTAATTTACTCTCAAATGGTTCAGAAAAACAAGTATACACAATACCTATGTATATACATATATACATATTTTTTAAAAGAACAAGAGCAAGAAAATAAATGATAAAGCAAACAGGGCAAAGTATTAACAATATGGGAATCTGGGTAGAGTATATATGGGTGTGCTTTGTGTGCAACTATGTGTGTAACTTTTTAAAAGCTTTTATTTATTTATCTTAGAGCATGCAAGCGGGGGTGGGGAGGGAGGAGCAGAGGGAGAGGGACAAGCGGACTCTGCACTGAACGTAGAGCCCGATGTGGGGTTCGATCCCATGACCCTGAGATCTGACCTGAGTGGAAATCAAGAGTGGGACACTTAACTGACTGAGCTACCCAGGTGCCCCACTATGTATGCAACTTTAAGTTTGACATTATTTCAGAAAAAAAATCATTTAAGAACAAGCGATGTGAATTCTCTCAAATCTACTACATACCAAATTTTGACACTTAGGACACCACCAGTTCACAAACTCATGTTCTCATCAAATGGAACAGTCACTTTATTTTTCATACAATGAGTATGCACTAATGACGTAAGCAACATAAGAAGTTTATTTGTTATATAAGTTGAGATCACACTTAACATTTCATAGTAAAATGGTCCCCCCTACTAAAACAGGTTGAAAATCACTGGATGGTAGGATAAAAATCAAATTCCTTAGAAGGTGTCCAAAGTCCTCATGACTTGTCCCAGATTTCCTTTGCCCTCACCCCCTGACCTCTTGTGTGTCTCTCAGCTTCTTGTACTTTCCAGCCATTCTCTCAGCCCCTTCACCCCTGCTTTCTGTTGCATTCCTTGTGGGTCTTTGTGCATGGGTTTCCTCTGCATGCCCTTCCCCCACCATACTTATAAATCTAGTGAACATGTTCTCAACTATAAAGGCATCTTTTCTGTAGAGCCTCCTCTGAGGGTCCAACTACAGCCGAGGCTGAGGGGATCACCCCCACCTTTGGGCCATCTCTGCATCTTGGGTGTGCCTGTATTATAGCAATTACTGCCCTATGTTAAAATCATTTATTTCCTTCTCTGTTTCCTCTGAAATAGTCTTTGAAATCAGGGACTAGGTATCATTCAGTCTTTTGTAGGTGCATAGAGAGGGGTATGCAATAGAATGTAGTCAGTGACGTACGGAGGCAGGGTCACACCTGCTCACACCTGCTCCGCCAGGCTCAGGACAGTCTTTTGTGCCCATCTCTTCCCTACTCCTCAGGGTGGAGTGACCTCGGGGCGGGGGGAGCTGGAAATGGGGCCGGGTGGGAGTATTCCCACCAGGAAAATTTATACTACTTCTAGAACCACTGGAAAAGAGTTTTTTTCTTTCTGCTGTCCAAGGGGTCAAGATGTGAATCTGGAGGTGCCAGAGTGTTTTCTGGAAAACTGGGTCTGAGGGAATGATGCCTACTCACAGAGAGAAAGACATGAGCGAGATATAAAAAGCAAAGCGCTTAAACATTTCATCCTTCTGTCCCTAAGGCTAGATACACACTTGCCCCACAGTTTAGTCAGGTGAGCCAGAGAATTCCCACCACCCTCCACTTTTTCTGTGTTGGGGTTGAGCTAGATCAATTACATTTCCAACACTTGTACCGAGCAGAGGCCAACTGCATCCTCAATTGTTTGGAGGAGTTTGAGAGCACGGACAGTCATGCATATGTCACATGGTACCTAATGCTGTCCTGGGCACATACGAAGATGCTCAGTAAATCCATCAGATCCACTTTACGGAACATCCACAGTGGCCTGGGCATGTGGCCTGGCTAACTGATCCTGCTTATATTTGTTATCCTGCGGAACCCATCCATTGCTATGTTGCAATACTTAAATTGCATTTGTTTGATGTGGCAACAACCAGCCCTTTTTATCCTACTGGTGTCTATAGAGAACATAGTTTCTTTCTTGCTTGCTTTTTTTTTTTTTAAAGATTTTATTTATTTATTTGAGAGAGAGCTCTTGCGAGAGAGCACAAGTGGAAGGGAGGGGCACAGGGAGGAGAAGATGCAGACTCACCTGCTGAGCAAGGAGCCCAATGTGGGGCTCGATCCAGGACCCTGGGATCATAACCGAGCCAAAGGTAGAGCTGCCCAGGTTCCCCTAGAGAACATTTTCTGAACCCCAAATCCGGACACATGAGTAGGTGGGAAGCAGTTTAAAATACATGATTTAGAAGCCTGAATTGTGACATTTCTGGGATATTTTGCTTGTTTATGGGGATAATTAACTCAAGGATAGCCACATGTATTATATGTTTATTTAAAAATTTGTTTTAAGAATATTTTTAGAAACTTCACAACAGCATTGGGTTAGATGCTCCCAGAACAGGGCTGGAAAGCAGAGGCACCCAACGGTGATGTCTCTGAGTCAGACACCCATCAAAACTTTATCTCTCAACATCCATGCCATAAAAAACAGCATAGTTTAACTCCAAAGTTCTATTTTAGATTTGGTTGCTCAATTATGTTAAACCTTAAAATAGAAGTGTACCAAGCAGACACCTCATTTTTCAATATAGAATTAAGTTCTGCCTGATAACGGATGGATACTTTCCACATTAATGTAAAATGTGAGTATGCATTGCGAGATAGTGTAATGCACTCCAGGAACAGACCGTGATATATTTAGATACTGATTAGAAGTAAAACTGATACATCATTCCTTATAATGTACATGAATAGTATCAGTGCATAACAGTGCCTCTTGGGACTGAGGTCATTTATTTTTCCTCCTGGATATATTGTTTATATCATGTTCTCTCCCTCATGTTATATATTAAATTGTTTAATGTAAGCCATAAGAGAGCAAATGTCACTAAAGGCCTTCCCCCACACCCCCTTAAAATCTGAAGAATCAAATCTTCTAAAGCAGGTGATCTGTCAGTTTTCATTCCTGAATGTCATTGGTACGTACAGCTTTTCTTATCAGTTCATTTCACATTCCCAAATCAAATGACTGTTAATCTACAACATCTGAGCAGAAAGACTGGGGGCTTCCTGGCTTTTATGCAGGCTACTTTCTGGGTTCCAAACATGTGTCTACAGGAATGAAAGCTTCTTTGAAGTTACTGGGAAAATTAATTTATTATTAGAAAGTTTCCTAAGAGGTGAAGACCATTTAAAGTCAAATTGATAATAACTACTATGATTATTTTCAACAATGTGTGTGTGTATGTGTGTGTGAACAGTGGTGTAAGAGTAAAGCAACTGTATGTCTTGGAAAATCAGATGGTCAAAAATTAAACTGTTCTGCTCTGTGATCATCAACACCTCTTCAATCTAGAACTACAACAGTAACAATCACCATTGTTGAGGCTTATGATATGTCTGGCAGCATGAAAGAAGTTCATACACATCATCCTATTTAATCTGCACCCACATAAATTCATGGTGAGGTGGTTATGATTATTCCATATCTAATCCATCAGGAAATCTTGTTGTCTCTGCCTTCAGAATATCTTCTGCATCTGTTTCCTAACACCTCTCCTGTGCCTGCCTGGTCTAAGCTGCTCTCATCTCTTCCCTGGATTACTGTAAGAGCCTCTTAATTGATCTCTCTGCTTCCCTCTGGTCTCTGTGGTATTCCTTAGCGCTGTTCACCCAATATCCCATCTTGCAGGCACATGGTAGGATTGTACTTTCCCACTGCCTTTGAAGTTAGATATGGTCCAACGATCTGCGTTGGCCAATGAAATATGAATGGAAGTAATGTATGTCACTTCCAGGTTGATGTTTCAGAGCCCATGCATGAGTCACTGTGCTCCCCGTTCCCTCTGTCATGGTGATTCGAATGGAGGCTTCTCCATCCCTGGCTCCCAGAATGAGGAGAGGTGGAGCAGACCCCAGCTAATTTGCAATGGACACGAAGTAAGAGTGAGAAGTAAGCCTTGCTTTTATAAACCACTAGAATTTTGTGGTTGTTTATTAACGTCTCATTTTATAGGTGTAGAGAAACTGAGACCAAGGAACTTAATTCCTGGGGAAATGATTATGTCAGCTTGCAAGAGTGAAAGATGACTTAGCCTATTCTGATTGATGCACTCCTCTCCCACCCTCACCACCCCCAGTCTCATCTTCAAACAGCAGCTTGAAAGTGCATCAGTCTATGCTGCTCAGAACTTCTAATGGCTTCTTGTCAACATAGAATGAGACCCAAATTGCTCACTTTCAGGCCCTTTATGGTCTGGCTACCTCTTTGACCTCATTTCTTACCACTTTCCTCCTCATTTTTCTTAACCCACACTTGCCTTCTTGCTGTCACTTGACCATTCCTCAAATGCTCCTGCCTCAGGGCCTTTGCACCTACACTTTGCTTCTGCCTGGGTGGCTTTTGTCCAGATGTGTAAGGCTCCTTCCTCATTTTAATCTGGTCTCTGTTGAAATGTCCCTTCCTCAGAGAGACCTTCCCTGACCACCTGATCTGAAATAGCAATCCATTACTCTAACTTCTCACCCTGCTTTATTTTTCATCATAGTGTATATTAATTTACTACTACCTGACACTATAGTTTCTATTTCTTTGTCTCCTCTCTGTGTTCCTCCTGAGGCCTGGGATTTTTGCCTGTTTGGCCTACTGCTTGCACTTATTATATAGTTAGTGGTCCACTCTAGGCACTCAGTAAATATTTGTTGAGTAAATATGAGCCCCATTTTATATATAAGGAAACCGAGGCTCAGAGAAGTGAAGTAGTTTGGCCAAGGTCACACAAGCAGTTAGTAAAGGAGTTGTGATCCAGCCTTGGTCTCTGACTTCAATATGCTCATGAGCCAGACTCTTCTCCACACAGCACCCTGTAAATTCCATCAGCATGCATGAGCACAGGGCCTCTGGGTCATACCAGCCACGTACTTTCTCTGGTTTTCATTTATGAAACTTGAGGTTAGGATGAGTGGTTTTGAAAAGTTCCACACTCAGTTGTGGTTCATTTGTCATGTGGGTTGTAATCTGTTTTCTAACTGCATCTCTACAACATTTTCTCATTGTGCTAATGGAGGAGACTTGTCATATAATACATAAAAAATCATGGGTGATCCCAAAGTCACTACTTGCTTTTAAAATGAATGGTTTCTGCACTTAACTTTGAAAATGCAAGTGTCTGCTGTTTGGAGAACTCACTTTGAACACAAAAGGGATGTAACATTTTGAAGAACCCCCTGTCTTTGAGGCTGGTAGGAGCCTATGGGCTGGGCTAGGCTGGGCTGGAGTGACATGCTCAATCTGGAGGGTAAAGCTGCCACCCACATCCTGCTCAGCCTCAACCCCACCAGAGCTGGGCTTGCTGGTTCACAAAATAGACACAGGGAGTGGAGATGCTGATGAGGCCGTACTGGATGGAAATAAGTCAGTAAATGTAAGATTTGCCCAGATAATCAGCTAACATCTCATTAACATTTTTATAGAGTCCCAGACTGTTGGAAGAAAAATTGGAATAGGAACACCTTTGAGTTCATCAGACCAGTATTCTCAGAGTGTGGTCCATGGACCATCTGCATTAGACTCCCCAGTGGGAAGTTGGAAATGGAATATTCCTGGTTCCTGTTTCAACATTACTGAATCAGTTCTGCCAGGAGTAGAACTCTGGAATCTGTACACTGAACTAGGTGTTTCTCGTGATCACTCCAACTTTGGTTCTAGTTCAGCCTTTTCATTTAATAGGTTTAGAGAAACTGAGACCTGGGGATTTGCTTCTTGTGGAGATGTTTACGGCATATTGTAACAAAGAAAGGTGAAATTAATTTTCTGGGTAAAATAAAAATAAGAGCCATCATTCATTTTTGGGGGGCACCAATCCCCTTAATAAAACAATATAAACAGAAAACCCAGGTGCCTGTATCAAGCATGTGGTAAATAAAAGTTTTCTCTAATATTCCTTGAAGTTCATTTTCAGATTCTTTGCACCCCCCGTTCTAGAGCAGTTGACTCTTTTCTAAAACAACAACATTCCTTGAATTTGCTCCTGTATTTACCTGCAGAACTGAGGCTGCTAGGGTTTGGTCAGCAGCCGAAGGAGAGATGGGAGAAGGAAAAGAAGAATGAGTCAAACCTCAGCAGATTATTCATTCAAATAAATGCTGTGAAGAGCTTCTTTAGAGACCCTTACTACTAAGGCAAAGGAATAAAAGTAGAGCCCATTAGAGAAGCCATTGTATCTACGTGAACCACCTAATTTTTTTTTCCCGATGATGTGCAATAAGGCCAAGGACCTATCAATCAGCCCAGGAATGACTAATTATTGGAGAACAGAAGATTCTGTGTAGTTTATTCTTTGTATCAATACGTGAAAAAAAAATTCCTAGAATTTTGTGGTCAAATGTGGCCTTAAGTGAACAGATAAGGGCCCAAGTAAATGGAAGCACTCCTCCATTCCTAAGGGAAGTTGGTGAACTGCCCACATAATTTGCTGATAAAGGCCCATCTGTTAAAACAAAGTAGAGTTGCATTGGCAATACATTTCAGCCAGAGACCATAAGTGGTTATTTTTTCTTGACAGCCTTGTTGGCTTTTTTTTTTTTTAAGCCCAGAAAACGATCTGAGGGTGAAATATAGATTATGATATTGGCTTTAAGCTAATGTTACACTTTCAGCTCAGAGAGAGAAAACCCATCGGCACAAGTTCTCTGATAAACATGGTTGCGTGATAAATTGTTATGAGAATAAAGTCATAAGGAAAACTCAGCTTTGCAAATGACACACGTAGCAGATGTCTGATGAAGTAAAGAACCGACTTATTGCCAAGACCTTGAAAAACAAAGTTAATTTCCTTTCGTCTTTGATAATGATGATGTAATGTAGTTAATAGGAAGAGCCTGCCACGCTCAAGTAGTTATAAAAGGAGAAACATTCAGCAGAGTCCTCGGTTTTAGTTGCTGTTACTCTCCACACGTTGGTTGCTAGATGAGGCGAGTCAAAGAAGCAAGGAACTTGTTTCGTGTTGTTTGCGATGGAAATGGGCTTGGACTCTATTCATATTTTTAAGCAGCTATTTCGTACAGAGGAAAGAAAGCAGTTAAAGCAGAGTTTTACCTCTGACAGGGATTTCAAATATTTGAAGCCTTTGAAAATTACTATTGGTGAAAAAAATGCTGCACAAGAATGAAAGTCATAGTTTACAGAATCATTAAATTTCCATACAGAGGAGGACGCTTGGTTTTTAGGTAACTGAGGCACATAGCTGGTGTCCTTTTCCATGCAGAAGAAATTTTGAAGTACACACTAAAGATTTATCTGCGACTTATGCCACGAGCAACCCATAGGTAGGTCCAACTGTCTCTTTTCAGCCCCATCTAAAAATAATCAACATGAAAGCTTATTTTGAGGAACATCTGACGGTTGCTGGCATCTTGTGTTTCAGGATGTGGAAGCTGCTGAGCTTTCTGGCCCCAATAAACTAAGTTTTAAACAGGCAAAGTGCCAGGCAGCCTAACTCTGGTCTCAGCATCAGAATTGGCCCCATTCTACTGCACATCTGACTTTGTTTTGTCTGCCCTGAACCCCATGCCTTGTGAGCAACCTTTCAGTGAGGTTACTCTGATTCTCAGAGAGCAAGATATCCCTCTTATGACAGCCGGTGGCCAGAAGGTCAGAGTATCAGCTATTGGAAATACCAGCTTGGTGGGGTTAGTGAAATTTGTCCCTCTTTCCAGTGCGTTCCCTAGAAAGCGTACACGTGTCAATCTGGGAGTCCCTCTTCCAGTAGCTCCAGAGACGGGTCACTGCTGCAGATTGGTCACTGCTCCTGACCTACTGCTCCTGACTTGTACCTCAATGCAGAGGCCAGAGTTTTAAACTTTCTTTTGGTATTTTGAGGCCAGTCATTATCTCTCTTCTCTGGGGGAGATTCTTCTCCCTTGATAAAAGAACTTGGAAGAACTAATGGATGAGTCTTTTCCCGATCCATGATAATTTATGTTGAAATCTGGGAAAGATGCAAGCTTTATCTGTTTTGTCTGTTCTTTTTTTTTTTTATTTTCTCTTTTCTGTGATTCTAGACCATTTATATTGGAAAGACATTTAAAAGGGCCTTTGTTTATTATTTTCCTTTTTTTCCACTTAGTTCATCTGGTATAAGTTTGGGTTATCTAGGAGGGAAAGCTGACAATATACCTCTTGGCCTAAACTCCTTTGCTATCATGAGAAGCTGCCTGGTTCAATGATGTTATAGCGAATAAAAACAATCATGATAGGAACCACTTATCAAGCATGGTACCATAAGAGTATTAAGTGTTTTTTGTTCTATCTTGTTATATTGTGACTGTCCTGTCACAGCAAAATGACAGATTACATACTATAAATAGCTCCATTTTACAGATGAGGTAACAGGAGTTCATTAATTTGCCCCAGATCACACAATTGTTCTGTGCCAAAGCGGGAATTTCAAGGCCTTTACTCTTAACCACCAGGCCGTACCACTCCCATTTTTCTCCAATGTTTTATTTTCTCCACCTTTGGGGTTTTTGACCTGTTATCCCCCATAACCAGGAGTGGGGAGATGTCCTATGAATGGATATTTGCTATTCTGAACTGGATTGAGAGAGAAGGTCCATGTGCATCCAGGCTCTCCCTATTGTGAAAAGGTTCTTATTAAAATTCAGTCATTTGGTTAATATGTCTTGGAGGCTGCTGAAAGTGCCCTTTTAGAAAGATGGGTCAGGCTGTGGAACTCCTTCCCCACCATAATGTAACGAGTTTGAAAGCTGTTGCTTTTTTGGGGTGAACTGGGAGATTTGGATATGTCTTCAAAACCTTCTGTCTTTGCTGTTTCAGCTGGGGGATTTTTCGCTCAGAAGTCAACCCCAAGAAGAGATGGAAAGAGAGCCCGCTGAGCAGAGTTGTAAATCTTACACACTCGCATTTTCATACGAAGGCAAGCAGAAGGGAGTAAGAACTGGGAAGGTCACCTCACAGAGGGAAAAAAATTAAGGGATAAGCTGGAAAACTTCATGTAGAAATTGTGTGGGGGGAGATCAAAAGGTGGGGAGAAGGGACAAGAGTTTACTAGGTAGATTCTCTTGTGATGAGTTCTAGGAAGGAAAAAGGAAAAGAATGAGACTCAGAATGAGCTATATGATGGACAGATTGAGAAAGAAAACTCAGGTATCAGGATAAAAGCGAAATAACTGAGAATTTGAAGAAAGTAAGTTGTTTCCTTCTCTATTTTTCTCTGAAATATTATCCTCATGTCTCTTATAGCTTTGTTTGAGCAGTGTTGATGACAATATAGCTATTATTATAGAAAAATTAGAACTTGTAAACTTCTGTATAAATCTTACTTCTGGGAACATTTTTTTTTTTTTTAGTCTTACACATTACTGTTGGTAGAAGCTTACTACTAAAGAATGAGGAACTCAGTTTAAATTCTCCATAAATAGAAGATGTTTATCACTTGGAACAAAGAGCAGCAGTTTCTACAGGTGCTAAATCTCAAATAATTCTGCTTTTTTCCCTTGGAGTTGTTGGGATGAGAAAAACTCACAAAAAACCTGAAGTAGTTGTATTCCTATCTTGCAAATAAGCACTTGTTTCGAATGGCTATGATGGCGTTGGAAAACTATTACTATAAATATGACTACACAAATGTCTTCAAACCTTGCAAGGACACCATATGTATGTGCACCATGAGCTGATTATCTTTACTATATTGATGTTTTGGCTTCTCAAAACGAAGAAGTGGTTAAAGATTTATTTATTTATTTGGGAGAGAGAGAGAGAGAGAGGGACAGAGAGAGAGCCCAAGCATGAGGGGCAGAGGGAGAAGGACAGAAGAGTCTCAAGCAGATAACGCAGGACTCGATCTCACGACCCTGAGATCATGACCTGAGCCGAAATCAAGAGTTGGACGCCAACAAAGAAGTGGTTAAAAGCATGAGCCTTCAAGATGGATGAGACAAGGTTCAAATACCAGCTCTAACACTTATTTTTTCCATGTGTTTTTGCAAATCACTTGGGACTCAATCTCCTCATCTGTGAAGTAGGGATAATATCCCTACCTCATTGGGTTGCTCTGCAGGCTAATGAGAAAATGTGTTACACACATTCCTGGCACGGAAGGTTCTCACTAAGTGGTAACTATTATCATTATCTAGATGCTAAATATATCTAAGCATTCTAATATGTAGACAATTTTGTGTTTAGAAACTAGAAGATACCCTTAAAGTCAGGGAGGTTCTCATAACACTTGGACACTGAGCAAAGTGTCAGGGTGTTTGAAGTTGTTAATGCCCTTTAAACTCCTTAAATAACAAGCCAGGTATTTGATAGTTTTTCTTGAGAAGTTCTGCCTTTCCATTGAGGAACACTGGGCAATTCATTCATTCATTCATTCATTCATTCATTCATTGTTTCTTTAGCCCCTACTATGTGCCATGCATTGCCTAGGTACTGGGTGTTTGAGAATGCAAAAAATTGGTGAAGTTTCCCCTTTATGGAACTGATATTCTAGTGAGAGGAGAGAGCTAACAATGAATAAATAAATAAACACACAAGGTTTTTTGATGATCATAAGTACTCTAAAGAAAAGTCTTAGGGGGATATAATGGACAGTAACTGGATGGAGGTGGAGGACTGATTCAGGTGGGGAGGTCACAGAAGTATCTCTCAGCTGGTAATTATTATTATTATTATTTTGAGAGAGAGAGGGAGAGTGGGAGTGGGGGCAGAGAGAATCTTAAGCAGACCCCACACCCAGTGCAAGCTGGACACCGGGCTCGATCTCACACCTCCAAGATCGTGACTTAAGCCAAAATCAAGAGTTGGATGCTTAACCAACTGAGCCACCCAGGTGCCCTGACTGAGCTGGTGATTTTGAGGGAGGAAATGAAAGGTGATGGGCACATAGGGAAGAGTCTACCAGGTAAAGTGAACAAGCAAATGCAAGCACCTATGGGCAGGAAAGGGCTTGGTCTGTTTGAGAAAGAAGGCCATCATGTCAGGAATGTGGTGAGGGAAAGGGAGAGTGGTGTGAGCTGAGGTCTCAGTGAGAAGACAGAGACAAGGAGCAAAGGCTCAGAAAGGGGAGTGGGGGGTGGTGCTGCAGGAAATTTCTTTACTAAAGCAGAGGCTTCCACTGTAGGTGGACTCCTTGTCCCTTAGGCACCCAACAAACAGAAAGACTGAGAGATTAAGTAAAAAGGGGACTCACCGGGAAAAGAACACTAGAATTTTGGTGGTAATTTTACTTTGGAAAACAAGTACACAGAAGATCCTCATTTCACCAGCCTTCCTGGTGCACCTGAGTGTAATGGAGCCACTGGAAAGCTTCTGAAACATCTTCTTTCAGTTTCTTTCCAAGAAGGTCATAAAATTTTATATATGTTTTATACATATTCTATATAAATATATATTTATATACCTTTTTATATGTGTGTATATATGTAAAATAATGTAATTTTTGTATGTATGTATATGTATAAATCTACCTACTATTATTTCAGTTTCTCCTCAAGGTTGTAAAATTATATATATTTAATATATATTATATATGTAATACTGTAATTATGTTATATGTATAAAATATCTATCTACCTATTATATGTATAGTCCATTAAAGGCTTAGAATCAACCTTTACATTCTATAGCAGTTTCGATATTTTTGAAAATAGGAACATGTCGTGTGAAGTATTCTATTTCCTAGAAATAGATGTGTAGGCAGTTATTTAAGCCTTAATTTCTCCAGACTTTTCTTGCCTATCCAGGGCTCACACGTTGATGGTTTCATGCTAGGTGAGGTGACCACATAGCATATAGCAACTTAACTCTATTGGGGAAAGCATGGTGCTAATGAAGTCAAGGTCGTGGGGTCAGACACCAGTGGTTGGCAATTTTTGTTCTGTTATAAGGCCAAGAATTCATTAATTCATGTAGTCAACTTAGGCTTATGTGCCTTTGACCATGGGGAGCACAGGTGATAGCATGTCAGTGGGCAGGGAAGATCTGTCATGACCACAAGCATGTGGAAGAGCAGGTGATCACCTCACTGTGGCCTCCACAGACACACTTTGAGCTGAGGCTTCTCTGCTGTCAGCAAAATCCCCCCATAGTTGAGAAATCCCATGGAAAGTCCTATTCTAGGAAATGTACTCTTTGTGGAGGCTCACTTGCTGGGCAAGTTAGTTCTCCCTCTATTTGCTGAGACATTCTTGTCCACCCACTGTCTTCTTTGACTCTATTCAACAACTTGGTTTGATTATATTTTAACATAAATCTCAACATATGGCAAGACTTTCTTTAAGTTATATGCTATTGAGGGCAGGGAACTAATTTGACTCTTTTTCCATAGAATTGAAAAAAATACTCCAGGAGAGTGCAGACATAAGAAATTTATGGTAAAAATATACTTTTGTGAAATTTTTTAAAGTTGAAATATGGTTGACACACAATGTTACATGAGTTTCAGGTGTACAACATAGTGATTTGACAAGCCTATACTTTATGCTACGGTCACCACAAGTGTAGCTACCATCAGTCACTTTGGTGTAATTTTCTTGAGTCAGATCTTCCCTTTGAACGTGTTCTCCTATCGACTGCTCCACTGGAGTCTTAATTTGTCTTACAGCAGTTTTTAAACACTTCACTGATTCCCATGTTGTGAGCAAGCAGGGGCCATATTCAAATACATAGATTCCAAGAAAAGAGCAACATATTTCTCAGAGGAATAGCACCTTCTATCTCAGAAGGGTACATAAACATTTTAGGGAGTTGGCACTGTTTAGATTAAGTAGGCACATAATTTATCAAAGTACAAAGAAGTGATAGGAAAAAATGTTGCATTTCCTGGGTGGCTCAGTTGGTTGGGTATCCACCTCCTGATTTCGGCTCAGGTCATGATCTCAGGACCGTGGGATCAAGCCCCGCATCAGGCTCCACACTCAGCAGGGCATCTGCTTGAGAGTCTCTCTCTCCCTCTGCTCCTCCCCACTCTAAAATAAATAAATAAACCTTTAAAAAAATGCTGCATTGTAGGTTAAGATATTCAAATGTAATGTGAATGTTTAAAGCAGCTGATGGCCAAAATAGGTCAGTCAAGGAAGGTAGTCTGGGTTTGGAGATGATTTTATATCTAGAGAATTCTCTCCATGACCCCAGTGACTGAGCACTGGAGAGCAGACCTTCACCTTAAGGTGAATGATACTTGAGATACCAGATGGTTTCATTTTGCAACTGTGGTTCAAGGTTCAAGTTCAAGGAGAGGGTGGGCTTGGGTCTAAACTGCAATCAGCCAAAAGAGATATCAGCAACTGAACAGGTCACTAATACGGTGATAGTGGATCGCTCCTTAGGGATGAACTGAAGCACCAAGAAGCTGACAAAGCTCCAGAACACATTCATCAAGATGAGAGGCCTGTGAGGACATTATACACCATGGTTGCCACTGGAGGTTCCAGCCCCTGCCCCGCACTGCCTCACTTTTGTACTACATGACTGCTTTCCTTGACAGGGAAAAAAATTGCCTTTTGGCTGGCTTGAGCTCCCCACCCCCCCTTCCCCACTTTGGCTTTGTATGGTTTGGCTCAGAGACTTTTCCCCACAAGGTGGACCAGTGGTGCTGATCAATCAATCTTAGGCCAAGGGTGCCAAGTTCTGTCTTCAGCCAGGCTGGCCATTCCAGCATCCAAAGGCTATTTGACCCTGAACTTTCATGGTGAACTACTTGAGAGGAATGGCAAAGTAGTCATTGGACACAGGGTCAGAAGACAATGGCCCATTACCTTAATAGAACAGAAGGCAGTCGGGAGACTGCCCCTCTAAAGGATTAGTACAAATTGTTGTGTTAAGAGGAGGAAGAAAGTGAGAAAAATGGATCTACTCCTGTTGGGGGACAGATGTCAATAAATCATGCCAGGCTTCTCTCACACGTTGCACTTGAAAACTAAGGAAATTAATGTAAAAGATATATTTCTTGAAAGTCATAAGACTTGGGAGGAAGGCACAAGGAATTGATGGACCTGTTTCTAGGTCCCTGCCAATGCACTTTATGATCCATGTTCTCCTCCATGAAATACTGATTTTCTCCTGACTTAATTAACAGAAATGCAAGAATGAGGGGAAACTGTTCCAATAGTAATATAATTGGAAATAGGAAATGCAACCATTTGCATGAATAAAACAAACAGCTAAAGTCATGTGAAACCTTGGATGGAGAAGTCTGGGGAAAGATGTTGTAGAAGAGAAAGGCTATTGCCTCTTGGTGGGCTAGTGGGGAATTCATAGACATTTTGGATTTAGGTTGGCAGTTCACAGTCTGGCTCTGAAGTCACATGCCTCCATTCAAATCCCAACATTTCCAGTTACTTCCATGTGACCTTGGGGAAGGCAATTAACCTCTTTAGGACCACTTTCCTCATCTGTTAAATGGTGCCTATTTCATAGGACTCTTGTGAGAACTAAAAGAAAGAATATCAAGCTTGTCAGGTGCTTAGCTCCAAGCCTGGTAAATGTGAGCTCTTGATAAATGGTAGCTATCAATATTAAGTCATGCTTTAGAAGGAAATATACAAAACAGCTTGGCAAGGCATCTATATTCTTCCTGGAGGCTATAAATGTAAAGATGACACACATTATGGTCTGTTTTCTGGGCTTAAGGTGTAACTGTCATTGTGTCATTTTTCCCAACTTTTCCTCATTTTCTGGCCCATGTCACTGATCCACTTTGCTTTCTCTTATCTGGATCCTGAATCAAAGTGGTTTAATATGCATCAGTGATCTTTGTTGAGCATTTCCCATACTTACTAACGAAAAGCTCAAATTGATCTAAATATACATTTATATATGTTATAAAGGAGGAATAGCCAAGACTTTATTTCTAAAATTATAATATGTACGTGATAGATAGGAAGGCATGTGTGAGTAAACATAATGTCTTAGTTAATGGGACAATCTAAACGGCTATATTCCAAAATGAGTCCCGTGGGCTATTTTAGCAATTTAGCTCCCTATATTCTTTCTCCTTTAGTTTCAAAAATTAAGGATTCAGGAATCAAAGCAACGGTCATAAAGCGATATAGAAATCAATGGAATTGGTTTTTTAAATGAATATTCTCATGGCTTTAAAAACAATTGTTATGCCCCAAATGCAGGGCGTTCTGGATTTAATTTTTTTGTTTGTTGTGCTTTTGGATCCACAGTTTCAGATGGTCTGTGAAGTACTTGTGAATTCTTTAGGATGAACAGGGGGAGAAGCATATAAATTTTTATTATATGTCCTAAATTGCAAAATGAGTTGTTAAAATTAGATCTACCTGTGTATGCAGCTCTTAAGTAACTCTTGTAAACTTAGTTGGAATGGAAGGACACTTGCTTTGGGAAAATTCAAAACGTCCAACTGTACTGCTAGCTTCCTCTCACGGTTTGTGTGTTCAAGACCGACAAACACTCGAAAAGTATTCTTGGAGCTACTTGGACATTTTTGTTTTTTAATTCAGAGAGCAAACTCTTTGGAACTCCACACCAAATCCCCCTGGTTCTCAAAAGAAAAGGCATAGCAATGCACTGCTTTTCCGCGAACCAAATAAATCCTGAAGGAAAATATTGGATCATTCTGTTTATTCCTGTGTCAAGAGTTTATTGATCGAGGGAGCACTCCTGTAGCTTGGGCAGCCTTTGATCTGCCAGGGAGAAATTGGGTTTGGGGTTTTGGCGGAAGGGAGGGGAGGCGGTTGGGAAAGGATTTGGAACGTAATGGCCCTTGTTATCTGTGGTGGCCAGAGACACCCTGACACGGGCCAGCTCGGAGCTGCTACCCGGGAGGAGCGGAGGCCGGGGGGGGGGGGGGGGATGGCTGGTGGGAGCTGAAGGCAGGCCTTCGGCATTTTCAGCAGGAGAAGCACTTAGTTAAAGCCCTTGGAGTGATTTCTTGCTGCTAATAGATTTGTTTCTTTAGAGGCAGATAAGTAAAGGAAACGATGACTTTTAAGTGAATAGTTCCCCTGCTTGGGGCTGGTTAGTGTCAGCTAGTCCAGTGGCAGGAAATACCGATGGTTTTTTTTTTTTTTTGTAGCCTAGTGACAAAAGGCTCTGCTGTCTCCCCTCCCCCCTCTCCCCCCAGACCCCCACCCTCTTACCCCCTCTCCTGGCCTACAAAACCCAGACGCCGGCCCTTCTGCCTGCTGGTGGAGGGCCAAGGCTTGTCTGAAAGCCGTTTAAGTAATTGCTCATAATTGCACATGTTTCCCCGACTGCGCTTTTACCTCTCCACCCCTGAAATTAAAAGGGGCCAAAGATGTGTGACCTTTTTGTAATGGGATGGGTTCTGGAACAAAGGAATTCAAGGAGGAGGCCCAGGGCCTTTATCAGGGCTCATCTCTGACAGCTGGCCCAGGCCTGGGGGAGAGGCAGGGATGGTCCTTTTTCAAGTCGGAGAGGAGCTGGGTTAGGAGGGAATTCCTCCTCCCCAGACCTCACAGTTTCCCGGGGTGTGTTCAGAAGTTCTCGCTTCTCTCTCTTCCTCCACTCTTCGCCTGATGCCGAGCACCCTTGAGTTCTGAAAAGGAGTTGACCGACAACACCCCATGGTAACTCGGGAAGTCTGCCTTTCCCTGGATAACTCCTTGTCCCTTGGATAACTCACTTCTCTGAGCCCCAGGTTCCTCATGTGAAAAACAGGGATAATGAGATAACGTCACCTGTCAGGGGGATTGGAGGTAGTTTATGCCATGCACAGTGCTTGGCCCCAGGGAAGCCAATAAATGGTCATTACTTCCTAAACATAATTTCTTGATGTCATTTCACTCCTCTTATCTCCCTCAGCTGGGGAGAAACAAATTCTAGGCCTTGAAGTTTATGACTCAAATTAGTTAAAATCTCTAGAATTCTTTTTTCTTTTTTTAAAGAGGGAGGTGGGGAGGGGCAGAGGGAGAGGGAGAGAGAGAATCCCAAGCAGGCTGCACGCCCAGAGCAGAGCCTGATGTGGGACTCAATCTCATCACCCCAAGATCATGACCTGAGTCAAAATCAAGAGTTGGTCACTTAATCGACTGAGCCACCCAGGTGCCCCCAAATCTATAGAATTCTAAACACAGAAAGGAATTTTAGGATCATCTAGTCTACATTAGAAAACCTGGGGAGTTTTTCCAATTATTGATGCCCAAGCCCCATGTCTAGACATTCTGACTTATTTGGTCCTGGGTAGGATCCGGTATTAGTATTTTTATAAAGAGGTTCAAGGTTATTCCATTGTGCAACCAGAGTTGAGAAAAACTGATCTTGTTGAACCGCAAATGAGAAACCTGAGGCCAATAGAGATTTGTTTGTTGATTCCTTCATTAGCTCGCTGATCCATCCATCAATGCATGCAGCACCAAATATATATTGAACATTTACTATATGTCAGGCAATGTCCTAAGCCCTGGGGATGAAGTTAGTGGATTGTTCTCCTTGCAGGAGAGCACAAGAACCAGACAGAACCGAGCTCTGGTAAGTAAGAGTTCTGATCTATCAACTGCTAGCTTGTTGCTCTAAATTGCTTCTTTATTATTTTTTTTAAAGATTTATTTATTTATTTTAAAGAGGGGGAGAGAGAGAGAGAAGGGGCAGAGGGAGAAGGAGAGGAAGAGAGAATCCCAAACACATTCCTTGCTGAGCATGGAGCCTGACGCCAGGCTGGTCGTGGGCCTCCATCCCACGACCCTGAGACCCTGACCTGAGCTGAGACCAAGAGTCCAATGCTCAACTGACTGAGCCACCCAGGCACCTCGTTGCTTCTTTATATCAGTAAAAGTTACACTTGGGGCAAGGAGAAATCTGTCATTCAAAATGAATAGTTGATATGGAATAGTTGATAGGGATTTAGTTGATAGAGCAGATGGGTATCTTCTCCATGCTGAGATTCCTGTGATCATCACTAAATGCAAACATCACAGCATATCTTGCACCTGAGCGGACTCTGCATGTCCCGAGACATTTTCTCTGGGCTGTCCTCTTGCCCTCAAATTTGCCTTACACATTAGGGCACGGTTCATGAGCTACAACCAGATTCTGGTCTGGAAATCCTGCTGACACAAACAAAATGGAGACAACATGAAAATTCTGTGCCTTGGTTTATGCTATTATAGTTAATGATCTGTCAGTGTTTCCATTATAAACCCCTATTTTCGGGGATGTATAACCCAGTCATAAACGATCTCTCCAGGCAGAGCTTTGGCACTTGTGATTTCAGCCTGGGAGCACATGTGTGTGTTGCTGTGTGCATGTGTTTTTACAAGGATATGAGAGAAAAAAATAAGTTAGCCATTCTTAAGCAAAGGATGGTGAGGAACGAACGGGTGGGGGGAAGGTGGTAATTGATTGCAGATGCTCTTTTGATGCCGCCAGGACTTGAAAACTGCTGAGTTGCTTTGCCCCCCCCAATTGGGGATCTGAGGGGCTGAGATGCTATTCTGTGCCTTAATTCTGTGCAAGAAACGTTATTTAACAAAGTAAAAATCCACACATGAAGGGTAACATATGGACCTGGGTAGTTTCCATAAGAACAGGAATTGATTCAGGACCAAAGGCTGTAGGGACCAGAAGCCAAAGAATCAGAACAATATGTTGCAAAGACAAGTTCCTTTCACCTGGGTCTGGCTTCCCTTCATCCCCTCATGCTCTACCCCTAAGTCGTAGGGGATGGAGAAGGTATAACAGGGGCTTCCAAGAACCTGATTCCATTTAGTTTTTGGTGGTAGCCATAGTTGTCTTGGTGTGTGGTTTCTGGATGGAGTTGTCCATTTTCCCTCTGAAAACAGAATTCCAGAAGACTTCTGATAATTTGGATTTAATGAGATTATAGAAAAACAGTCATGTGGAAGGCCCCAGGGTGACCCATGTTGGTTAGAACCCAGGAATCAAATGAACTATAACACTCCTAATGTTGTAAACCCTGAAGTGGCCATTACGCATTAAAGCAAAACAAAACAAACAAAATCTTAACTTGGGAGCTGCTTCACCCACAGTTTTTTTCCAGAAAGATGCTGTTGTTCACAATGTAAGAAGGACTAATCTTGAGCAGTAAGGAAATCTGCAGAAGAGAAACCAGCACCAGTAAAGTCAGAATCCGTTTTGTCCAAAGACATGCCCATCAGTCCAAGCTCACCATATGTGTGTCTCCAACATGAAGACAAGAACAAAGACCAGGGTTACGTTCATCCTTACATCTCCAAACGATGACCAAGCGAGAACACAGAAGTTTCTAGATCCATTTCCCCTCACAACCATTCAACCACTGTCAATGGTGTAGAGCACCGTGGATATATGTATTTTTTATTGTTAAAAGCTGATTTGAGACCATGTGCCTCAAGAAGCATCATCTCCTGCAGCTTTCTCTCTTGTTCACTGTACATTAGCCACTCTGATCATCTTTGTGTTTCTTGAGCACGTCAAGTTAATTCCTTCTCTAAGGCCTTTGTACCACTCCTCCCTGTGCCTGGAATGTTCTTCCCTCCTCTCTTTGCCCGGCTGGTTCTTTATGCTCATTTTAGTCTTAGCTCAAATGTCCCTTTCCACGCAGAGCCTCACTTCATGCCTTGTCACTCTATTCCAGGGGTTTGCAAACTGTGCCCTGGGGGCCAGAGCCAGCCATCAACCTGTCTTTGTGTGGCTTGAGAGCTAAGCATGGTTTTCACGTTTTTTTAAAAAGGTTGAAAAGAACAAGACAAGAATAATATTTTGTGATGTAAAAATTATATGAAATTTGAATTTCAGTGTCTATAAATAAAGTTTTATTTGAACGCAGCCAGGCTTGTTCATTTACATAATGTCCATAGCTGCCTTCATCCCGCAGCGGCAGAATTCAGTAGTTGAAATAGACAGTCTTTGGCTCACAAAACCTAAAGTATTTTCTCTCTGGCCCTTTCAAGAAAAAGTTTGTTGACCTCTGCTCTAGTCTAATCCTGCATTTTAGTTTCTCTGGAGCACTTGCTATTGGTTATAAATTACCTCACTCTTATTTGCTTGTATATTTATTTGTGTCTCCCCACTAGAAGCTCTGGAGGGCAGACCTTTTCTGTTTTGTTCACTGATGCCTAGTTGCCTAGTTTAAGACATAAAAGGGACACTCAGAATGTATGTGCTGAATGAACAAATGAATGAATGGATACAGTTCCTGGACCAAATGATTAACTGGCTCATTCACCCATTCATTCAGTAACTAATTACTGAGAGCCTACTAGGTGGCACGTGGCAAGCATTTGTGCCTTTGGCTTATCCATTCATTTGCTCTCATGGGGGTTGACCTATCAAGACTGCTTCCTTCCCTGGGTGACTGTGGAGTTACGGCCAATGAGCTTGACAGACTTTTCAAGCCATCAGACAATTCTGACTCTTTCTATCTGATGAGGCAGTCTCCCATCCTGCTGCATCCTTCCCTGATTCCCTGACCGCAGCACCGAGCTGGTGCAGCTCAGAGCTCTACATTGCCTCTCAGGCTGACCCATCCATCCTCCCTCAGGAAGAGGCATCCGTCCTCTTTTTGCTCATTCAAGCACAATTTTTGCTTCTGCTTGTGCCCCAGAAATCCTTCTGTGTCCACGTTCCCATTCGTCTGGGTTTGCCCCTGCAGTCTCCCACTCACATCTGCAAATCTCGTTCATGTAGTGTTGGATTCATTATCTGGCCTGAAAGCCTTTTCCTGAACTCAAGCCACAGATTCCAAGAGAGAGGAGGGCAAGAGTCTGGTGGTCTGCAAGCTTTCCCCCTCCTCCTCCTTCCTGCCTTCTCTGTAGATGAGTTTCTGGGAAGGAGTCTCTGGGTGCTTTTTCTGGAGTGGATGTGTAGTTTACTAATGCTGCTTATAGAGCAGGAGGATGTAACAGTCTACTTTTATATATTATATATCTCAGTTCCTGGTGATGATAGGAAGATAATTACCCACCTGAGTTCACATAGCAATTGATACACTGAACAAGATGTTGAAAGATCTCAGGTTTAGACACATAAGAAAGGATGCAATTCATCTTTTAAAAAACCTATCTCCTTTCCTCCTGTGTTAGGATAAAATGCTCATTTTTATACTTACCTAGTTTGTGGTTGTAGTGACTGTATGATCTAGATTTTCCAGGCCAGCTCTGGTTTGAAATGTACTTCCTCAATGTAAAATCATGAACCCCAATATGGAGTTGGTGAATCTGGTCACTCCATCTTTGGGATTTTAATAGGGAAGTTTGGCCTATTTCAACACCCTTTTCAGTACTTCCTGGGTTGTCCAGTTTTCCTCCAAGCGGTAAGGAGCTGGCAGGGTTCAGCCAGGGTGGGTGATGGCCAGAGAAGTTGAAGACAGCTGTTGGACAGGGCTGATGGGGATGAACTGAGATAAGAGGAAACTGACCCCGTCATAGCTCACTGACTTACCTGAATAAGAATCGGCGACTACTTCTCATGTGTTGTATATATCTTCCTTCTTGGTTCTTACTTTAAATATGAGCCTGTTCACGTTCCTTCAGAGCCTCCAAGAACACCAGAGTAGAAAGTTCAAATAAAGGGTAATGCCATTATGTTGGCCACCTGGCAACCCCAAGCACCGAGAAAAGCTCGAGGCCCATGTGGGTGCTTCATAAACATCATTTAATGTTTAATGGAGGGAAGAGACTAGTAAATGTGCTCTTGGTTGGCAAGAGGATAGGGAATCTGATCCCTTCCTTCTGACATTTAAGCTCTGCTTTTTCCACACACAAAAACACACAGAGCCAGGGAGAATAGATGAGACACAAAGAAGAGATTGAGGAAAGCAATTCATAAGGAAAAAAAATAATTCCTGTTTTTATTGTTAAATGGGCATTCAAAATACCAGCCGCACAGTGCAGAGGTGGCTACATCCTGACATCATTAAATACAAGGTCTGAAAAATATACTGGCCATTAGGTTTGGACTAGGGTAAAATAAGAGAGGGGTCTGGCTCCTCTTCTCTTCCCAACCTCTATCCCTTGTTCCAGAGACTCCAGGTCTCTTTAGAACAGAGCATCTCAGAATCTTGAATACGTATGTATGCATAGGTATCACCTGTGGATCTTGTCACACACACACACGCAGATTTCCTGTGTCTCCAGTGTCTCTAGTGGGGCCCGAGATCTTGTGCATTGAGCAAGCATCGAGCTGATGCCCATGTTGCTGGGCCACAGTTCACACTTTGAGTCATGAGGCCTTCGAGAACAAGTCCTCAAGAAATTGCTTGCTTCCTCTTGGCCTGAGATCCAATTCAATCCCTGGGCCAGAACTCTGAAGAGGGAGACATTTTTCTTGGGCTGGATGGTTTGAAATGTGTGTGCGTCTGGTAGAGTTTGGGCTCCTCATGATCCTGCTTTTGGAGTTCCTCACTAGCCAGGTGTCTTCCTCAGCTTCCAGTGGGACTGAGATGCTCTTCTGCCCTCCCTGGTACTTTTCCATGCTCTGTCCCCATCAGGGCCCCTGGTCATAGGCTCTGCCACTCCCTGGCTATGAAAGCTGGGCAAATTACTAGCATTAGGCCTCAGTTTCCTCATCTCAAAAATGGAAAAAAAAGAATACTACCTACATCATAGTGTTTTTAAGATTCAGTGAGTTAACCTGTGTGAGGTGCTCAATATGTTGCCCAGCTCTGAGTTAGCCCTCAGGGACCTCTGGTTTGTTCTATCACATGCACCGATCTCTGCCCCCTCTCAGGGAGCTGATAGCGCTCAGGAGGGACGTGGTTGTTGCTGTATTTGTGGCCAAGTTTTCCTTGTGTACTTTGGCCTTCAGGGACACACTCAGGTGCATTGTGATTAGCAGACTTTGAAGTGAGCAAACTCTGGGGGCAAAGGACAGACCTAGTTCTGTTACCTCTGGTAATCTCAGGTGGCAGCTTCTCTATATGGACACTTGGGGAAACCAAAGAGACTGGCAATCATCTCAGCAGTGTCGGCAAGAACAGAGGACTTTTCCAGGTACACAGCAGCTGTGGCAGTGGGCCTCTTACCCTCTCCCAGAAGTGCTGGCCAGTGCTCCCTAATCTGATGACTGGGTCCTACACATGACCCTGCTCATCTCTGCTGCTGTTGTTCTCATCACTTGGACCGCTTCCTCACACTGACATGGTAACCCTCTACCCTCCTTCCCTCAGGCTTTCTGCTTCCTTTCTCTGCATTGGTCTCCTGATTCTGCTGCCATTCTTCTACTCACTGCCTCTTTCCCTCTGTCCTGAGCTTAAACTCTCCCAGAGACTATGTGATCAGTTGAGCCAAATCTAGAGTGAAGCACCTCAACGAGCCCCTTATGGGCCACTGACCAGCATGTAGTCCATTCGGCTGTGGCCAGGATCCCATGGTTATGAGGTGCAGGTCATGACAGTCCCCTCTGATTGTCTAAGTGCTACAGGCAGTCACATGAAGGCCCTGTAGGATGCTCTCAGCAGAAAATCTGATTTAAGTGGCATACACAAAATAAGGAACTAATGATCTAATATAAGAAGTCCAGAAGCAGGGTGGTTCCTGCGTGGGTCACCATCGGTTGCCTGCCTAAACCTGTTTTTCTCTTTTCTCCTGCTGGAAGAGGCTGGATTTTGTTTCCATGGGAAACTATATGGTTAGGCAAGATTGTACGTTTTCCTATATAGCAATGGAGGTGGAATTTGATGAGTTTCTCTCTGTTCTTTCTGCCAGAGATTGGTTTAGGCAGGGGCTTGTGACTCAATTCTAAGACACATAGAAACTACTGGGAAAAGTTTTATCACTCTTAAAAAGCTGTGTTCGTTAACCTTCCAACTCAGCAATCCCACTCCTAAGGATTTACTTGAGAGAAATGAAAACATACATCTATACAAAGACCTGTCTATGAATGTTTACAACAGCTTTATTCATAATAGTTAAAACTGGAAACAGCCCAAATGTCCATTAACTGGTGAATGGATAAACAAATTATGGTATATCTATACAATGGAATACCACTCAGCAATAAAGCAGAACAAATCACTGATATATGCAATGTTATGGATGGAGCTCATATGTGTTATGCTTAATGAAAAAAAACCAGACCCAAAAGGCTAACCCTAACATATGATTCCATTTATATGACATCCTGGCAAAAGCAAGTTATAGGGACAGAAATTAGATTCGTGGTTGCCAGGTGCTGGGCTGAAGGAGACTGACTACAAACAGACATGACGGAACTTTCTGACACAATGGAAATGTTCTACACCTTGGTTGTTACATGACTGTATACATTTGTCAAACTTACCAGTTTGTACACCTAAACCTGTTGAATTTTACTGTATGTCACCCATATATCCATAAACCTGACTTTAGAAAAAGACACAAGTGAGAGGAAGCCAACCCATTTTGGCCTTCCAGACAATGCCTTCAGCTTGTGTTATCTGAAGCTGCAGTGGCCTCGTGGCGCCATGAGGAGGAGCCGACCTGGAGGGTCACACCACACATTGAAGATGGAGTGGAAAAAATTGTTGAGCAGCTGAATTAACCAGCCCTAGGATCACCCTACCTCCGACTTCCTGTCATGTGAGATTGTGAATTCCTATTGTTTAAGCTAGTCGAATCAGGCTTTCTGCCCAAAGCATCCCATCCTAAATGACACTGGTGTATGTGTAAAGAACTGCCTGCACTAGCGTTGTCCACCAGAATGGGACTGAAGACGTAGAAGAAACTCCATCAAGCATCATTACCCATCTAGCTACAATAAGCTACAGATACTGTGGTGATTCACGCTTTTTATATCTTGAGTCTCTTAGACTGTACTTCCCACTCATTACTATGGAAGTTTCTGGTATATCTGCTTTCCTTAGACGTCTGAGGCATATATATCATAGCTGCATGAGTAACGTTTTCCCATGATGAGGACAGGGGGCCTGCAGCTGTTGGCTGGTAATGCTCTGGAAGCCCATCAGAGCACAGAAGGACCGTACTTTCCAAGGTGACCTGAAAACTTGGTATTGCCGTTTGGTGCCTTCAGTGGTCTTCTGATGGAGAAGACTTCCAGGCTGAGGACTGTGTGGAGGGGACCATGTGTTAATGTATTCTGAATAGGAAGGTAGATGCCTCTGGGGAAGGTAGAGGTAGGTTTTTGGTTGGTAAAATTATAAGACACATTTTTAGAGACCCACTTATAAAAGTAAGCTGTGGCATTCAGCCAACGTGACTCTGGAATTGAGGCCAGAGACTTTTCTTCTTTTGGTTTAAGAGTCAAGGAAGTAGGGCACCCATGACTCGTATAAATAAGTCAAAGCCACAGATACAAATGATGACCAAGGTAGGATCTGACAGTCTGGGGTACTACCTTGTATATATGTGGCTCCAGTTACTGGGCATAATTTTGTGTCAAGAATCCTCTTCTAGGACTAAAGAGAACCCTACACACCAAGGCTACATTGTGTCACTTAGTTTACCAAAAGCATAGAATTCTCCCAGGTGAGCAAAGCCATCTTTTCCGTTCTCTCTCCATCCTTCTCCATTTAAGGCCTCCTTCCTTTTTTTTTTTTTTTTTCTTTTTTCTCTTGGTAGATCTACATCATTCCCAGTTTTCTAGCACTCCCGGAGTAGACCTGGCATACCTTGACAATAATTCATCCTGCGGGCCTGTCCGTGTCTCCTCCCCACCCAAAGGACCCAGTTTTACGTATCTGATGACTAAAAAATTTTCCATGGACTGCTTCTGGCTCCTGACACTTCAAACCTTGTTTCTCCAATTACTCACATACTTGGGATATGGGGTTCAGTAGGACACATTCAGATTATGATATGACCTCTGGCCCTATGCTGTTGTCGATGCAGAGCTAGTCAGCACAATGGGTAGAGGAGCATTCCTGGAATGAGGTCCTACACTGGGATGGCTCGTAATGACTTAACTATCCATGGGAAATGACTGTGAATCACATACATTTCTCCTGCTCAACACAAATGTACCCCCAATTTAACTTCTTAGCCAGATCCCCAAAATGCCCATAGCCACTCCGAAAACACCCCAGTTGAGGGTAAGTGTGGCTGAAGGAAAGCCAAAATGGAAATATATAATGGACTTAAGCCAATTGCAGTTAAAATATTATACATTTGCACATTTCATAAACCATACAACTATGTAAGCTTTTTGCTAAGTTCCCTCCCAGGGTCTTGGAAAGTACCTCTTCTAGAGAGGTGCCCCAAGGTTTAAGCTTTCTTAATTTAAGGTGCATCCATCTCTGATTTAATTAAAGTGTGTAATATGAATCCTCCCTGGCCTGATGGTGAATCATTGTGTGAAACACATGTGCTGCTCACACATTAGGGGCTCAAAGAATGTTTGTTGAGTGAATGAATAAGAAAATGGATTAACCCATTGCAATTTGAGCTGGCTTGAAGAACTAGGGAGGATGCTATGCATAATTCACAAAAATTTATTTTCTTTATTTCCTGCAGCTTCCTCTCTGCCTTCAGGTTGTAGGATGGGAATTAGGAGTTAGACTAGTTAGTTTCTTATGAGTCTATCAGTGGATATTTAGGGAAATTGGGATATGTTTACGCTTTTATCACAAATATAAATAGAACCCAATTAGCTCTGGTTAAAAAGGGGCCCAGAAAGGGGGTTTGTTTATCTTTAGTGAGTGGAGCAAAGGGGCCCCTTTGGGAAGTCAAAACTGAGCTCTGAGTCTGATCCCTGTTCTCCACGAAAACAAATAGAAATGGTCATGTAGAATGACATAGTGTAGAACACTGTCCACCACTGGGTGATATTATCCATCAGCTTCCAGAAACGAAGTGAAAATTTCTTCGTCTCCTTTGAGACAGTTCTGACAAAGAGCCCACAATGCTCTGTGGCAGCAGAGAGCCTGAAGTGAGGTGGGTCTCCCTGAACCATGCTCTTCCACCTTTTAGACGCAGTGCCTCCGACCCTCTTGCCCTGAGTCACGTTAGGTTTTCATCACTTCTGAAACCCCGTAAGTGGTTACCAGAGCCCGTAAACTGCAGCCCTGGCTGGGACCCCCAAGTTGGCACACAGCCTTCACGGGTGGCTGCCCATCTTCTCCTCAGTGATGTCCAACTCCAGCTTGATGTGGAGGTTCCTTCTACTGCCACCTGTCTCCTCTCCAACCCCAGCTTCCCGGCACCTGTTCTGAACTGCGCACCTGATGCTCTAGTTTGCTTCAGGTACCACTCTATGTCACTCCTCAGTGCCTTTGCTCAGTCATTCATTCCTCTTTCTGGAAGGCCCAGACCGTCCGCTTCTTCAGGGCACTTCCCACTCAGTTTTGAAGTCTTATCTCACATAGCAACCCCACTAAGGTGTCTTTCCTGCCTATGTCCCCAACTGCTCATTCTCTGAGCATTTACTTCCTGTTCTGAGCATTATCTTCCTGCCCCTAGAGCTGGAAATACAGTAACTGCTCCTAATGTGCATTTTGCTGTATGGTTTGAGAATGTGCAGTTCTGCTGTAGAGGAAAGCAAATGGAAGTGGATGAAACTCATTAAGATGTGTTAAGCATAGAGTAAGCAGTTCGACAAATAAATGAAGTAGAGCATATTTGTATGAATGCACAGAGAAAAGGGTGGGCCAAGGGTGGGTCTGCCCTTGAATCCAGACACCTTCACCTATGGGGCCCTCTTGCCCATACTAACTCTGATCCTCACACCAATACCATCCACAGGGAAGGCGGAACCCAATTCAGGTCATGTAGTTTCTCCCCACCTGCTTGCACTCTAGCCTAAGTGTGATAACTTACACCATATCTTTTTCCCTTGCTTCTCACTATGTGCTTTAAATTTATTTAATGAACCAACCATGTGATTCAAACATATTAATGTAGTCTGAGAGCTTTTCTGTTCCATGACCCCTGGGAGAACTTGCCTGGTAGGGTACTTGGAGGTTACCATTATGTTAAGGTAGTTTCTCACCCAACACTGTTCAATAAATATTTATTTAATGAGTGATTCTGTGAGGGAACATAGTGCAGAATTCAGAATTATCTTTCAAAGCCTTGCAGGCTCTTTCATGGTTCTACCTACCATAGGCAAAAAAGCCGTGAAAACTGGACTGTTGGTGCCTTTTATGCTTCCAAGATGATCTCTACCTTTCTTGGGTAGGGACGGGAAATTCTTGCAAGCCTAAAGATAGGGTAAGCAGATTAGAGGCAAGTAGATTCAATATGAAAAATGAGAACAGAAGTATGAGGTGGGAATGCATGGTAGGTGGGGATGTCGTTTCCCAGAAAAGTGGTGATGGGCAGAGGATAAGAATAGTGGTTTAAACATCCAGTAACAAAGTGGAATGGTTCAGGGAAGGTAAGGAGAAAAAGTGGGATTTGGAACTATGACTGGGAGTGTGGTGTATAGAAGAAGGGGTGAGAGCAGGTGAAGTGGAGGTGGGATATTGAGCACTGGTAATGTGCTGGGCCAGTGTGGAAATAAATTTTGGGATAGTACAAGGTTAGGAGGGGCCTCAGGGGTTCAGGATTCTTTGCTTCATGAATTTACAAGGACAGACAATTTCCACTTTATTGGTGTTTTGCCTCTGTTTGGGATAGGTTCATTCTCCGTGTGCACTTCACTTATTACTATTTTTTTAACTTTAGGTTCCTTCTATGTTGTTTGATATGTGTTTTAATAATACAGATCACCTCAGACTCCTTTTTTTAAATTAGTTCCTTGAAGTATAAATAAGCAAATAAATACTCAAACAATTAAATGAGATTTCCTCCTATTGATGGTCTGTGACCATTCTGAAAAATAACATCTGCCCTCTACTTGGCTCCGGGGGAATTTTATGAGCGTTAATGACATGTCTGAAAAGCGTTTCATTTCCTTGGAAACGAGCTTAACAAAGGGTTTTTCTCTCCACAATGATATAACAAGCCACTCATGCTGTGCTCCTGATTTATAATAATTGAAACTTCGGTTGCTAAAAAATTTAAGTAGTTTGATAGTAGTTCAAAATAAAATGTTAAATATTTTGTATATCTCCTACGTGTTTTTAAGGTGATAGATAGGTAAATGGCCTTTTCATGACTTAAAAAAAAATTCCATGATATTTATTCTCCCATCATATTTTAACTAGTCCTTACATTAGTTCACAAGGTCACAGCCTTGGCCTGTTTTTCATTTTGCAAACATCTGGATTTATAGTAAATGATTCATGCAGCCAGATACATAACTGCCCTCTTTTTGCTCTCTCTTATTATCACTTGTGGAATTGGATTTGCCTCCTACCCTGTGAGCTATTCTTTCGTTTGGAACGATTTCCTCAGTTATACAAGTCTCCAGTTCATGGGATAATCATGATTAATTTGTCCACTGTAATGGAAAGTGCTATCTGGAGTGGGTTTTCTCATTTTTAGATAGAAAAATCTGTGTCATCCTTTACAAAGAACACAACAAAGAGCTGAGTCAACATGGCCCCAGAGCAGAGGTTGCATATAGGATAGAATGGAGGAAACCAAGTAGGAATTTTTAGATACAGTGCTCCTGCCTTCTTTTTCTTCTTCTTATCACCATCTGACAAGTTATATGATTATGAATAGACCTGTTTATCTGTTAGCTGTCAGGAGAGCAGAAACTGTTTCACCAGCACCTATAACTGTGTCTGGCATATTATAGATACTCAATAAAAATCTGAGTTAATCAATGAGAGGCCCATTCATCCATTAGTCAATAAAATAAGTCGATACTAATAGTTACCATTTTTTTCAATGCCTCTGTATTAGGTTGAATAGTGTCTCCTCAAAATTCATGTCTACCCAGAACCTCAGAATGTGACCTTATTTGGAAGTGGGGTCTTTGCAGATGTAATTAGTTAGATTGAGATGAGGTCACACTGGATTAGGGTGGACATGCAGAGAGAGACACAGGGAAGAAGGCCATGTGACAATGTAGGCAGAGATTGGAATTAAGCAGCTGCAAGCCAAGGAATGCCAGGGGTTGCCTAGCAGCTAGGAGAGAGGCATGCAACAGATTCTCCCAGAGGGTACCACTTCTGCTGACTTCCTGATTTCCAACTTCTGGTCTTCAGAGCCGTGAGAGAATAAATTTTGGTTATTTTAAGCCACCCCGTGTGTGGTACTTATTATGGCAGATCTAGGTAACTAATATAATCTCTTTGGTGACAAGCCCTGAGCAAGTACCTTTCTATGACAATTGCCAACTTACAGCTAAGGAAACTGAGGCTCAGAGAAGCTGAATGTCTTGGTTGTCGGTAACTGAGCCCAGTCCAGGTCTTTGCACTTAGAAAGTGCTCCAAACTGGCCCCAAACTGTTTCCAGCCTTGGCCAGTTTGGAGTCAGGTGTTGAGGGGGATTGTACGTCTAAAGATAGGGCCCCTACCCTGGGGTCATTCCATGGCTGCTTTTACCAAGTTACGATTAGTAAAAGGGGTATGGACAAGAGGTTATGTACCTTCTTTATTAGGAGGTTTGTGCCCAGTGGAGTCAGTGGGAATGCCAGTCAGCCAGAAACCAGGGAATGTGCTCACTGGGTTTCCAGAATTTTTTCTAAATCTGTGATTCCATTACCAATTGTGCTCTCCCCCCAAATGGCTAAGGCTTTGAAAATTATTTGGCGATATCTACTGAAGTTGAACATTTGCATGCATATCCCGTGACCCTGCAATTTCACCCCTAGGCATATATAACCAACCGAAGTGCATACACATGTTCACCAAAAGGAAAGAAAGTATAAGAAAGTTCATAAGGAGTGTTGTTTCTAGTTGCCTCAAGCTAGAAACCACTCAAATGGCCATCAACAACAGAATAGAAAATAAATTATAGTATGTCCATTCAAAGGCAGATTATACAGGATTGAGAATGAACCATCTAGTGCCACATGCAACAATACCTCCCAAAGACAATATTGAGTGAAAGAAGCCAGCTAGAAAAGAATACTTATGGAGTGATTTCACTGTTATGCATTTCAGAAACAGGCAAAACTAAGCTTTAGTTTTAGAAGTCTAGATAATAGCTTATCTCTGGATGGGTAATGAAGTACTGGTAATATTTTATTTCTTGATCTGGGTGCTGTTTACACATGTGTGTTCAGTTTTTGAAAAAATATGAGCTGTGTATTCATGATTTGCGTACGTCTCTGTGCATAGATAATACTTCAATAAAAAGTTTTTAAAAGTGATATTAAGAAAATTGCAAAAACCCCCTGCCATCCTGCCTCTTTCACTGGACTGATTTTCCAGCCACACCTGGGAAGAACTGCTCTTGGTGGGTTGTACTTTACAGTTAATAGAGAGTTTTCAAATGACACTTTACTCTGTTCTTAAACTGTCATCTGCAGAGAAATGGGCCTTTGGAAACCTCTGTGCTGAGAAGGGATGAAGGATCATTTCCTAAGGTCCCGACCACAAGGGCTCCTTGTAGCCTTCCTCATGGAGCAAAATACAGTGCATGTTTTCAGTGAACTACCAAAAGAGAGATGTCTCCTGGACTAAGGAAATAATGTTTAAAACTCTCTTATCATTGTAATTCTGGAAAAAGAAGTCAGGTGAATAAAATGTCAAGAGTATAAGCCTTACACATTTTTTTCAACCAGTTGATTGGGATTCAGAATTTGACTACTTGTCTTCTGTCAGCTCCATGTAATATGGTGGTGGGAGAGGTGAGGGATAGCTGTCCGATCTTTCCCACACACCCCCAACAGCTAACCCATGTCCTCTTGATACTATTAGGAAAGCAAGGCACTCCATAGTTGGAGATGTGGAATGAAGTAAGATGAAAACACACCCAGGAAAAGGGACACTTGGCTTTAATTCTCACTAGTGGATTCAATGAAGGAGTGAAGAGCCTTTCCAGATTTTGAAAAGATGGATGGAATTCAGAATGCTGGTTGCCTAAAACAGAGAGATAAAGACATTGACAGAGAAGCCAGGATTCAAAACCATTAGTTTCAAAATTATGCCATGTAGGTGGATGTAGGGCAAAGAGCTTGGGAAAAAACCCTTGGTCTTGAACAAAGTGGCAGAGTTAGATGTTTGTCAGTGCAGTTCTGGTGCTATAAGAATACTTTTCATATCCAGAAAGCATTCTTGGCCTAGTGTAAGAGAAGTATCATCTTAAATGGGCTGTGTTCACAAGACTGGCACCTGAATCCCTAGAACCCAACCCCATCTCATTGTCTTCTTGCCTGTCCCCTACTGGGTCTGCCCTTCCATCCTTGTACCTTGCTACTTGGCTGCCATGTTAAGGCCATTTCTGCATGGAACTATTAACCTCATGGTGAATGGATCCCTCTTTGTGGCTGAGCCACTGAGTTCTCCTATCAGTATTTTCCCAGAATGGTCACAATTTCAGCACCTGAAAAACCCTGTGCTGAGAAACCCTTCAGACCTGGGGAAACCAGGATGGTTGGCCGCCCTAGTCTTGTTGGATAAGGCCACTGTGATTACCCAGTCTTGACCCCTTCCTGGCCTGGTTCTTGAGACTTGGTCAAACAAGGTATGAACAAAACTCAATAGAAACAGGACCTTGAAAGCACTCTTTGTTTGAGAAATGGGCCTTTGCAATCCCTGACTTTGGGTCACCAGATATGGATATGATTCCCATATATGGATATGATTCCCAGCTATGTATTTACTGGCTATGTGACCTTGGGGATGTCACTTTTCTTTTCTGAGGCTCATCTTGTCTGTGGACAAAAATGTCCTACCAAGCAAAGTGGTTTTATGACTTTGATAAGATAGGGCATGTCAAAGTGCTTGGCTCACAGTAGTTCAACAAATATCCCTTTCCTTTCCTATCAGTTTCTTTCTTCTTTTCTTTCTTACCCATGTGGTTCTCACTCCTCCAAACTCCCATACACATTGTTTATACTTTTTTTTGGTGACATTTCTCTCCATTGCAAGGTAGTATGGGAGAAGCTTTAAAATTAAATATCTCTAGGTTCAAGTTCTAGTTTGGTCACTTTCTAATTATGGTCCTCAGGGAAGTTAACTTCTGAGAGCCTTGGTTTCATGACCTATAAAATGGGAACAATAAATTCTTCTTTAAAAACATAATAAATGCAGATATTAGAGTTGCTTTTGGTAGCCTGTGCCATTCCTGCTTAGCCCATCTCTCATTTATCCTGTAGCTCTGGTTCCCTAGGAACTGAGACTCATACTGCCAATACCCTATGATGTGTGTCTCTGTTGTTTAGCCTCTAGTTTTATTGAGACTACACTGATACAAACAGAAAATGAGATATACAGAATTTCAAATGAAGTCAGATACTAAATTATTAGGTGCTATGATCGAGGATAACAATATATGAGAGTTTGAACTTTCAGAGACAGAATACAGATTTAAAAAGAGGAAAGAGTCTAATGAGTTTGCCATGATCTGCATCTTCCTTGTTAATTTGGGCTGTATTTTCAATTTACTTAGTAGTAGAATGCAATGTATTAACCAAATACCCATCAATATTAATCTCTATCTTCAGAACTTTGTGTCTTAGTAGGTCATGAAAATCTATCTAGCACACAAATTCAAACATTTGCTTCAAAGAATGTGGTTTAGAATTCATTCTTGTCATTAAGCCCTAGAGCATTACGTTGTTTTGTGGGGTCTTAATGATGCTCTGGTTCTCTTACTCCTAAACAGATTATTTAAGTGTGCAAGGCATTATGTGTAATACACTTGAAAAAGATACAGTTTGTGCCTCTAAAGAGCTGTAGTTAAGTGAGATGAAAGCTAAATGCAGAAATACTTTTGTTAAGTGTCCATATGACATGCACATTATATGTACCATCTCTAACCACTGCCCCCGCCCCCCCCCCCCACTGTATATAAAGCTTGGATTCCTTTTAAAGCAGACACCAAGAATTTGAGATGGCTTAAAATTTTATTTAACCTTGAGGTGGATTACAAAAAATATGCAAAGTATAAACTATATGGTTAAAGGAATCCAGGGAAAGGCAAATAGAGCTAGTTTGTGATAAAACAGTTCACAGGAATATATCCCATATGGTTCTGTGAGGCTGCTTGAGGTGGACTGACTATTTGACTTTGGGTTTCCTAAAGACCAATGAAGAAAGAAAAACAGGCATAGTTTCAAGAGTTGTATCCTAGAGATAGGATTGAATCAGTTAGGAGAAGCACAGTTGTCTAGAGTCTTGAAAGCAAATCCTACCGTAGGTCTTCATTAAGACCACACTATAGAGTAGGGGACATTATCCCAGATGGTATCCTTACAGTAAAAACTGTGCATAGCTGTTATATGGCTATTTCTTATATTGTCCCTCATTATAAGTCTAAGACAAAAGCCTATCTTAGCAAAATGAATGGAAAATAAATATTTGTTGTCCTTCAAACAAATCTCTATAAGTATAATTTTTAAACAATATTTTAGATTTGGCTTATTTGAATCAGGATCCTCACATTGCATTTGGTGGAGGTTTTACATCTCGTTTAATCTATAACAGTTTCCATTCCCTTTGTTTTCCTTCTTGCCATTTAGTTATTGAAGAAACAGGTCACTTGTCCTATTCAATTCCCCACATTCAGTATTTGGTTGATTGTATGCTTATGGTTTCCCTGAATTTTAAATAACAATTATTCTATTAACACAACTGAAAATTTTATTTAGTTCTTTTTCAAATTTGTCTGGTCATTTTATCTGTTTTTGGATAGTCTCTGTCTCCTTATTTATAGCTTTGATTCCTTCATTTATTTAAAAATATTAAATGTGGGGTGCCTGGGTGGCTCAGTTGGTTAAGCGACTGCCTTCAGCTCAGGTCATGATCCTGAAGTCCCAGGATCGAGTCCTGCATCAGGCTCCCTGCTCAGCAGGGAGTCTGCTTCTCCCTCTGATCCTCCTCCCTCTCATGCTCTCTACCTCTCATTCTTTCTCTCTCAAATAAATAAATAAAATATTTAAAATATATATTAAATGTACTTATCTTTTATTTAGAATCTGATAATGTCACTATCTGAAACCTTCCTGGGTCTGATTTGTTGTTCCCGATGACTCTTGTTTATGGGTGCTTATCTCCCGGTAGATTTTGTGATTTTTGATTGTGAGTTCATATAAGTTCATATTTGTTGGCATTATCTCTGACAGAGCTCCATGAGACCTGGGTGGAGGGTTTGTTTCTCTAGATGGATTTTTTTTTTTTTTTTAAAGTAGGCTCCATGCCCAGTGTGGAGCCCAAAGTGGGGCTTGAACTCACCACCCTGAGATCGAGACCTGAGCTGAGATGGAGTTTGACACTCAACTGACTGAGCCACCCAGGTGCCCCTCTCTAGGTGGATTTTCAATCTTCTTTACCCCATGCCTGCAGGCACCACAGACCTGGGTCCATCTTAAATGAAATTCTCCTCTAGGTTTTTTGGTCCACATAAATAGTGTGATTTCTAGCCCTGAACCCCTGTGCATGGCCAATTTGGATTTTTGAAATCTCAGAGGATGATTTTTTGTTGTTTTGTTTTGTTAACCTCTATACGGAGCCCAAGGTTTCCTTTGTGCTTGCCATCACTGGATGGACTCCCTTTTAGTTCGCCATTTTCCTGAAGGAATAAGCCCTTGTGAATCCTGCCTCTATGCAGATGGCTCTCCAATCTGGCTTCCTATCTTACACAATGCCAGCATTAGAACTCTTACCTCTCTGGTCTTAGCATCAGCTCCTTAGCAGGTCTGTGGATATTTCACTTATTTTCTAAAACTGATTAATGTGTGTCTATATAATTGAGTAACTTACATATAATTATATAGCATAATATATGGTGATATATTATTGTTATTGACATATGTAATATAGATAATCATACCTTATAATATTATATATGTATATAATTTTAAACTTCTATATATTAAACCTTTTTGTAGCTGGTAAATTTCAGGATCTCTAGCCTACCATTTTTCCAAATAGAAGTTCTTCGTTCTCTGTCTTCAGTCAGATCCAGATCCAGTATGTCTTGTGTCAGGCCTAAACCCAAAGAATCTTTTCATACTTTTCTGAGCTACCCTCCTATGCTGACCCAAAACATGTTGCTGTGCTTCTCTGTTTTCTTGACTACAATTCATCTCACTCAACTACCCTTGGCTGGTTCTCATAACTAGTGGGTGGCTCTGCTGTGGGTGGCTCTGCCGTGAACAGATCTTCAGTTGTCCTCCCTGACTTTCAAGTTGCTCTCTGGAATCCTCTGATGTTTCAGCCACCATATTGGACTTCTTGATTCTGAAGATTGCCTGAATCCAAGCTTGCTGTGATCTTTAGATGCAATATTTGAATAGCCCCTGCAGCCAGTGTCAGCTTTTCTCACCTTATTTATCTCCCCAGCTACCCCCACCCCTGGCCTGCCCAAACTCAAATAACCAGCTCCACTTTGGGTACCAGTCATTAGATATACTCCAGGCTCCTTTGCTAGCCTGGGGTTGCTGAGGTAACAGCATGCCTATGGCCAAACTTCTTTGAGCTGTGACAAAAGTGATATTCGTGAAAAAGAAAAGTATTAGCCCAAAGCCCTCCTGGAATAATGCAGTCAAAGAATCTCTCTTCCTTGAATTATTTGTACCACTCTTATGGCATCGTTCACCTTCCCCATTATGCTGTAATTATTTAATAGATGTTTTGTCTTCCTTCCCAGGCAATTAGTTGCTTAAGGGTAAGAAATGGAATTGGGGTCAAAAGACCTGTGTTCAAATCCTGACCCTATCATATTCTAGTTATGTGACTCTGGGCAAGTTCTTTTCACATCTATGCCTCAACGTCTTCCCCTATAAAACTGACTTTAATATCCAATTCTTTATCAAAAAACTTTGGGGCCACTTATGTCTAGGGACTTAGAGGGATTTTTTTTTTTTCAGATTTTACCTGAATAGAAGTAATGTAGTACATATATATTATGGAATACCCCAGCAGTTCCTTGCAATCAAACACCGTCCTATTTTTGTGACAACACATATAAGCATTCATAGTAAATGGATTAAATAACAATTGTAATTATACTCATATCATTTCATTCAGGCCAGTTTTTGCCACCAAAGAGTTAAAAAATAACTTAGTTTTTGACTGATTTGACTTTTGTAATTGCAGATAAAGGACTGTGGGCCTGTATTTCTTATCTCACAGAGGTGTTGCAAGGATTAAATAAGATAATATAAATAAGATCTCCCAGCATTGAGTCCGGTATATATATAGTAAACTCACAAAATTTCATGTGAAGCTGATTTTTAATCACCTAATGAATATTTATTTATGTTGTTCATGTGGAGGTCAGTGATAGGGATTTTTATGTGAATGATAAAAACTTTCTAGTCCCTGGCTTGCTTTTTTTGGAGATTTATTGGAAGGCACCAGGAGCCAGCTGGTTCTTCTGATCACAAAGAAGAACTTCCTATTACCTGTGTAAGTCAGGAGTGGGTGACCTACAAATTCGAGTGGTCTGGAAAGTTAGGACTGGAAGGGGCTTCAGAGACCAATTGGCCTGTGAATATGAATGGCTTTCTAAGGCTGGTTATCTGTATTGCCATTTATTCTCTTAATTTTATAATTAAGGAAATTGAATTCTTAAGTGGAAAGAGGTGAACATCACATGGAAGAGAGGAATTCTTCTCACAGCTGTACTATGGTGACCATCCCTCCTCATTGAGAACTACTTTTAGGAAAAAATGGAAAATTGTCCCACTTCTTCAGTTACTTACTTGGTTAAAAAGTAATGCATTTATGGTTTTAAATATGTCCAGTCTTTAAATACTGTGCACTTAGTTGTATTATTAACCTAAATGCTTGGTATCTGCAGTACATTCCTTCATTCGATAAGTATTTGAGTTCCTACCATGCACCAGATCTTGTTCTGTCTTTCAGAAGAAATAGTGAACAAAAAGAAAAGTTTTGCTCTAATGGATCCTATGTGGGTGGAGAGGGGGAAATAGAAAAAAATCAGGTGAACAAATAAACAGACCAGGTAATGTCAGTCCCTGATGAGTGGCATGAAAACCATGTGTCAGGAGGGGTCAAAGAGACTGACTGGGGCTGGACGGGCTTTTCTTCAGTTTGATCATTCAGGATCATTCACAGGGGATCATTCACCCCTGTGAATGGTGATATTTGGGTGACATCTGAGTGTTACCCAAAGGAGGATCCAGCCATTTGGAAAAAGAGCACTGAAAGATGAGGGGACAGAAAACACAACGTCTTAAAGCCAGAGGGAGCTTGGAATGTCAAGCAACATGAAAACATGGGGGCCAGTGTGGCTGGAGAGAGTGGTTCAGAGGGAGATGGTGGTCTAGTCACTTGTAGGCCATAAGAAGGAGAAAGGAGTTTTTTTTCTGAGTGTGCAGGCAATGGTTGGAGGACTTTGGGGCCTAGGAGCAATGTCAGGAAAGTAAGACACAAAATTCCAGGGGGTCCCCAAAAATGCAATAATTGAGACAAATTGTATATTTTTTAAATAATGGAAATGAATGCAAAAATCCATGATGAACAAAATATCACAATTTTAAATAAAGACAGGGTCTGACCCTGCACATACCTGACGCTGAGAGTGAGTTCCTTACCCTTCTCACCCTGGTCCCAGGCCAGCCTGGCAGTGCGATTGACCTGATTTATGTCTCAGAAAGATGGCCCTGGGGCTCTGTGGGGAGGCTGCCAGGAGCACCGGGCACAGTGGGAGAGCAGGATGGAGCCTGCTGTGGGAGCACAGGGAAAAGAAGGTGCAGTAAGAGGGTGAGAGAGGCGGATGGATTGAGATAGAGACCTCAAGACTTGCTGGGCCTAATTATAATATTGACCTCTATTATTACAACTGGTTTTTAAGTTCCTTTTTGTGCTTCTGCAGTCTGTGCTTCTGTGTTTTGCTTTGTGAAGTGAGGAGTTGACAGAGCACGCGTGCTTGAAGGCAGATAGCAGTGTCCTTACATCTGCGTGCTTTGCCTAAACCAATGTGGACTCTTCATATTTTGGTCCTTGGTCTTCAGCACAGCTTCTGGGGTCTGTGCTGATATTGGCTTCATCCTTCAGTTCAGGCAGGCCAATGGTTTTCCTTTAGGCCTCAGATTCTCCTTGGAGCCCCAGGTGGTGCTCAGAGTAAAGCCACCTGATGCCAGAGCATGCTCGGAAATCTGGGGCCTGATCATCTCTTGCTTCATATTCTGCACATCCTTCTTCACAGGGTAAGAGGCGAACACACAGCCCAGACACCTCCTCCTAGCCCTTCCTCAAATTCGCGCCCCACTGAAATAAAGCCTGTTCCTTCCTCACCCTCTCGTGAAAGCTACTCTTGTCCTTACCCTTTGAGTAAGTACACAGCTAGGACACGGTGGAGTAGAGATTCCACTGTGTTCCCCACTGCAGCAAAACTTTCACTTTTGGATGTGGGCTTTGGTTGAAACTTTGCCTCTATTAAAATGGACTCTTTAAACATGAGTTAGGCAATAGAGAGTACATTCAGTGATAATGTGTCATGTTAACAATAACAGAACACTTCTCTTTTTTGGTAGAGTTAGGAATGAAGAGGCCCATCTTTTTGGGGTGGCTGAAAAATATCTGAGATGGAGTAAAATGAAAATAGAGTATTTTACATGATTATTTAAATTTTAAGTAATGTTTCTAGCTTCCAATTAGTTTGAAATTGAAGGCCTTGTAGTCTTTACCACCTCCTTCTAGAACATTCCTGCTTCCAGAAGGAGATTGAGAAAACCAGCAAAGAGCCACAGGCAAATGTGTTTTCCAGCACACTGTCTGGGGTGCATTTTGTTGAGTAGTTCCTGATATTTATGTGAAAAAGAGTATGACTGGGTCGCTCTTTCTTCTTATTGAGTTTCGTCAGAGGTCACCCTCACAGAAGTCAGAAGAAATGGGGTGTGTAGGAATTTGGTGCTGGTAGGTTATTTATTTACTTAACCATATTTTAAAGGCTGAAGAGACTTCCATAAAGACTGTGGAATGCATTATCATAAGAGGTGGGCAAGCCAAGTTCTGTGACTACATTTTCCAAAGGATCAGGTCGTTTTGTGACCAATGCTATTCGTAGTTATGATTATATCTCAGGCTTGGGTAGAGCTTGAATTTGGGGGACGGGGTGGGGAAGAAGCGTTACCACCCTTCTCTCCTCAATCCCAACCTCTGAATCCCAAACAATACGCCCAGCTCCAAATATCCTTTGGAATAGAGGCATTGTAGGGAGAGAAAACCATCACAGAAGAGTTATGAAGACACACATCAGAGGACGTTTAGACGGGGGGTCTGCTGCTCTCCAAAGTAGAATCCCATGGTGTCCTCAACAAGAGACCTGGAACACCAGTAGTACATGAAGAAGGACTATAATTGTAGAGATGTAGAGAGAAGCTAGAAACATTACTTAAAATTTAAATAATCATGTAAAATACTCTATTTTCATTTTACTCCATCTCAGACTTGTACTGACAGGCACTAGGGCTGTAGAGATTACCTCAAGCAATCCCCTCATTAAAAACAAAACCCAAAAAACAAAAATCCATGTGTAACTTGACATATTTTCATTTTTTTTTAAAGATTTTATTTATTTATTTGACAGAGACAGAGACAGCAAGAGCAGGAACACAAGCAGGGGGAGTGGGAGAGGGAGAAGCAGGCTTCCCACTGAGCAGGGAGCCCGATGCAGGGCTCGATCCCAGAACCCTGGGATCATGACCTGAGCTGAAGGCAGACGCTCAACGACTGAGCCACCCAGGCGCCCCAACATATTTTCATTTTTGGTAGATATAAGATATCCTCAGGGTATCTGCTCTGTAATATGCACCCACTTCGGACATTCATCTTATTTAATCCTTACAGCCAGCCACTAAGGAAGGGGCTGTCATTGCCCATGTCTCAGAGTATGGAAACTGAGGCTCAGAGAGATTAAGCCAATTGCTCAAGATCAGATAGCTGATTTGCTTCCACACCTATGGTCTGAATTATGAAGTCATCTAGCTTCCATGGAAAAAAAGCATAAAGAGACAGTAATCCAATAAAACACTAAATTATCCCACTACCTAGGAGAAACTCCTGGTAGTACTTGGCATTCAACAGATACGGAAAAGGACAACCAGCCTGCTTAAGTGGCTTGCTTAGCATTCTGGTTTTGTCATTGTTGTTCCACAGAGCACTTTTCATGGTTAAGTGTGTAACGATTTGGGTAATATTTCCCTCCCCCAGCAGGCAATAAATTCTCTGAGTGAGGGGATTGTTTCGTTTTGCTCCTCTCTGTATCCCCAGGGCCTGGCTCACAGTGGACTCGCATCAACATTTCCAAATGAATAAATGAATGGACAGAGCTAAGTTGTGGCAGGTCCAGCATTTTTCCTGCCTTCCTCGAAGTTTTGTGACAGGAATTGGTTTTCCTTTGATCTCTGGGAGCAGAGAAGTGTCATAATCTTGTCCCCCCAGGGAGCTTGACCTCCTGATGACATCTTCAAGGCTGCAGTGAAATGTTGCTGGAACATCAGGTGTGTAGGGCCCTCTCTCTCCCATCCTCATCTCAGGGCAAAAAAAAAAAAAAACCCTTCCAGGTAGGAAGCCCCTGGGCCCCAGGGGGCAGGATCTGGATCCCATCTTGGAGCTTCAAGGAATAACTGAAGGGATGTGGCAGCCATGGGCCAATTGCGGGGGGCCCTGCGGGCCCGTAAGAGTGTATAATGAATGTGGACATGTGGCGGAAATGGTCGTGTGCGGGACTCCTCATTTAGAAAGTCTCCCCTGATGTGATATTCCTTATTGCAATGTGACTTGGGCCATGCATTGGAATTTTCAAGAGAATCCAAGAAAAACAGGAAGGAAAATAAAACGTTCCTAGTGGGAATACTCTCTAGAATTGAAGAATAGATGCGATTCTCTGGTTTCTAGACAAAATAACTCAGTATGATGGTATTTTATGGAGAAGCATCTATCTCCCAGAGCAAAAAGAAGGGAAAAGTATTCTCTAATAGATCTATCGTGCCCTCGTTAACATACAGCCAGACTTCAAGGGACCCTTGCACTGAGGATTTCAGTGCAATTAATTACATAAATACCAAGACATGTAGGCTCCCCCCCAGACTAAAAGGTCTCTGGAACAATTAGGAGACTGTGGCCCCCTTGCCCGCCTGTCATGCACATGAATGTCACAGGCCTCAGCAGAGGACTTGGGGTGCTTTGATGCCCAATGTGCTCAATTTGGTTTCAGAGATTTCCAATTCCTTGTACCTAAGCACATGTCCTAAACAAACAGATAGCACCGGCACAGAATTCTCTAGCAGGCTGTGGAGACTTAATGACCTCAACTCAGTGGTCTTCCCACTGTTGAGAGCCTCCCAGATACTTGGCAGCATTAACATTCCTGGGATTGTATTTGGCCAGCCTTTGTAAAGGAGTTGAATACCGCCTCATTAGCTCAGGCTCGTGGGGCATTTGTGTCTCCGACAACAGTTTAATTATGGACATTGTTTACTAATCAGTATTACCGTGACAGACTAGAGGGCTAATCTGAAGATGAACACAATAGCTTGCTTTCTTTTTATTCTTTCAGCCGGTGAACGTAAGAGTTAAAACAAACCTGTTTTTGTAGCCCTTGTTTTCCCTAATAAGATTGGGGGACACATTCTGAGGCAGGCAAGGGTTTCTCCCTCTCTCTTCTTCAGTTTAACTTGAATTTAGCCTGTTTTGTCCCACACAGAGAAATGACAGCATTTGGAAAGGTGCCAGTTGGACAACCAGAAATTGAGGGGGACCGGCTCACTAGGACAACTGAATTTAGGAAACTTTGTCAGGAGCCTTTGTCAACTGCCACGAAAGCCTCTTCTCAGAGGGGGTTTTGAAATCCCGAGGGGTTAACTTTACAGAAAGTCGAAGAACTGAATTAAAAATTTCCCTTTATGCACATTCACTTTGCCACATATGTAGCTGAAGATTCAGTGTGTTTCTACTTAGCACGTTGGGAACTGTGAGCACAAAGTATCGTGAAAACATTCCTTACTGGGGAGAAGAATGGGTCATTCTCTGTCTCCAGAACTTCAGGACTGATTCTGGGACATTTGTAGGAAAGTATTTTTGTCATTTGTTTTGATTAATTAAGGAAATAGCCTTGAGCATTGAAAGGCTTAATCCCTCCCACCTCTCAAATATTGGAGGTAAGAGGGTAGCAGTTGGAGAATTCAACTTTCCAAAGTCAGATTTGTCCCCAGAACAGAAGGTGAGGGAGGAATGTGGGTGACCGTGGCGAGTTTGGACAGGATCTTGGAGCCAGACCTGGGGTTGTCTTGCACATCACACTGGCTGGGTGGCAGGCTTCTGGAGGTGGACGAAAAAGTCAGGAAGAAGAAGATGTACTCTGTTGCATAGATGTGGGCAGAAGCCTGGACCCCAATCCCACCAGGAACACGCCTTATTTGAAAAATAAGCCTTGGCTGTGTTGTCGCCTGGGGGGACGGGGATCCTCAACTCCACTGACTGAAATAGGACATGGGCATGAAAATCCCTTTGCTCTTCACTACCGTTAGTGACCAGGAGTCTTTCACATAGTGCTGGAGACCCTGAACATTTGCATGACTGGGCCATGGGTGAGCAAGTTGGCAACCTGGGAGCCCCACCAGCTGGTTGATGGGGGTTGTTTGCCCTGGTACACTTTATTTTTCTGTTTTTCAACTGATTTAGGAACTAACATAAAAATATTGAGATTTCACATGAAAACCTATGGTTCTGTCTTTGGAATCATTGGAGTCTCTGAGAGCCGGGCCAACATTCTCACAAGGGGATACACCTGTGATCTGTCTGTGGCTACAGCTGCATGCCTCCTGACCCCTAGAGGTCTGGATGTGTGCTCTCCTGTGCCCAGACCCTCCACAGCCATTCGGCCTTGCTCACTCATACACGGGTGTTGGCTGTTAACATTTGGAGGATGCCCTTTCAGGTTAGAATTTCCCTGCCTCTTTCGGTATATGATACTTTGAAGTCTCTCATACCCCAGTTCCTAGTATGAATTGTCTTGTCAGATGGCACCCGAGAGTAGGAGAAGTATCTATAAGGGTAAGAAGAAGGCTCAAGGAAAGGCACTTTGATCACTTTGCGATCGGGTTGAGGACGAGGACTGGGCAGAAAGCACAATCTAGAGCTGATTCCTCCACATCCATTTGTTTGAGCCTGATCCCAGGCACATGAGTAAGAAGAAAGCTGTCTTGAGGCCCGCTATAGACTGAATGTTTGTGTCCCCTCAGAATCCATGAGTTGAATTCTAATCCCCAACGTGATGGTAGTTGGAAGGAGGGCCTTTGGGAGGTGATTAGGCCTTGAGGGTGGAGCCTCATGAATGGAATTAGTGCCTTTATAAGAGACCCCAAAGAGCTCCCTTTCCCCTTGCATCCTGTGAGGACACAGCTAGGAGGTAGCCATCTATGAACCAGAAAGCTGGTGCTTACCAGGCACTGAATCAGCCAGTGCCTTGATCATTGACTTCCCAGCCCAGGAACCCATGAGAAATAAATATCTGTTGTTTATAAGCCACCCAGTCTATGGTATTCTGCTATAGCAGCCCAAGACTAAGGTAAGACCCATGGAGGCCCTCATGCCTCCTGTTTATTAATAGAGATACTGGAACTGTTTTACTTTCTTAGGTTTCTGGAGTATTTTGAGAGCACAGAGACAGTTATATGGTGACGATAAGGAAAACAATTATGCAGATAGTTTTGAGCTCTATTGGTCATTATAGAAGTAGTATAATCACATTATATTTTATAAGTATTATAATATATTTGGTCATTATATAAGTCACCTTGATTTAGCCACCACTTAAAAGAGCAAAGATGACTATTTTAACTTAACCTCCTCTTAACTCTCCAGTATTAAGAGTGTTAGAGTGGCCAGAAGCAAAGAGCCAGAATAAGGAGGGGAAAAAGGGATGGGCTTGCACAGTCCCTTCTTCCACATCCTGGAGCACTGGCCCCGCAAAGCAGTCACACGGGCCTTGCCCCATGGTTCAGTCTGCCAGCATCCCCCTCAACTGTGTTTGTCCCCCTTGCAATAACTAGTCTCAGAATTTCTTATTTGATTCCACCAATCCACACAGTGTGATTCAGCTTCTTAGAAGAATAAATCAACATTTTCAAGCCTGCTTGGAGTTATTTTAACTAGCCTCTCTCCATTAAAAAATGGCCCGCAGTGTGATTTGGCCCAGTGCTAGGATGGAGGCTCAGTTTTGGCGACATATTTGCCTTTAAAATGACATGGCCGCAAGGAAATGCACCTCTTTGTTGGCCGTGCACGTGTTTTCTTAGGAAATTGAAAGGACTTCTCTCTGAGTCACCTTAGCTGCTCTTGTGAGTCATTTCTGAGACTCAGGGAGAGAAGGAGGACAGAGAAGCAGGCGATGGAAAGGCCTGGGCAGACGGCACCCTGACTGCTGGGACCTACCTCATACTGCTCTGGCCTACTTTTGACTTGGTGACGTGTGCCCAGACCTCCTCTGGCCTCGAGGAAACTCAGAAGTGAGTAGACAGATTTTCTACCAGGCAAGTGTGTTTAGGTGTGTCCTGTATTGTAGCTTTGTACAAAAAGCACTGTAGCTTTTCCAAGACCACCAGACCTGATCCTACCCCTTTGAGGCTGGTGCCAGGTAGACGTGGCCTTCTGCTGCAGCACCTATGTCCTCTGCCAGCAGCACAAAGAGGCTGCCTGCATCTCTGTGCTTGTCCATGAGATGTACGTGGATTTGGGGCTCCTTGAGTCCCAGCAGAACTGGTGACCTATCCTTCTTCCCTCTTCGCTTGTGACTCGAAAGCCCCCACAGTCCCCAGACCTTTTGCCTCTCCATCTGACAACTGCTCAGGCATATTTCAAAGGTGTAAATTACTTGGTGAGATCTCTCTCTGGAAATGTGCATTTCTAGTCTTGTGGTTCCCTGGAATCAGAATAAGTGCATTCTAAATTTCGTGTCACTATTTGTTAGTTTGGTGAACTTGGGCAACTTAACGTAAGCATTCTCATATGATGGAGATTTTAATAGTGGTGACTATGGCTTGCTTCACTCATTTACAGAACTCTACTTCACAGGGTTTTGTGGGAATTAAATGAAATAATTTCTGTAAAGTACTTGGGTACCAAATGGATTAGGTGGGTAAAGGAAATGGGTAGAGTAATGGGTACTGAACACCCATTGAGTATTTAGTAAATGCTACTATTGCTGCGTCTTCAGGGATGTGGGAGCTGAAATCTGCACTGTTAACCATCCTGGGGTGTGAATCATTGAAAAACTTCATAGCTGCTGGGGGTGTCTGAACCTTCCAAACCAGACCTGGGGGCGAGTCTTCCTGGCAGGTATCTCATGCTGACCTCATGCTGGTCTGTAAGGGGGAAAGGTTGTTGCTGGTGAAGGGAAAGGCTCGGAGGGAGATTCCAAATTCACCAGCCAGTTCTCAGTCAGCTGGCTGGGCCCAGAGTCTTAGGCTGCAGCAGTATTCTGACTTCTTAAACGATATGAACTGCTGCTTCCTTCTGCACTGCATCCTTGGACAAATTAAAAGAAGTGTACACACAGAACTCTTTGGCCAGTGTTCACAAGCTGAGCCAAATTCAGAGCTGAAGGTTAGACACGAAATAGCAAACAGAAGCAAAGCAGACAGGCGCTCACACCTGGCTGCTAAGAATGAACAAAACAGATGCCCGGAAAAGTCGGGAAGAATTTGTATGTGAACGCAGAGTCTTATGGATTTACCATTTTTACTCCAGCAGCTCCTAGAAGACTTTCAAAGTGAGGGAATGCCCCCTTAGGATTTCTGGAGCAGTCGGGCACCTGCGTGGGGAGCCACGCCCAGTGATTCCCGGGAGGACTCTGATTTATGGAGAGAGGGATTCTGAGCTCAGCTGCATTCTTGTGGCTGGGATCAAAAGGGCTTTCTCACTGACCACAGATCACATCCCAGGAATCCTCCCTAGACAGCACATTCCTGAGAACAAATGCGGCCTTGGCCATAGCCCATGGGGTGGAGTAAGACTGGGAGGGCACATAATCCAGGGGGATGGCATTTTTAATACCCTAAATCACAGGTTTTATGTATCTCCCAAACAAGAGAACTGCAGGTTTGGGGAAAGTTTCAATCTTCCCTTCTTATCTAAGGGCAACTGGTTTAGTGGAAAATAAGCTAACCTGAATTCTCATCCTGACAAATTACTTTACTTTTTTGGGAGTACATTTCATCATCTGTGAAATGGGTATCTTGGATTATAATCAGAAGGATGTTTTTAGGCAGTTTGCCACAATCCTCACTGCTCCCTATTGTCTCATCCATGCCTTGCTTTACTCATGTACTCCCTGACCCGATTAGGAATTTAAATTTGCAATCTCTGGACTAGATAATCTCTAAGCCCTGTTCTTCCCCTCCCCCCACCAACTCCCCAGCTGTAACTTTCTTGAAAATCGTAGTTGGGAATAGATTTTAGAATATTTGTTTATATAGGCAGGATGCTCATGTGTCTTCTGGACCAAGGTTCTTGGATCAGTGGGAGAAGGGAATGGACACAACTAGGGCTGGGGATGGGCTAGGCATGATGGTGTCAAGTCTGGCAATTCCAAAGCAGAGAAGAGCATCAGTGGGAAGTGGGAAAACCTGTGTACAGGGTTGACACACCCAAGATATTCCACTGTTTGCTTTTCCTGAATCTTTTCAAGAGTTGGCTTGCTCACCTGTTCCAGGGCAACTTGGCCTTGAAAGCGTCATTGAAGTTGTACTTTCTCCTCTGATGGGGTGTGTTAACCTGGCAGAAGAAAAGGATGCTGGGCTTCCTCCTGCCAGGCAACAACACTGATGCAATTCTCAGTTGCCTACATCTGTAATGAAAAGAAGAAAAAAAGTGCTCAATATAATTAGAGCTCCAAATCCCCTTTTGGAAGATGGAAGAAATATTGTACCCAAAATGAGCTAGTGTAAGGAGGAGGAGGCTGTACAGAACTCCCTTTGTTTTTATTCCATTCTTGATGAAGTTACAGCCAAGGATTTTGTTTGGTGAAGAAACAAATTGTATAATACTTGTAAGTCTATAGAGACAGTACCAGTCATATTGGGTTGTATTTTTGGCACAGTAGCTTGAAGTTGTACTTAGATAAGAATCCTGTACCTAAGAGTAAAGTTGATACTTTGGTTAATTACAGATTTATCTCTTTCAATCTATTAAGATTGAACATTTGATAATTATGTGGTGTTGATAACTTGTCTTTCTCCCCAACCATGGGGCCAAGAGAAGACATATGGGTAGGGGGCTGGGTGGGTGGGGAAGAGTATTATAATGGGAGTATATGATTAATGGCTCTTAGCTCATAATATTATATCCAAAACCCAAGAAAAATAATATTCTGAATATACAACCATTAGCAGAGGGATGAGATCTCACTCAGATTGGGGACATTGGAAAAAAGAATAATGCATGCCTCTACATCCAACATTTTCTTATTTGTATTAGTACATTTGTCTTACGGCTTTCTTTCTGAAAAGAGAACTCATTGAATCAAGGAAGGTAGGCTATCCATTTGGAAAGTGGGCTGTGCTAAGTACTGGAATAGAGAAACAAGACCCCTTGGGGATTCTAGCAATCCAGTGAGTTAGAAGAGACTCTCCCAAAGCAGGCCTTGTTGGTGGCCCATAATACAGCTAAGCGTCTATATTTCTGGGGCTTAGAAAGACTCTGAATATAGAAGGAACTTCCACTTTGCAATGAAAAGATCTTTCAAAAAATAAAACACTTATATTAATTTACAGGGATATAGATGAATTAGCCACTTGTCTACATATAGATGTAGATTTTTAACTAACTGATTGATTGATTAATTAATTAATTTTTAAGTAGGCTGCAATGTGGGGCCCGAACTCACATCCCTGAGATCATGACCTGAGCTGAGATCAAGAGTCAGATGCTTAACAGATTGAGCCACCCAGGAACCCCAGATGTAGCTTATTAATGTAGTTTATATACCTATTCAAAATCACCTACCATATAAAATAATTTAAATTAGAAATATTGCATTTTTCACTATCAAAGTTTATGAAACAATTTTATTAAAACATTTCACCTATATCTGTGACATCCAAGCCTTCTGAGTCTTCTAACATGATTTGAAACTGCACATAGTCCTCACCTCTCTGTTTCAGATACAGCTGTGGTTGAAATCTGTTTACCCCAAGCCACAGTTAGCCATTTACAGAATATTAGAGTTATTTTGTTTTTTATTCATTCTCTACATGTATAGTTGTGATCTCCACAATGTAACCTTTACTCTATGACTTTTATTTTTTATTTTTTATTAAGTTCAATTAGCCAACATATAGTACATCATTAGTTTTTGATGTGGTGTTCAAATGATTCATTAATTGCATATAAAATTGTCTTTTGAAAAGCTCCTTTGCAATGATACATAATATTTGCGATTAATCTGGACTAACTTTGTCTCTCTGCCTTTTTTTTTTTAAACCAGCTCTATCAGGTGAATTGTGTAAATATCTCAGATTAGTTTTGTGTTCTATTAGTCTAATTGTTTATTGTTTGATTAAATAATGTAATTGAGAGCATGCTCTGTAAATATAAAAGTCCCCCACTCCTACACATGCATACCCTCACTGCTCTAAAAGTCCTCTGTGCTCCACCTATTCACCCTTCCCCAGAAACCCCTAGCAACCGCTGATCTTTTTATTGTCTCCTTAATTTTGCCTTTTCTAGAATGTCATATAGTTGGAATCATACTGTATGTAGCCTTTTTAGTTTGGCTTCTTTCACTTAGTAGTATGCATTTAAGTTTCCTTTCTGTCTTTTCATGGCTTAATAGGTCATTTACTTTTAGCACTGAATAATATTCCATTATTTGGGTGTAGCACAGTTTATCATCTACACAAGGACATTTTCGTTGCTTCTAAGTCTTGACAGGTATGAAGAAAGCTGCTATAAACATGCACGTGCGGGCTTTTTATTTGTTTGCTTATTTGTTTTTTTTTCATAGACGTAAGTTTTCAGTTCATTTGGGTAAATACCAAGGAGTGCAATTGCTGGATCATATGGTAAGAATATGTTTGATTTGTAAAAACTGCCAAACCGTCTTCAGAGTGACTGTACCATTTTCCATTCCCACTTGCAATGAATGAGAGTTCATGTGCTCCACATCCTTGCCAGCATTTGGTATTATCAGTGTTCCAGATTTTAGCCATTCTAATAGATGTGTAGTAATATCTCATTATTGTTTAATTTATATTTCCCTGATCACATATGATGTGAAACATCTTTTCATATGGTTATTTGCCATCTGTATATCTTCTTTGGTGAGGTATTTGTTAAGATCTTTGGCCCATTTCTTAATCAGGTTGCTTGTTTTCTTGTTGAATTTTAAGAGTTCTTTGGATAAAAATCTTTTATCAGATGGGTCTTTGCAAATATTTTGTCCCAGTCTGTGGCTTGTCTTCTCATTCTCTTGACACTGTCTTTCACAGAGCAGAAGTTTTTTATTTTAATGAAATCTAGCTTATTAATTATTTCTTTCATGGATCATGCCTTTGGTGTTGATTCGAAAAAGTCATTGCCCAACCCAAAGTCATCTAGGTTTTCTCCTACGTTGTCTTCTAGGAGTTTTATAGTTTTGCTTTTTATATTTAGGTCTGTGATCCATTTTGAGTTAATTTTTTGAAAGGTGTAAGGCCTATGTTGAGATTCATCTTTTTTTTTTTTCCTGTGGATGTCCAATTGTTCAAGCACCATTTGTTGAAAAGATTTTCTTTGCACCTTTGTATTGTTTTTGTTCCTTTGTCAAAGATCAGTTACCTATATTTATGTAAGTATATTTCTGGGTTCCCTATTCTGTTCCATTGATCTGCTTGTCAATTCTTTTGCTGTTACTACACCGTCTTGATTACTATAACCTTATAGTAAGTCTTAAAGTCAGATGTCAGTCCTCCAACTTTATTCTGCTCTTTCAATATTAAGTTGTTATTCTGGGTCTTTTGCTTCTTAAACTTAAGAATCAATTTGTCAATATCTAGAAAATAACTTGCTGGGATTTTGATTGGGATTGCATGAAATTTACTGATCAAGTTGGGAAGAGCTAACATCTTGACAATATGAATCTTCCATGCATATGGAATATCTCTCCATTTATTTAGTTTTTCTTTGATTTTATTCATCAGAGTTTTATAATTTTCCTCATATAGATCTCATACATACTTTGTTAAATTTATACCTAAGTGTTTCATATTTTGAGTGCTAATATAAATGGTAATGTGTTTTTTAATTTCAAATTCCACTTGTTTGTTGCTAATATATAGGAAAACAATTGACTTTTTGTATGTTAATCTTGTACCCTATAACCTTGCTATAATCATTTATTAGTTCTAGAATTTTTTTTGGTGAATTCTTTCAAATTTTCTACATAGATGATCATGTCATCTGTGAACAAAGACATTTAATTTTTTTCTTTTCAGTCTGTATGCCTTTTATTTCCTTTTCTTGTCTTATTGTATTAGCTAGAACTTTCAGTAAGATATTGAAAAAAAGTGGTTAGAGGAAACATCCTTGTCTTGTTCCTGATACTACTGGGAAAGCTTCAAGTTTCTTATTATTAAGTATGATGTTAGCTGTAGGGTTTTCGTAGATACTCTTTATCAAGCTAACATCATAGTTCATGGACAGGCATTGGATTTTGTCAAATGCTTTTTCTGTATCTATCAATATAATTGTGTGATTGTTATTTTTTAGCCTGTTGATGTGATGGATTATATTAACTGATTTTTGAGCATTGAACTACCTTGCATATCTGGGATAAGTCCCACTTAGATGTGGTGTATAAGTCTTTTTACCCATTGTTGGATTTGAGTAACTTGTTTTTAATCTGGTGCTTCCCAAATAGATTTCACTATGGAACCCTTTGCATAAAGCAACTGCTAACAGATTGTGTAACAGCAGGTCTGTGGCACTAATCTCTCAAGAAAAAGTGGAGAGAAAGAAATGAAGAGGAGAGATGCCACATAGAATCTGGAAGGGTCCCCATGGTCTTTAGGGAATATGTATAGGCACTTTCAGGTACATGAAGGAAAAAGTCAAGCATCAGAAGACATTTCTTTTGTAAAGAGGAATCTTAGTATTTTGTGCGCTCCTCTAGGGTACCTGGTTATGCTAGAGTCGGCTGCCAGGAGCATGTGTCTGTGAGGCCTGTAGAGACACCTAAGAGAGACCTGGATCTCCTTTCTGACAAAGGAGACCAATAAGTACAGTCCCATTACTTCTGAGAAAGCAGGGGATACCTGTGAAGGGGTAAAGGTGGTAAGTGAGGGATGGTTCCTGGTGTCACATGAGGTGACATCACTCAAAATATCTATCTTTGGCCCAAGACTCTCCCCCCTCACCTCTTTCAACCCTGGTCTCAAGAAAAACTTTCCTGCAGAAAAGGAATTTTGGAAACATTATTTAAATGCACAGCAGCCCTTTTTATTGTAACTTGATGAAAAATTTTAAACCTTGTGGGAGGAGGACGCTTTCCCTAGCATGACATAGTCACCAACCACGGCAGAAGAATGACTTGGTTTACCTGCCTCTTGGTGACTTCAGACAGAGAGTGCTAGGAGCACAGCTTTAGCCAGGAAGGGTAATACCCCTGTGAACCATGTGGGGAGCACAGAACATAAAGAAAGAGAAGAGATTCCAGGGGATGGTCAAGAGGAGGGGCTAAAATGGTGGACAAAGAGCCTTGGTGAGACACAGAGAAGGCCCTTGAATAGGAAGGAAGGTGCTGTGGACTGTATAAGTCAGATCCCACAGCCACACATTTCTTTAGGTCACCCTAAAATTGATATATCTAGGGCGGAAGTCCCCAAATATCATTGGTGACCAAGAAACCGTAGGTAACCTTTGAAAAAATGCAATTCCAGGGAGCACCCCGGGAAATTCAGAATCAGTAGATATGTCCTGAATGGGTTTTTAACAAGTACCCCAGGTGATTCTGATGTGCATCCAGGTTGAAGGACCACTAATGTGAAAGAGGGGCAAGACTTTATATTGAAAATATTTCTTGAATTTAAAAATATCTGTTGTGAAGTAAACTTGGAGAAATTAAAATGCACTCTCTTAAACTCATAGAGCTGTTTATTAAATGCAGAAATCTTACTTTAAAAAATCAAACAATTGCACTTACTGAATGTTTTAAAGAATCTCTTATTCATCCATTTGCCTGCAGACCTAGATCCTCCCCTTTCTCCTCTACTCCCATCCCTTTCCTCGTTTGTCCTTGTTTGAGACAATTTCCAATTTGTAATTTTAATTTTTTGCTCTTGCTTGGATTATCTACACTTGATACTTTTTAAATAATCTTACTCCCCATTTTTGAGTCATTGAACTGGCAATGGTCAGGGGCCACTTTTCTCATTTTAATAATAGCATTCATGATACCGGAGAGCTGGACTCTATCCTCAGAGGTCAGTTTCATGCAAGTCTCACCAGGCAAATCCATCTGAAAGGAGATTCTGGCCAAGAGGAACACACTGCAAACTTTACAACTCCAATCAACCTCATTTATGGTAGTTCCCTTTTAGATTTTGTCATTTGCAATAGACAGCTGTCTTATATTTCCCGGGTCATTTTCCAGAAATTTTGCACAAGATACTTGTGCCTCAGTTTCTCCATCTGTAAAATTGAGGCTATCATGTAATATTACACAATATAAACTTTTTGGAAAGGATATTGTAAAGCAAGTGTGGCTGGTTCAAGTGTAACTAACCCAAAATATGTTTATCATTTAAAATGGAAATCTGCAAAGAACAATTTGATAGTAACTGCATTTTCAATGAGCGGCTTGAGGTCACAGTTCATAAACTAGTCCTGCACCAGTTGGGTCGTTTTCTGCAGAATTTGTAAACTGAAAAGATGGAATGCTCTCTGGTGTGTAAATTTTGCCTCTGCTATTTCTTACAACTGCTTTCCCTAGAGCATAAGTGACCAAAGCAGCAGAGTTAGTAGAGAAAACAGGTGTGCTTGTTCAAAGGAGGAAAGTAAGTGTATTCATGAAAATGATCTTCTCAGCACCCCTGCCTCTCTCCAGGAGAGATTCACAATCCAGGCATCTCTATGGGCACAACCAACTGACTGGTGCAGAGCTGGCTCCTTGCATGGATTTTTCAACTTGTAGCTTAGCAAGTTCAGGACCAAAGATTGACTGCTGCCTGCAGGATAAAAGATGCATGCTTGTTCTTTGTGGCCCTGCAGAGAGTTCCTTTGGTTTTAGCTTGTTGAAATTTTGCCAGTTAGAGTAAGAGAACTGTGCTTACCTGGGTACCTGCTTTCAAAACTTGAACCTTAGAGATGCTCATTGGTAAGTAAGGCAGATCAGGAATTTATGTTTTCATTTCATTTCAAAGCTATTTCTTCGAGAATCTAGGGCTATAGGGGATGGCAAACCAGGGCCAAAGCATAAGGGATCTTAATGTTTAATCTTAAAGGAGCATAGCAGACTCTCAAAGGGATGCCTACACAGTGCCTAAAGGGTCACATTTTCTTGGTGAAGACAATAGGGCCCAGGTTCTGTCTGGTCTTAACATCTGCAGGTTTGGAAACTGGATTTTGTCAGAACCTAGAAACTCTTGAAAACCATCTCATGCCCACAAAACTAACAAGGGACGATGGCTTGACTTATGCTGAAAAATTATCTGCCAAGTGGACTGGATACTCTTACTGGCGGGATGAAATATTTGTAGTAATTTACAACAAGAAATACAACTCTCAAGGGTACCAGGCATTTATACCAGCTTTCCTAACACTTATCTCTGTAGGATGGCTACAGAGGAGGCTAAAACATAATCAGAAGGTTGTATGTTGAACATGGACACTGATCTTGTCAATATCAACATTGAGTGCATCTAGTCATATAACCTGATGTGTCCGTCTACAGTATTAGAATTCATGCCAACCAAACTGGATATTTGAGCCAGGGGGTCAAGACCTCTTCTGAAAGGGGTAGTATTGGAAGCTTCCTGTCTTGAATTATCTCATTTTTTTCTGTATTCAGATGACAAATTTCTTTCCTCCCTCAGTGTTTCTCAAATGTGTCCTATGGTTCACTAATCCTACCTGATTCTTTGGGAAAAAAGGATTTTGTGGTTGAAAAATTCACCACTGCATACTGTATCTCATTTTATGGGTTCACTATGCTCATTAGCACTTTTTTCTAGGAAAGCAACTTTGCTTAGTAGGATAGGGAAGAGTTTCTGAGAACCTACATGAACCATTACGAGTTCATATTTGTAATGGCTTTTAGGGGTTAGCAGGTGGTGTGGTGGAAAAAGGCCAAGCTTGACATAAAAAAACCTGGGTTCAAATTCCAACACCGTCCTGGTGTTACATTGGGCACCTGACTTCAGCTCTCCAAACTTCAGATTCATTTTTATCAATTCAAATGGGGATAATGATGCCAGTTTGTAATGTCATCATAAGGATTAAGTAATGATTGGATAACATCCAACAGCTCTAATCACTGTACTGAGTCTTTTACATGCTTGTTTCTTATTAATCTTCCTAAACAATTCTATGTAGTAGGTGCAGCAGAAGCAGAAACTAAGGCGTAGGGAAATAAAGACACATGACTAATAATAGTGGACCTGGAATTTGAATCTAGAAGTCTATTTTCTTTGCTACAATGCTACATGCAGAACCCTAGAATCTAGCACATAACTATTTAATATATGTTTTCTTTTTATTTAACATAATGACTAGACTGATTCATGTTAAGTATGAAACTATGGAAAAAGGCAGAGATAACCCTTTGGGGAAGAAAAGCTCAAGCCAGGGAAACCCTATATATTGCTTAACATAAATTTTTTATTAGACTTTTAGGAAGGTCCGCATGATGTTGGTAATCACTGCCTATAGATTTTTGGTTTTGTTTTGTTTATATACTATTATACTGGATTGAATGTTCCATATTGTCAAACTGTGTCATATCTTATAGTGAACATTTGTGGTCACCCAACCTTTTGGTGATTTCCCATATATGAGGCTTACCTTTCCAATGTAGAAGGCAGAAAATGCATATCTTAGATTACTCTGTGGCCAGGGCGCAGGTCTGTGACCTGGGCTCTATGGCACAGCCCATGCAAGGTAGATTTCGCTAAAGTTGATGGAAGAGATATGCAGGGGAGGTGACAGTGGCGTATTTCCTGGCCTCCAGTCCTAAGGGTCTTAGGTATTGCGTATTGGTGCAGTGGTATTTTCCTTAGAGACATCCTTATGCTGTGGCTGAGCATTATTCCTGGCCATGTAGCTTCAGGGTTTGGCTTCCTGGCCCTTCTGGATAGTCCTGAGATATGTACTACTGTTTAATCAATTCCCTTTTTTCATTTAAACTTGCCAGAATGGATTCTGTTGTTTATAACTCAAAATCGTCACTGATAACACTGTCTCGTTGCAGTGCCTGATACTCTACTGGGTATACAGTAGATTCTCAAAGAATAATTGCTGAATGTATAAATGGAGGGCAATTGTGAAACTGTTTAATGGTGGTGGTGGTGGTGGTGATGGTGATGGTGATGGTGATGGTGTGTGTGTGTGTGAGAGAGAGAGAGAGAGAGAGACCCTTGCTCTATCACTTTTCTTAGCTTTGATCTCAATCCCCAACTTTACGTTGGGGTTTGGTATGATACATTTTTGTTTCTGCCTGTGACTTTGGAATGTAGGAGCATTGTAAATATTAAGTCCATTCTTCACTTTGTTTTGAGGGGCTGTTACTGAAGATATGTGGATAAATTTATACCAGGTTTTCCTCCTTTAGAATTATGCGGACAAGTTTTCCTCATTTCTGCTTGTCAGAAGAAAATTTGGAATGTATGAGGTCTGGGGTTAACTTTTGAGTTAAAGTTGACATTTTTCTAGTGAAGAATCTTCCTGAAAATTGCTTCATTCTTCGAGAGATGTTTAACAATGAGTCTCAAAGAGTCACAGAAAGAGTTTTCAAATTTATCATTTTTGTTTCATATTTAAAAATATATTTTATTGTTTATAAGGGATTATTCAGAAATTGATCCAATTTAGTCTTACATTTTGTGGTAGTTAAGGGATAGTAGATCCTTGCTTGACATCCATCCTTTAGACCCTAGGAAGCCCCAAATAACAAAGTTTTATGCCTGAATAACATTTAAGATTTATTCCAGAAACTATATAAAATGGGACATTTATGTGTTGGGCCAAACTTTCACTTAGTTGCCTTAAAAATTTTGTAGTTCTGTTGGAACATCCATTGGTTTCTTGGGGATATCCTTGAAGAGGAGGTTTTAAATAGAAAAGCCTTACTAAATTTTGGATTTGGCATTCTACTCAGAAAGAGGCAAAAGGAGGACGGTGAGTAGCAAAGAAGGAGACCAGAAGATCATATCACCACCTCCCCTCTCTCTCAGGCCAGAAGGAAGACTGGCTTCCCTGGGGGAACCCACCATTCCTGTCTGGTCCCTACTACACATAACACTTAAGACCATCTCTAAGAGAAATGTCTCTTTCCTGAAGTTTTAAGATACCTTCTGTATAATTTGGTTATTTTTGGTTCAGACAGATGTTAATTAAGGGAAATTTCACCCAAAATAGCTAACACATATGAAGTTGTTTTGTGAAGGTTATTTTTTCCCTAGAGGAAAAAAAAAAAGAGAACTGATGGCCTTGTAATCACACACTAGGATGCTCTTAAGGGTCTGGCTTATCTGGAAAGAGGACATTTAACAGATAAAGTCGACACTCCATTTTAATCCCACCCCCAGCAGAGTCAAGTTTTTGTGGCATTTCTCTTTGTCAGGAATTAAGGCTGAAATGTGCAAGAAACAGGTTTTTGTTTTTAAAACAACAGCTGCTAAGCAATCACTATCATCTACCTTCTGTTACCAAGTTTTAGGCAGATAGTGGCCGAGTGGGTACTTCCAGGAGCTCTCCCATATTTTGGTGCTTTGATCCCACAATAATCTTTGAACATCTGTTTTTATACCCACTGAGCTGTTTCTCCTCTCATGTTTAAATAATGCACACACAATTTTATAATTCTGCAAGGGAAGTATAGTGGGAAACAGTATATTACTGTGTTTATAAAAAAAAAGTGCAATGGAAATAAATACTAATGTATAGTATTTCTTTCTTGGCATATCTGAATTAGATTCTTGCTAATTAGTTATATGTATATATATGCATATATAATACATATGATAAGATATGTATCATATATATAAAGCACTAATATTTTAGTATATATTTCAATCTAATTTTTTTTAAGATTTATTGATTTATTTGAGAGAGTGGGCATGTGCAGGGTAGGAGGCGGAGGGAGAGAATCCCAAGCAGACTCCCCACTGAATGTGGAGCCCGCTTGGGGCTCGATCTGATCCCATGACCCTGAGATCACGACCTGTGCCGAAATCAAGAGTCAGACGCTTAACTGACTGAGCCACCCAGGCACCCTGTTCCATCTATTTTTTGTGCTTGGATATATGTATGTGAGTATACTAGTGTGGACTGAAAAATTATAATCATACTGTACTTGCTATTTTGTAATTTGTGTTTTTCTACCATATCATATCTCAAACATTTTCTATTTTGTTAAATACCCTTTTAAAAATGATAATACTCTAGGGGTGCCTGGGTGGCTCAGTTGTTAAGCATCTGCCTTTAGCTTAGGTCATGATCCCAGGGTCCTGGGATGGAACCCTGCATCAGGCTCCCTGCTCCGCGGGAAGCCTGCTTCTCGTTCTCCCACTCCCCCTGCTTGTGTTCCCTCTCTTGCTGTGTCTCTCTCTGTCAAATAAATAAATAAAATCTTTTAAAAAAATGATAATACTCTAATATAAGGATGTACCACACTTTATTTAGCCAATCTCTGGATGTTAGACAAGTAATTGTGTTTTAGGTATTCTAAAAGAGCATATTTTTAATGTAAAAATCCTTGGATTCATCTCCGGTTAGATTGTTGGGATATATTCCTAGAAATGGGATTGACAGGTCAAATGGTATACATGTTTTGACACATATTGCCAAATTGCCTCTAAAAGGTTGAAACAACTTTCACTCTTACTCATATTGTATATACATGTTGGTTTTTCTCTCTGTTTGTATTTACTGGTTATTATTGCTTTTCTAACCCCTAGCCATTTGCTAGGCAAAAAAGAAAGTATCTTGTTGTTTTTAAATTTGTGTTTTGAGATGTGATAGTCTTATCTTCTATGTCATGGTTCCTAGAAACTCTTAGTTTTTCCTACTTAGCTTGTTTTAAAAGGGACAGACACTGCAGTGTTTCATATAGGGTAAAAGTTTATGTAGAAGTTTAAAGCTATGGTTGAGTAGAGAATCTACAGTTCTGTGGATGTCCAACTGTTATAATAAATACAGATAATATAAAATGGGCCACTTATATTGTTTCTGAACGCAGATCTTAGAAATGTATTGCCATTTGCAACAACGTGGATGGAACTGGAAGGTATTATGCTGAGCGAAATAAGTCAATCAGAGAAAGACATGTATCATATGATCTCACTGATATGAGGAATTCTTAATCTCAGGAAACAAACTGAGGGTTTCTGGAGTGGTGGGGGGTGGGAGGCATGGGGCGGCTGGGTGATAGACAATGGGGAGGGTATGTGCTACGGTGAGCGCTGTGAATTGTGTCAGACTGTTGAATCACAAACCTGTACCTCTGAAACAAATAATACATTATATGTTAAAAAAAAGAAGAAGATAATAGGAAGGGAAAAATGAAGGGGGGGAAATCAAAGGGGGAGATGAACCATGAGAGACTATGGACTCTGAGAAACAAACTGAGGGTTCTAGAGGGGAGGGGGGTGGAGGGATGGGTTAGCTTGGTGATGGGTATTAAAGAAGGCACGTATTGAATGGAGCACTGGGTGTTATATGCAAACAATGAATCATGGAACACTACATCAAAAACTAATGATGTAATGTATGGTGATTAACATAACATAATAAAAAAATAATATATGATAAAAAAGAAATGTATTGTATAATCAAAAAAACTCAATGCGAAATTGAACAGAGATTTTTTTGGGGGGCTAACACCTGAGGTGATGTATCTGTGAATTCAAGGCTGTGTTAAACTTGGCTCAATCAAGATAATCAGATAGCAGCTTTCAAAGGAACGTAACACCCATCAGAACATATTTCTGTGTTCCCTCTTTCCCCATAAGCCTTTGGAACTTACATATGTGCACATGCTTTTTTGAAGTAAAACTATGGTGTTTCTGGACAATATGCAAACAGAGTCGCTTTGGGGTCAGCTCTTCATCTCCTACTGCTTCAACTGTGGCCTGAAGGATGGGAAGAAAAATTATTATCCAGTTTTTTCACACAGCGAAATCATTGTAATGTAGCTAGGGAATGCAAACAGATTCTCTCAAAGCCTGGAGATTTATGCCTTTGACAGAGCTCTGAGAGAGCAACCTGCAGCCCTCAGCTAGGAACCAAATAGATGGCTAGTGGATAAGGGACCACCACAATTGGACAAAGCAGTTCTTGCCTTTATCCTAACATACTCCATCTAGTTGCTTTCCTTGACCATTCCCTACTTCTCAATCAAAAGTTAGTCCCCCCTCTGTGCATGTCTCTATCCTGCCACTGGCTACACTGGGTGCTTTGTGATTATATTGTCATCAATCTGTTCAGGTACTACACTGTGAGTCTTCTGCTTACCCATTTTTATACTTTAAGTCCATAATACAGTGCTTGCTGTATACTGGCAGCAGTATTTGCATGATCTTTCCAGGATAAGGTTATCAGCCTTTGGCTCCTCTGCATGTTGCTCAGAAGGGCAGCTTCGAGTAGCATGGAGGCAAAGGCTTTGCTAGACCTGAGTAGCTCCTGGAGTCTGCTGTGTTTCACCTTAGACTCAACTCCCGCATCACCCTCTGAGACTTTGATTTTTTGAGACCAGTTTTCTTTGTCACTGTTGAAATATCACAGGGGTAATAAAAAAAAAAAAACACCTTTATTGAGACCTGTTTGATATTAATAATAGGAAAAGAGCAGATATTTTGAGAATTCATTTAAAGATAGCACGAAGTGAAGACTTTGAGTTTATCTGTAACCTCAAAGGATGGGGAAGGGACTGTTGCAAGGTATCGCAAGCATTTCTTTTATTCTTCTAAAGAGATGGTTGTGTTCTAAACACCCCAGGGCAGCCCAGCCCAGGGGGCCTCTTAAATCAGCTACAGGGTCCAAGTGTTCCAGTCAGTGCAGCGTTCCATGCACCTGTGAGGAGTGCAAGATGTCTTTTGTGTAAAGCCCAAAAGTTTGATTTTAGCTTATCTGGAAAATACCATTAATAGCTCAAATAGAAATAAGTGTTGTCGAGGAGGTGGAGAAAAGGGAGCCCTGGTGCACTGTTATGTAGGAACATAAATTGGTGCAGCCACAGTGGAAAACAGTATGGCGGTTCCTCAAAAAAATGAAAAATAGAACTGCTCTACAATCCAGCAATTCCACTTTGGGGTATTTAGCCAAAGATAATGAAAACACTAATTTAAAAAGATATATCCACACCCAGGTTCACCATAGCATTATTTATAGTAGCCAAGATATGGAAGCAAGGTGTCCATCAGTAGATGAATGGATAAAGAAGATGTGGGGTGTGTGTGTGTGTGTGTATAAATATTACTCAGCCACAAAAAAGAATGAAATCTTGCCACGTGCAACAACATGGATGGACTTAGAAGATACTATGCTAACTGAAATAAGTCAGAGAAAGACAAATACTGTATGATTTCACTTATATGGGGAGTCTAAAAAACAAAACAAATGAAGAAAACAAAATAGAAACAAACTCATAAATACAGAGAATAAAACAGTGGTTGCCAGAGGGGAGGGAGATGAAAGGATGGGCCATAGAGGTGAAGGGGATTAAGTGGTATAAACTTTTAGTTATAAAATAAGTAAGTCTGGGGATGCAAAGTGCAGCATAGGGAATATAGCCACAAATTTTAAAGAGGAGTTCAAATGAGCAGTAAAGTGACTTAAAAAAAATACATGGATCAGTTATTTCAAAACAGACATGCGATTTTAGTTTAAAATCGTTTGTTCTAACAACATTGCTGCCTTCTACAAGGCTTTTAGATGCTATCGAAAATAATCAGAGATGACTAGTCTTTATAGCTGGGCACATAGAAGAGATTCAACAGATACAGATATTTTATCTCAACGTCTCAAACCTGCAGGTAAAGAATCATTAAAGTTTAATTTTGGCTAGAAAAACAGATTGAACAATAGGCTATTACTAGACTTTGGTTTATTTGCAAGTATTAAATATGTACCGGATAAATATGATCTTCATGAAAACTATATGTAAAAATTTCTCTACTTTTGGTATCTTCTGCAACCCACTAGAAAAATACGGCAAATTTCCGGGTTTTCTGATAATTTGAATAATAAGAAGAAAGCCATGGGAGGTGAACAAATTTTGTCTCAGTGTCTCCTTTTTATTGGAGCAGGAATGTTACCTCCTGTCAAATTACATAGGCAAAAGTCTTGTTCCTTTGAGAATAGTCACTCCATGTGTGTTTCTTATTTTGGCTGATAGACTATTTAAAAAAAAAATTCTAGTTCCTTTCCACTTTTGCATATGCTTTGATTTTTGGCTCATGCGTATATCATAGTTACTAAATTCTAACTGTGATCTGGCCCCCTTACTAGAAATCTGTCAGCTGTATTCATATGAACAGCATCACTTTAGGGGAATAAGTTTTGAACTTTTGGGATTGCCATCCCATTTTCACAGTTGCAAACCCCTGTGATGGGAACTTTATATGCTCTTAGAGATTTGTTTGAACCGGGCATATAGAAGAGGGAAAAAGGAGAATGAGAACAGATATAGCTGATGAAAATACCAGAGAATACTCTCATTATTCAGTAGGTCTTTGTTACTTTTAAGCCAGAGACAATTTTTTTTTAAGAGAAAAATCCTGATTTAACTAAATAGCACATTGAATCCATCCCAATGTTCAGAGTGAATTTTCTTTATCTTTTAGGATCCACCCCTCCACTCCCTATCCCTGGGCTTTTGGTCTCTCAGTTACAATATCATTTTTCAAAGGGAAAAATATTGAACAGTCCTTTGTATTTTCAACTCAAGCATTATCAGTTACGGACTCAGGATCTTCTCATACTGAGAGAAAAAATAAAATGGCAAATAAAAAAGGGGGAAGTTCATTTCTGAATATGAGATTTGGTTCTACTCTATCAAATACAGTATGAAAGCTTGAGCTTTAAAAATGTGACATAAATAGGGAAATGGTTCAATAAATTATAGTGCATCTGTATTATTGGATATTACACAGCCTTTTAAAAGAACAACGTGGATATGTCTAATCAGGTTTAGCAAATTTGAGGGTTTAGAGGGCCAGGATGGATGTGGGGCCGGGGGGTGCAGAGCATGTGATATACTGAGAATGGGGGTCCCACCAGAGGGACTTTTGTTTCTCATTGGTTCATGGTGCAAATTGGGTACAATGTTGCTGTATCTTTCATTAAAAAAAAAAGAGAAAGAAATATGGGCTTTCTTTATGTTGAAAACAAGTTTTAAAAATTTAAAAGAATTTGTGAACTGTGACCTACTGGTTTGCAACTTCTGGCCTAAATATACTGACCTGGAGTGATGTCTGAGACAAACAGGAAGAAAAACAACCTACAGAACAATACCTATAGTATAATCTCATTTATTTTTAAAAAATCCTCCATTACACATGTGTGTATGTACACAGAAAAAGGTCCATAACATAATTTCTGCATTGCTAACTGAGATTGTTGTTAGCAGAGAGGGGGGAGGTGTGACATGCATTTGGGGGGAGGGGATTCGGGTGTTTGAAGGAGGCTTTTGCTTTTCTTCTACATACCTTTGTATTGTTGGCACTTAAAAAATAATAAAAATGTTCTCATATGTTGTGTTCATAATTAAAAACTGTTTAAAACTGGGTCTTAATGTTCAACTACCACAGTTTCCTACCTTTTTTGTAATGTCCTTTTTTAGAATGTAGATGAAAAAATAGGGAGAAGGAATGAAAATATTTTGGGAGGCATTTACCTTTTATGGGTGTAGCCTAGTCTCATTCATACTAAAAATGTAACTTGAATAGGGTTTTGAAAGTCATTGCTGAAATGGGAGCATTTTCAGGGACTGCTGTAGCAGACTCAATGTTACGACTCTAAAAAAATATTGAAGCCCATTTGTATTTTAAATGTATGTTGGTTTTGTTTTTTCATTGATAAATTGATAGTTCCTGGGTCATTAATTGTGTGCTCGGTTACCTCGATTGGTGATGTAATACCACAATCTTTATTCTTGCTATTCTGTCAGTAGTTGGACACTTCCCTTAACTGTGGCTGTCTTGGGAAAGTGTTTTATTGATGAAATATTAGATGGATGAACCATTGTCAATCCATTGCTACTTACTACTGGAATGACGACTCAAAGTAAATAGCCTGCTGGTTGTTGATCCCTCCATCTGTGTACAGATAATACAAAGGTCTGTAATACCAAAACCGCAATATTAGTTAGCTGCACAAATTAGTATCTGTTTGGTTGCAATTGCTAAAAAGAAAAAAGAAAAGAGAAAACAAAATTAAAGAGCCCTTACCATTTAGATGAAAAGTAGTTGGGCGAACAAAACCATTTATTTCCAGTATGAGGTATATAAAATGGAAATACCAAATGTGTTTTCTTACCTCTTTGCATTTTGCAATTGCCCATATGCTGCAGAGCTTAAAATTGAATGATTCATAGACAACATGGTGAAATGCTATGTAAGTTCATGCTGTATGTGAACTCTTGTAAATTGCAGCGCTGACATGAACTCAAAACCTTCACCATTCCAATTCATTGTTTGAAAACACATGTTTTAGTACCATAGTGGCAAAACCTCCCGAGACAGGAGTTGCTGCTTTGAACCCACGCTCCTGTTGGTGATTTTTAAAATCTCTTCACAATTAAATACTTAAATAATGTTACAATCATTCCTCTTATTTCCTATATCAAATTGTACTATGGAATTCCATTTAGATCTTTTCTCAGCGTGAAGGAAAGAAAAGTGAATGAAAGTATACCATTCAAAATATCAAAAATGATCTGGGAGAAAGATGGAAGGTTGTTTCATTACCTAGGGCTACTGAATAAGGGGGAATAAAAGAACGTTGTTGCAGCATTTTATTATCCACTCTGCAGCCTAATGTAGTCATGGGGGCTCTCGGTAAAACTGCCGCTTTATCTTAAATGAACTGCGGTATGTTGCAGTACTGAAGTGTTTTGGAAGAACAGTCACTCCATTATTTTTGCAGAGATTACCTGCTTCAAGTGAAACCTATACGGAATCCTTTCTGACCTGTTTGGTATTGTGATATTGATAACCAGCCACACTTTCCAGCTCCTTATCTTGCCTTCTACGGGATAATCTTTTCTTCTGGATCTTAATTCTGCTAATAGCACCCTTGACTGGCTGCCAAACAACAAACACAGGCAGGTGAAAAATGAATGGCTCCAGCCTGACCGCTGATAACTTCCAAAGGCTTTTTATTCTCAGAATTCCCTCCAAAAAATACAAGATGACAGGATGCCTGTCAATTGCATTCCTCTTGCTCTGTTCTGCAGGCACCCACCCTTCCCCACCAGCCACCTCCCTTCTTATGATTTATTCCTGTAAGGAAAAGCTAATTGATTTCTGTTCTATTTGCTTTTTTTCTTCAATGCATTTTTTTTTAATTTAGAAAGTAATATGTGTGTGTTATGAAAAACTAGAAAACCCACAGGAGCTCACAAAATGTTCTCTTCCTTCCTTATTCCTAACGGTTAATCAGTGCAAACAGTTTGAACCCATCAACATATATGTCTATTTTTGTTTTTTCTTTTTAATGACAACAAAAAAATGATACCAAAATGTATTCATGGTGTGTTGTTCTTACACATCATCAATATCCTTCCTTAGTACATACAAATATTCTTTATCCTTATTGACTGGCTACAAGATATTCCACATTATGCATGTAACATAATTCATTTTATCACCCCCCTATTAAGACACATTGTTATGGACTTTAATTTTTCTGTATTTTATGTGTAATACATTTCTAATTTCATTTTCTACTGTAATTAACATTCTTGTGTTTTTACCGTTATGCAAGAATTACTTCTAGTTGAGTTAAAACCCCTATAATTTTTGGGTCTTTTGGTCTCTGTGTTTTTAAAAAAAAATCAGGAACACATGATATTTCTAAATTAAAGGTGGTGGTTGGAGAAAGTAATTTCCCATGTAACTGGTTAATGCATAGGCTTACCTTCTGTGATTCTAGGTCTTGATGTAGTTTAAAATGAACAAAACGAATGTGCACCACAGGTATGCAAAATAGTTTTAGAGAAAATACTTTCTTGATTTATTATCTGTGGAAGTAACTTATGCAATTCTGGGGGAAAAAAAACCCAAGAGTTTTTATTCTGTGAAATCAATATACTACATTGTATAGGACTTGAACTCTGAAAAGTGCTGAAAACAGCTTACTGCCTTTCCCTTGCAAGGGGCTCTGGAAAGCCCATAGGATATGGTGTGGGGGAAACAACGGCTTGTTTGCTCCAGAGTAAAGTTTTGTATACCTAAAGGATTCTCGATTGTTCTGTGACTCTCAGACCAGGGCATTATATTTAACAGTGCAGTGAAATCAATCTCAGAATAAGACTCATTTGGTACCAAAGTAGTGATTTAGGTGGAACATTTGAACATATGATTATAAGGTAAGTCCTACTAAGGGGGCCTGGCATGATTAGCTTTGCTGGAATATATAAAAGTATCAACTGTTCCTTCAGGGAAATCACTTTAATAGATAACAGCATGTTGTACAATGTTTCATCAGTGATATTTAGATCTAAATTAAGAGCAGTTGTGAGATGGGTTGCCGATTTTTCTTGTGATAAAAGGGAAATAGTTCAAGAAATATAGACCAGATGTTATCTTAATCCAGACCTCATGTAAAAAAGCACACTATGGGACAGTAATAATAGTCCATTCTACCTGTTTTTAATTTTCCTACTCTCAGACACCCCCTGTGAAAAATAGATTAAACCAACACATCATTTATGCATCAGCACTAGACTGGGGTTTACTTTGTATGGAATGTACAGATTGAAGTTTGCAGTCATTGGTTTTTGATAAATGTTTTAAAATGCTCGTTTGACAGTAGCATTTAAGAGGAAAAACCCTCAGACAGTCAATGGTTTAGAAGGAACGTTCACAGTTTGGGGATAATCCAGACTTCAAGAAAGATTCTTAAATTCATTGCTCCTTGACTCTGAGTTACAAAATCTGTAATAAATTTATATAAAGTCAGCATTAGAAAAATAGGTAATATGAACCTTCTCCTGACAAGTGCCTTTCGTTCATTTGGAAGCATCTACTTAATGGCCCGGTTTGCAACTGTGGAGTAAGGAAGCATGACTTAGTCTGTCTCCAGAGTGTGACATCCACTGTCTTTTCCCCACAGTGGGTAGGTGGAGGAGGGTATCAAGGGTTCATTTTGTAGGAGATGGGCTTCTCCATCATGTTTCTGTCATGTCTCTCACCTCACCTCATCTGTGCATGGGACAGACGGTGTTAATTGTGTTGCAGGCTAAAATCTGATTCTAGGCAAGTCTTTGAAAGCTGCAGGCACAGAGGAGAGCTATCCACAGGGCCCCTTAGAGCAGAAGACTGCAGGGACCTGGCAGGTGGCCTATGTGGATGAAGTAGAATGGGCAGAAGACCAGAAGGAGGACTGGGGGCCACTGGGACCGAAACATGCATTTAAGCTGGCAAGGGCTACTCAATTTCAATCTCTATTATCATTCAGGAATACTGGCTAATGCTAACAGTTACTTGGATTTCTTTGTTTCTAGAAAAATTGGAGCTCTCTATTTTAATATAAAAAATCTCGTTTTTTTTAACCATGACAAAATACACATAACATAAAATTTACCATTTCAACCATTTTTAAGTTGCATTAGGTACATTCGCATTGTTGTGAAACCATCTGCAGAAGTTTTTCCATCCTTCCAAATTGAAACTGTACCCATTAAACAATAATAACTCCCCCTTCCACCCTCCGCCTAGTCCTTGGCAACCACTGTTCTACCTTCTGTCTTTATGATTTTGACTGCTCAGGGAACCTCATATAAGTGAAATAATACATTTGTCCTTTTGTATTTAGCATAAATACTTTACTTTACTTAGCTTACTTTACTTAGCATAAAGTCATCAAGGATCATCCACATTGTAGTTTGTGCCAGAATTTCCTCCCTTTTTTTTTTTTTTTAAGATTTTTGTATTTATTCATTTGAGACACAGAGATACAGACACCCAATTTCTTTCCTTTTTAAGGCTGGACAATATTCCATTGTATGTATATACCGTACTTTGTTTATCCATTCATCCACCTATGGACACTATGGGTTGCTTTCAATTTTGGTCTATCGTGAATAACGCTGCTGTGGCTCGCTTGGTTTTTAGAACAACGTGCTGTCCACATGAACACGTCTTCAGGCTGGGTTGAGGCTTGGGCAGCCGGTTTGTGACCTCTGCCTGAGAACAAGTGTGTGGCAGCCAAATCCTACTTTTTCTTGAATGGAACGTAGCCCCATATAGAAAGGGATACGAAAGCAATAACTTAATGGAGTCCCCGCTGGCCCCAAAGAGTTAAAACAGGCTGGAATTCTCTTCCTGGGCATACTTTCACAGAGGGAGGACTCACTTCATTGTGAGTAGGGCTGTCTCCAGGCCTAGCCTTCTTCCTTCAGTCTTTGGTGCCAGTGGCAGTCACTGTGTAGAAGGGGACAATCAGGACAAGCCTCCACAAAAGGAGCGCCTCCCCTGTGGAAGGAAAGGAGCATCTCCCCTGTGGAAGACGCCGTCCATGGCTGGCAAAAAAAGGCTTTGTTATGTTTTCCACAAGAATCAATGCTCTTTTCAAAATGTGATATTTCCATTTTTATTTCATGACAGAGAGGCAAGACTGTGTAATAAGAAAAATGAGCCTTTAGGGGCTGCCCACACAGCTCGACCTCTGCCGGGGGAGTTGTTCCAAATAGCTTCAATAGGGATTACAACTCAGGATTTACATTTTTAAATAATTAACCTTCTGATCACCAGTGACAGTCTGAGGGCATTTTAATGACCATTGTTGTTTTAATTGGAGTGACAGCAAAAGCCTTAGGAAACGACTTTTTCTTATCAGAATCTAGGCAAAAATGCGGTTTTTGTCATTCTGAAGAAATTACTGCAACTTTTCTGAACTCTAAATTACCTAAAAAGATGTATTTTGCTCAGCGCTGTATCCCCAGTGCTGAGCACGAAGCCATGCACACTGTGGGCGTTTGCTAAATATTAGTAAACACTGGATTTTTTTTAATCCTGGATTTTCTTTTTGGACAACTGTACACAATGAGTATAGGAAACTATTAGAATGGTTTCAAGACCGATGAAACCATAGAACGTGGGATGAAAAGTACATCTTAATTTATGTGTTTTGAATATTCTTTCTGAAATCTCTATTTACTTTTAAAACAAAGACTTACAAAAATGTGCTCTTAATGTAAAAAAGATCCCATCAGTAGTTGCAACAGGACATATAGGTTAATACTCAAAGTGTGTTATTAGTAATGACCAAAGACCTTTAGCCTCCTGTCCAAAATTCTGTTTTACTGTATAGAATGAGAATGTAAACTCTATCATGTTGGGCTATTTAGTAACTTATTAGTGCATTCATCTTTTCATCATTTGACAGGTGGAAGTAGTAGTTCAGTTTTTAGTTTTAATTATAAGGGATTCCAGATGTAGAATGCTACACAAATTAAAACCAGAGCTGCTCATATGTCTTTTCAAAGCAGGCTGACTTCAAGGTATCTGCTTTTCATTTCAAAATGTTATTAAAGCTATTACTAAGAAATTCATCGTCTTAGCCTGTTCCAATAATTGACACCTTTAAAGTGACTAAACAGATTTAGAGTGTGCAGAAAAGTAAATTTGTCTTAGAGAATGACCCTAATCATCTATTTCCATATAATGGACAAATCAGTGCCCTTGGTATTAGCCTGGGAGTTGATGAATTAAGCTGAAGGTTCTCCTCTTTCCTCGCTCTGTCTCAGTTTTACTTTTGTCTTCCTAATTAAACTTTACTTGCAGAATTTTGCTATTTAGAGGTGAGGATTTAATGATCTCTGCTTACCTCAACTTGCAGTCCCCCAAGTTTATTTCTGCCTGTTGGAACAAGGGAGAACATTTTCATAGAAACAAAACAACTGAACCCAGAAGTTTTTGTTTTTGAGTGATTTTGATAAGCAGCCCTGGGGAAGTCCCGTCCACAAAAACTTTCCTACACCCGTTTCCCAGCTTGCTGTTCATTGTACATCTACAAAAGTGGCTTCATAAACAGCAGAGATTTTCAGTAATTAGAAGGATAGCTGGCCAGGCTGATAAATTAGAGAAATAACTTGTTTGGTGTAAACCGAGCCTGTTTCTGAGGCAGAAATGTTAGGCTTTTATCCTCTGGAGTGTGATTGAAAGGGTGAGAAGTTAATTTGGCAGCCTCGCTTCTATGGTTTCATAATGTTTCTCCCCACCCCCTCCCTCCAGCCCCAGCGAAGCCCAGGATTGCAGCGCTTTGCGCCTGCCCTCATGCAAGGCAGGACCGTGACCCGAAACGGAACCCCTCTCCCCAGGGCACTTTCTGAGCAGCAACAGCTTGGCTCAAGTGTTTCTTATGAACAGCCGTCCTGAGCACTTGATCTAAATCATGCCATTTCCTTCACAGCATGGCACAGTTAACAAGTCAGTGCACCAACACAATCTACAGATGGCAGTTCAAAAGGTGCGGGTCCCCCCAGCAAGATAAAGGGCAGGCGGTTCCAGGGGGATGCTCATTACCGGGATGCAGCCGGGGGCTCGGAGGGGTGTGAGCGCGGAGCTGGGCTGCGGGTGGGGGGCGGGCTGCGGGTGGGGGTCCGTCAGCCTTGCTCTGAAAATGCAGGCGTGTCTTCGCAAATCAGGCCGGTGTTCTGAGAGATATGTTATTGAAGTAAAGTGCAAACAGCTTGCAGAGAAAGGCTGCATTCAGCCTGGGCTGCCTCCTTCCAGAGCCTGGGGAGGAGAGAGGGTGGTGACAGGGTACAGCACTTACCTTGCTCCATTTATCTGCAAACCCTGGCAAGTATAAGGCAATTTCCTGAGCAAAGCCCCCAACATCAAAAGCGGTGGGGGGAACTACCGGCGAATGCAGAGTCCCCTTGGCACTGGGAAAGCGCCCTTCTAGCTCGCGGCCTGTGCTCCTCCGCAAATTACATTAGCGCTAATGTCCAGCGAAGAATCTACGAGACATATTGGGCCTTTAGACTTCAAAACAGGCCTAAATTGGAACCATATTGCGGGAATACTTCTTAGCTAACATTTATATTACTTCAGTTACCAAATCCAGACTAAGTCCCCGGACTCGGCAGGGGAGGACATAATATATTAGGAAGTAAGAGGATGGTGTTCTCTTCTGGCCTCCTTTTATAAAAATGTACAAAAACTTTCCTCGCACTAGCAAGGAAATGACTACAAGGCCCTAAAATGTGGATTTCCAGAGGCTGATGGGGGGGG
>NW_023270825.1:44143612-44165073 GCF_011800145.1 Mirounga leonina
GTCAGAGGATGAGATCTATCTCAGGAGACCCAATCAGCCTCTCCTATACTGATCTTTGTAAGCAAATCTCTTTGGGAACGCGCAAGCTGGTGCTTTACCACGAATTTCAGCGCTCAGGGGAAAGGAAAGCTACCGGCGCAGCTTACTTCTGAGTTTTATCCACAGCAGTGAAGATTTTTCCTTTCTGCACTTATTTTAATGTGAATGTACTGAAATGGATAACATTCCTACAGACTCAGAAGTTTGAACAGCAGAGCTGCCCAAGAAGGGATAGATGGTGCAGTGCAGAGATTCTTTAAAAGTATCGGGACTGGAGGAAGGAAGAATGCAAATTTATAAAGAGTGACTTTGAGGTCATTCTTGTTGCTCTCTCTGGTCTGAAGTTTACACTGGTGTTAATGCCCTTACCAAACGATTCCCATCTTGAGCTCTCCTATTCTTCCATTTTTATCACCCCACCCCTTATCCCCACCCAGAAGGGGAGGGGGGGCAGTGAGTAGAGGGGAAGAAAAGGGAAATAAATCGGAAGGGTGATAAACTAGAAGATTTAAAGTTTAGGCTGGGCCGAGGGGGTTTTAGTTCCAGCTGGGCCTCAGTAGGACAGAGACTTTACAATGGTCTATCCTATTAAGAGCCCCCAGCACATAATCCAGGAGCTGCCGCTATTGTCCTTACTGGGTTCCTGAATATCCTTTCACACAGTGAGAGCTTGAAAATCTCATTGATTTTTAGAAGGGAAGTAGATTTTTAAAATGATTTTCAGAATGGAAATCAATGGGTTACAGAGCACTTGTATGTGCTTTAGGCATTCTTTCTCTATGGTTTATTTCTACATGACATTTTCAAGACTTGGGTGTGACTTTGGAGAGAAAGAGTCATATGATTATAGGTACCTGTAATTGAACAGCATTGTTTTGTCAGCCCACATTACATTATGTACGTTTGGTTTGCTGTCTTTAGGGAAGGTTTCATTTGCCATCTCCCACCTGAATTTTGTTTGGAATTTACACTGGTACATACATGGACATTATCAGTTTCTCTTTGCCTGGTGTTGAAAAGGCCATCAGCTTAAAGTACCTGTGCAGACTCACAGATGGAATGTAACATACAAATTTATGAAAACTGGCCAAGGACCAGAACAGACTTTGTATTCTGTAGAAATGAGCATAATGCAGTGATCATCACAGGCCCTCAGAACTTTCCTTGGCAGTTTGGAGAACACAGGTGGCTTGCTGTGGAAGACAGAAACAAGTACTAAATATGTTAATACAGATCATAGCCATGAAATCCATATGCACAAGACTAGAGAATGAAAATTTAAAAGACAAGACAAAACAAAACAACAAAAGTCAGAACTTGCATCATCAAGTGAATTTTATTTTTTAAAGTATCATCTTAAGAGACTATGCGTTTATACTAACAGTGCTATCATTACTGAGAACATTCTTAGAAATGCTCCAGAAGAGAATATGGGAAAATGTTTTGAGCAAGGGAAGCACCATATTCTTTATGCTATTAAAGAGCAAGTTCATTATCTGTTGATCATACTTTTTAATGAATGGAAAAGCAAATAATGAATCAAATGGGAAAACTGAAGTAAGAACTTTCAGCAACTTCTGACTTTCTCCATAGGGCCTTGTAGTATTTACCACACTGAATGTGTCAGATTCTATGTGATTTCAAAGTTCAATTTTTTGCTAATGTGCACCAATTTACGTTGTGTGTGTGTGTTTTTTTTTTCTTTTTTATCACTGGCCAAGGAAACTTTCAGAAAATTTGTGGTATATTGGATTCTCATTCACCACAATTCACCCCCTCCCTGTCATAGGATTCTACATTCCTCTTCCTGTGGTGTGTGATTTGCTCCTGCCTCCAGTATTCTTGCTTGATTCATGACTTTGAGCTTGATCCTGTGACATGCCAGTGCTCTGGCCAGTGAAGATGAGTGGGTGTAGAGCTGAGCAGAGACCAGAAGAACTGTAGCTAACCTACAGCCCTCATGAAACAAGAGCAAGATAGATATATTCATTGTAAGCCATTGATGTATTGAGGTTGTTTGTTACTGTAGCAAACTGCTAAATCTATTAGATCTAATCTCATAATTTACCTATAAAAGGCAGATAAAACTTAGTGAGGCCGTAAAGAAAATTTCCAAATGTCAGTCATCTGGAAAAAAAAAAGTCTGAAGAATTCTATCCAGGACTCTGGAACCAAGTAAAATGTTTAAAAAATTCCACAAGGATCCAAATCTGAGCACTGTGTTTATTGGGGCAATATTTGTTGATGGATGGTGGTCAGGGCATTTCCAATTGTTAAAAATGAACTTCCAGCATCCAGATATCATATTTGATAACTGGGTGTTGGCATTTTAATGATATGGCAAGCTGAAAGCCCTGTCAATAGTGTTTACAAGGCAAGTGGTGCGTATATATTATAGGAGTACAAGTTACATGATAATTTACAGTGGAGACCTCCAGAGTTTAATTACCAAGTCATCTATAGGAATGATGCACACAATTGAGAAAGCAAACGTCAGCCCATTTTATCCTGTGTTAAAACACAAACCTTTATTCCTTGGGTTCAGAAATTGAACTGATACAAGAATCAGTACACATTCCTTTGTCTCTCTCCCACCACTGCCCATCTTTTCTGATTCTAGCTAAGAAAAGAGAACCACAAGTGCAGCTATTGCTATTTTAACTGTAGATAATTTGTGGTTCCAAATATCCCCCTGGGCTGCTTCTTAAAGACAAGCTCAAACTTCATCGAACAGATCTCCTAGGATAGTGTACCACATTTTTTCAGTCATCCATGATGCCTTAGCCTTGGGGAATAGTGGAAACTTGGGGGGTTTGAAACGAAGCATAGCATCTTCCCCAAGGTTTGGTAGATGACCTAGCTACATGGGAACTCCCAGATTCTTCTCTTTGTCCTCTCCTTCTCTCTCAAAGGTAGAAGACCTATTTTCTCTATGGAATAAACTTCGTAAACTGAGTTTTCAAGACTTGGATGTTGATTACAGAAGTATTTTAGAAAATCATTTTTCAAAATTTGGCTATAGCTGGTTGACTTGAAGATGTTTATATCCTATCAACTGGCATTTTCATTTCCAGGTACATAATAGGTTGAGCCATATATATTTTTTAAAAGATTTGTTTATTTATTTGAGAGAGAGAGAGAGAGTGAGCATGAGCAAGAGTGGGGCTCGATCTCACGACCCTAAGATCATGACCTGAGCCAAAACCAAGAGTCGGATGCTCAACTGACTGCACCACCCAGGAACCCCTAGGTTGAGCCATAATAATCTGTCATTTTGTAGGTCAAAATATTTGAATATTGACAATTTCCTGTGATTCAATCTACACATCAAAGGGAAACCTTCACAAATGTTTAGAGAGAGGCAAAAATGTTTGTTGCAGCACTGTTTGAAAAATGAAAAATTGAAAACTGTCTATTAATAGGAGAATGAGTAAATTAGAATACACTATAAAGCTGATCAATTGAATGAAAATAGCTACATCTATCATTAATCTCAGAAGGATAATGATTAGTGATTAAAGAAACCTAAAAATTTCAGCTGAAATTATACACTATGATACAATTCATAGAATGTTTAAAGGCACAGAAAGTAATAAAGGATACTGGTGTAGAAATATACATATATGGTAAAAGAATACAAAAAGATCCACTGATCAGAGTAGAGAAGAATGGGCTTGGGAAGCTATCTATTATGTTTTGTTAAAAAAAGATCCAAAGCAAATATGGAAAAACGTTAAGAATTTTTTATTTTGGATATGGATATAAAGAGATTTATAATGTCATTATGTCATCTGTATGTTTAAAATATTTTACAATAAAACTTTAAAAAAATCCTTATTTAATGAAACCTGACTTGCAAATCTATTGCCTTATTTTGGAATCCAATTCTGAAAGTTAAAAGTTGAATATTAACTCTCTATTGCTCTTTCTTTCTCTGCCAGAACAATCCTACTTCGCCACAAGAGCAGGTGGATGCTTTATGCTTTCTAAGGAGAAGTAAAATACATGGAAATACAAAATAAAACAAACACTTAGTATTTTTTTTTTAAAGATTTTATTTATTTATTTGAGAGACAGAGAATGAGAGAGAGGGGGGAGGGTCAGAAGGAGAAACAGACTCCCTGCCCAGCAGGGAGCCTGATGCGGGACTCGATCCCGGGACTCCAGGATCATGACCTGAGCCGAAGGCAGTCGCTTAACCAACTGAGCCACCCAGGCGCCCAAACACTTAGTATTTTTCAGTATCACTCCAGTTATTTCTATTACATCAGTTTTCTTTTAGTGCAAGAGCAAGGTGCTCTCACTGATTCTGAGTTTCTCTCCATTACCTTTTGTACTTTTCCTACTCTGAGTAAATCTGAGTTGTGTGAATAATAAACATCTCAAAAAGATAAAGAAACATTTTATCTTGGGACTGATGGAGAAAGTAAGTCCTTATTTCTGTAATAATATGACTGTATTTTTTATTCCTCAAGTTTTGATACAGTATCAGCAGGCGATCAACTCTTGCAAATCTAACCAAAATGGGCGCACTGAGTAAATGCAGTGTAACATTCTATGATTAGTCTGCTCTGAATGGGCAGTTCTTAGGTCTTATATGGGAGGTGAGTTTGTGGCTTCTGTCTCTGAATTCTGGATGGACACCTTGAAGCTCCTCTAGCCTCTAAGCCAATGTCTGTGTCAAGGGATGGTGGTACAGGGAGTGGCTCTATTCATTGGGTTGTTTAGCCACCTGCAGAAAACTCTGAGTCAACTAGCTTAAACAATATGGAGATTTATTGCTTCATATTATAAGAAGTCTAGAGATGGGGTGGTTTCCTGAGTGTGTTGCTTCAGAGGCCAGTGAGGCTGTCATTAACCCAGTTTCTTTTCATCTCCATCAGCCGCTAGCCCCTGGGTTGACTGCATCCTCAGGCTGGTAGCAAGATGGCTGCAGCAATGTTGGGAGTCACATCCACTCAGGCCAGTGTTCATGGTAGAGGAGACTGTCTTGCTTAGGAGTGAGGAAATAGATTCTAGAATCCTCCAGCAAACTTTCCCTCACATCTTGTTGGCCAGAGTTGGGTCATATGCTCATTTCTAAAACATTCCTGGAAAGGCCCATAGAGTTATCTTAGACTACTTGGATTTGGTGTTGGACCATGTTTCCCTAAGGATCACGGCTGTGTAGACAATTAGTGGTTGACTGATGATATCAGAGTTCCGTCAGGGAGAAAGAAAGTAGGAATGGATGCTGGGTAGACAACTAGCAGTGCTGACTACTGTGACCCGGAGTGTGTATGGGGGAATATTAGTTTCACTATAATCTTCATTAGCCCTTCATTAGTTCTTTCTCCAAGTACCTCACTGATAATAATTGTACTATCTAAATAAAATCCATGAGCTGCTAGATCATCTTCAAGTTCCCGACCTGCCCTCCTACCCAGATCATCTCCCATACACCCCTTCTATATAGAAATTCTGGGACCATCTCTATCCACTGCCTGGTAGGGACTTTTGAAGCAGTAGCTCAAGTGTTAAAAGCAAATACTAAAAAAAGAAAAAAAAAGTTCGTTTATATAGACCCGCCAGCATATTTATATCCATCACTTTAACACTTTTAAAAATTTTACCTTGTTTATGTTTTGGGAAATTCCAAGGTTTTCCTCAGGGTATATTCACTTGCCCAAATTGAGATTTTAGGAATATTTTCAAGAATTTTCCAGAAAGCGTTTCCATTTTGGCAGCAGCAACCTTTTCTTTCTTTCTTTCTGTGAGTCAGATGAGATACTTGTCACATTCCAAATTACTCATTTTCTTTGTGAATTTGCTTGTTGTTGTGGTGACCAGAATATTTGTTGGCTGAGGGAAAAAAGTTTTATTTTGGAGTGGGGAGGGGTGAGGAGAGGGAGGGGAAAGAAGTGGCTTTAAGAAAGGGAGTGGAAATGCACTGACTCTTTTGAGTCTTCTACGAAAGGGACAGAGGAGATGAATGCTCTATTTTGGCTCTCAGAGAAAATTTCCCAGGACTTGTGCAATGAAAATAAGTTCACCAGTTGTCTTCTCTTTGTCAGTCATATATTCTTTTCCTGTTTGTTTCTTCAGCACACAACCAAATTAAAATTCAAGATCTGTGATCTTTTTTTTCCTCACTGGATGTGGTGAGTGTCTCCTGCTGTAGGGAATTCTTCTGTTCTGAAGCAAAGGAGCCCAATGCACTTGTCATCAGGTTTTTTTCTTTAACAAGATAGGCCACTCTAATAATACTTGCATAAGCCATCGCCTCAAGTCAGGAACTAGGAGGGACATTTTAGGTGCTTGTTTGGAGGAGAGAGGAGAAGCAAGATTTTCTTCCCCCTCCGGTTTCATCAAGGGTTCTTGTAAAATACAATTTAATTGAAAAAAAAAAAAACACAAAAAACTTGGGTTCTTTTCCCTGAAGTGTCATTCCTTCCCCTTAACTGAATTAAGGCTAACAAAACAAAATTATAGCTTTTGCATTCTTACCCCAGCCAAAGAGCTACAGCGATCCTTCTCCGCTTTACTGGAGCCAGTGAGAAGTGGGAGTTAACAGGTCAGACCTGGGCTCCTACAGATCTCTTCAGATTCTGCCTCTGCCACTTCCTAGCAATACGACCTTGGTCTAGTTACTTAATGTCTCTGGAATTCAGACTCCTTGTTTGTAAAGTGGGGATAGTAAGAATACCTATCACACTGGTCCTTGGGGGATGCAAGCACACAGTATCTATGACATCAAATGTGTTCAACCTCAGTGAGATAGATACACACATGTCTATGTTACTATTGCTTGAGTTTTATTGGGAGCATCATCACAAAACTATAGTTTAGCACAGACTATCTGCACTCTATATCCCAAGGCAGTGTAACAACAAACGCAAAACTTCCCTCAATTTCAGTTTCACAAACTTGTATTAATGGGCAGTTGCCTGAGTGATGCCAAATCTCTATTTTTATTCAACTATTCTAGATTCTACACCTAGATTAAGCCAGACCATTGAGGAGTACTTAACCAAGGTTATTTATGTGCTATTTTGAGCAGATCAAAAAGAGAGCAGAAGGAGCTTTATCTAGAAGTAGGCAAGGCAAAAGTGGAGGTGTCTAGTGGAGAAGAAAGAGGATTAATGATATTTCAACTTCTCAGTGTTTGAGCATCTATTATAAGGAAGGATGTCTGTATATCTGATAAAAAGAGTCTGAAATGGGAGTGGCTGAGAGGTAGGAGGTAGAAGATAAAATAAAACAGACTTCTGGGGACAGTCACCTACTCCAAAGAGGAGGAAAATGACCCAAGTGGCATTAATACATCGTGACAATTACCAAGCAATGTTCATCCAAAACAAGAAGTAAACTGATAAAGAAACAGATAATTTTACTTCCTTATCATTTATCTCTACCTAGTGCACACTCAATAATAACTTCCCACAAATGATTGAAAGACACAAGAATTCCTGCTATAGACTCACTAGCATTTGAAGTGTAAAGGTTTTAGAAGATGCTGCTTTATTTTCATCAGTCATATCTCTTAGTGTTGTTAATGTTGTGTCCCAAATTGAGTACAGAACTTTGAGTTCTACCATTTATATTATAGGCCATTGGAAACAATAATTTTGTCATTGTCATGATATTTGTCTGTTACCTTTGATCACATTGGATCAAGCATTTAATATTAAAAAAAAAACTAAAGCAATTTCCTTTCTAAGGTGAAACAGCTCTAGAATGGTGGTTGTATATATATAGATACTGCTAGGCTGATCACCAGGTTTGGAAGAAAGAACTCAGCTGAACTTTCAGTTAATTGAATGGATTCAAACTCATTAAAAATGTTTTAGGCGCTGCAAAAGCCAAAATGTCTTTGTCTCAAGTGTTTTTTCTCTTGGCCTTTAAACCCTGGTGCAGTTTAGGAGAAATTCAATCTGTGTGTTTGTGATTCATTTACACTTAACTCATCCCTGTGTGGTTTCTTAAGAGCTAGTTTGGTGTTCAGTAACCTTTGGAGCCAATTTTTTTTTTTCTTGGTACTTGGAAGGTGAGTTTTGCACAGAGTAAATGAACTCAAACCCCTAAAGTTTCAGTAAAAGCAAGAAGCTCAGAACCCATAAAGTTCAGGTTGGTTCCACACTCACCAAAAATGTGTCTTCCTCCTGTTCCTGTGGGTCTTCTACACCCCTTCACTTTGGACTTTGCAGAAGTTCTCATATGCATGTCCCTGGATTGATATTTGGCTATGCATTCTTGCATATCTCCCTTTCGCCTCCAGAAACAGGAGATTCTTGCTCTCAAAGGCTCTGACTCTACCATTACATTCTTTAATTCAGAATGAAAATTTTCCCTTTCCATGCCTCATCTGCCAAGAGCAGAAATCCTTGATCCCAAACATACTTTCCTTCCATCTTTAAATATGTTTAATTTCACTCTAGAATGAAGCCAAAATTCAGCTTCCCCCCAACCCTGCCTAATATATACCCTTATGCTTAGAAATTCTTATTTTCTTTCTCAGTATAGGAGTTTTTCCCCCCACTATGATCTTCGTAAATTCTAAACAATTAATCTGAATTGTGTAGGTAATTATGTATCGGATGTATGCTATTCCTCCAGGGGTCAACAGACACAATGCCCATCTTGCTCATCTTGTGTGAGTTAGGGTGGGTTGATCTCTCAGTTGCCATTGTTCCCTTTTCCTTATGGGAAAAGCCTTGATTTGGGGGTCCACCCTTCTCTTATGTGACTTAGAAGTGAATCCTGATTGGTCTAAACCAATTATGATGATCCTATTCTTGCTAGAGTTTGATTTAGAAAGGGACGAGACTCCAGCGCTGGCCAAAGGGACCTCGGAGCTCAGTCTGGGGGGTTTCTGGGATGAATTTCCTCACTCTTAAAAGTGGACCAGCTGGGAAACAGCCTCTCTTTCTTCTGTTGCCTCCTATTGTTGTGCTTAGTGGTTACCATAGCTAGGTGTGACGCTTGGAACTGCGTCAGCCTTCCTGGGACCTGCGGAATACCAGCTGCGAGGACAACTCTGACACCCTGTGGTCTTCAGAACAGAAAGAAGACAAGAGTCTGGGACTTTGCTGACATCGTTGGACCACCGAATTAACCTGGCCACCATCTCTTAGGAGGACTTGTTATGTGAGCTCCTAACATTCCTAGCGTTGTTCAAATCCTTTTGGGTTGGTGTTTCTGTTCCTTGGACCTAAAGGCTTTCTCATGATTCGTTTACTCTCCTGAATGAAATCCACATCACCTTGGCTTGTGAAAGTGTTGGTAGTTGTTTCTCGGGATGCCAGGGGCTTCTCCACCCCTCCGTGTTCTTTCCCTCGGCCTTAGCCACTTCCCTCCACCCACATTTTACCGCAGTGGGGGTTGTTCTTTCCCTGTGCCTAGCCCATCTATCTGAAATTTCTTTTCTGCCCCCGGAGCCACTAAATCAGTTCCTCCCTTTAAATCTTATCCTGCAGCAGACCCTTTCTCGTCAACATTTGATTAGCTCCTTGTGATAGCTCGCATGAAGGATGCTCTATAAAAGTGAATTATGCCGTACTATGTTATACTGCTCCGCCCTGGGGCCCAGTAGGAATCATGGGAAACAGATGAGGGCAGAGGTCAGAGGCACAGACTGCAGAGGAAGCCTGCGGAGGGATGGCAACACTGTGACCCTCTCAGGGACACATGTAAAAGCTCCAGTAGTCTCCAGACTCTCTGAGGTAGAAGCTAGAAGTAAAACACTAGTTTATGTGACAGCCGGGGAGCCCCAGGGATGAACCGAGGAGTTTCATCACTATAGATCATAGACTTTTAAATAAGTGTGATATTCCAGAAGCTGAAATATTCTTTGAAAACAAAACACGCCATAAAAGCTCAAGAATGAGGTCTCCCCTGGATGTTTGCCAGGTGAGGCCTTTGTTTCCAGCCCTGACTCCAGGAGGGCCCTTGTGGATGATTTGGGGCAGGTTGAGGAGTCCAGAGAACTAGGTACGAACTTTAATTTGACCTGCAGTGATTTGCTAGAGGGGATCCTCGGCAGCATCCGGAGAACATAAAGGTAGCACCAGGGTGATACATGACTTTGTGGGGAAGAATTTCCAGGCTCTGATCACAACTCACCCTTACCCTGCTCTTTTCTGTGCCTCTTGTTGTTGCATGTTGTTTCCAACTAACTCTACTCTGCATTTTCTGACAATAGTTGCCTTTTCTACCTGTCCCCATTTGCTCACTTTGTTTCCTCTCCTGGAATGCTCAAGTCCGGCAACTCCCTTTTGGCTTCTCCCAGCCCTCTTGCAAGCTTCAGACCACATGCCATTTCTTTGGCGTGAAACTCGAGTCCCTGTTTCTCTGGAGAGGAAGCTTTGGAGTCATATTTGGCCTTGCATCTGTCTCTGCTGGACTATCTGGGTATGGACTGTGTGAGTCTCTGTTTCCTCCTATAATGATGAGGGCTAATGGTATTTCAGGACTGTGGTGAGAATCTGTGCCTGGCACGTAGTAAGTGATCAAAAATCTTAGCTTATTTTCTTCTGTTCTCTTCTTGACTTGAAGTGATTTATTTCTTCTTTTGAACCTCCCCTGCAACATATTTGAAACTCTGCTTGAAATTCCATTTTTAAACATTTATTTGTTTATAAGATACCTGTATATATGTAGGAGTTATTTGCTGACCATACGTTTTATGTATGAGAAGTGAGATGGAGAGTCAAGATGGTCGAGGGTGGAGACAGAAAGGCCAGAGTTATTCTGGAATTTATTTTCCCTTGAGTCATTCCGTTTTCCCTTTACCTATTCCTTTAAGCCAGGACGACCATGTGAGTGCATGTGACCAGACCCGGTAGGAGAATCTTTTGGGCATCTGATCTTTGCACAGCAAACTTTCTGAACTCTACTACCTTGAACCCTACCTTCCCCCGTTCTCTTCCTTCACTCTTCTGGCTTCTTTTCTTGTTTCTGGCCTGGAGCCAGCCCCTTGATCTTGTGTTGTATTCTACTTTTCTGGTTTTATCCCCACATGATCTCTTGAACATGGCTCTGTATTTTCACCTAGACTCTGCCTCCTTCTCCCCGGGACTCTAACAGTCCTGCCTGATCCTGATTGAGCTGCCGGAACCTAACTCTGATGCAAGCCTCACTCCCTGCAAGTCAACACCGGGCAATAGAACCTTCCTTTTGGAATAACTAGGTACTTAAAGAATTACCCCCTTTTAAAGTTCATTTACAAATATAATAGAACCTTGCTCTAGACCATGCCATGATCAGTGCCTGCTTTTTTCAGACTGGACATTTTCTAAATGAATATACTGTTTCCCATTTACCTCAACCTTTCCCTGAAGTGTGATTTGTTTTGTAGATTTAGAAAGGTAAAAAGATTAAAGTAGAAGGTTTTGCTAATTGTATCACTAGTTTTCTGTAATCTCAGACCATTTTGAAGTCTCATCTTGATGGCATCATGTTGCTTCCTCTTTGCTGTGTTCACTGGATTCTTGATTGTAGAAACCAGCCCTCTCTGTTCCAGGGTTAGGCAAATATGGGTTTTGACCTCCCAGTTTCTCTTTTGGGAAGGTCCATCAAGGCCAAGTGTGAGAGGTGGTATGTTGTTTATCATGATCTTGGGTCTTTAAAGCCACACACACACCCTTCAATGACGTGGGTTACAGCCAGTAAGGGAAGCAGATTTGGGAACACAACACACAGGATATTGTTTCAGTACAGATTCAAAGTGAATTTTGGGGAGGCTTTATTCCTTAATTTTTCTAGTGTTATAGTCCCAGGTCACTTGTCCCAAACATGTGCAACTTAAAATCCCTATGACTGGGGCACCTGGGTGGCTCAGTTGGTTACGCCTCTGCCTTCGGCTCTGGTCATGATCTCAGGATCCTGGGATCGAGCCCCTGCATCGGGCTCCTTACTTGGTGGGGAGCTTGCTTCTCCCTCTCCTTCTGCTGCTCCCCCTGCTTGTGCTCTCTCTCTCCCTCCCACTCTCTCTCAAATAAATAAAATCTTTAAAAAAATCCTCTATGACCGAATCTCAAGAGTGCTTCTCTTTTTGGCTTCTCTGATTAAAAATGTCAAGTAAAGTTTCAGGCAATGATTTCTGTTACCAGAATTATCTGAAGGTTGATTTGGTTAGTAGATTCTTGTCCTCTCAATACATTACCTTTTCTCTCTCCTTGATCCTGCTTGGATAGACTCAAAGAAAAACTACTCAAAATGGTCACTTTCATACTCTCTCTAAACTTCAGATGTATTATTTTGCTGGAACTTCTGTGAAAATATTAGGCTGGCTCCCTTCCTAATGGGCCACCAAAGCTTTCTCTCTGCTCACTTGCTTTCTTCTTTGCCACCTGTAGGTATGGATGAAGTGACAGAAACAGCAATCACTCAAGCTTCCCTTGCCTGTGCTCCCACCTATTGGTACAAGGCCCTAGGTTTCCAGTTTCCAGCAATAATCTTCTAAGTCTCTCTGGGAGTCCCCAGAGAGGATCTCCCAAGTGCTCACAAGCAAACCCCACCCATCCTGCCAGGCAGTTCTGTGAGCCATTGGTCACCATGGTCCTCTGACAGGTTCTGTGCTGCACCTGCAGGACACCATGTCGCTATGGGGTGGGGTGGGGGACTTCCTGGCCCTGCAGGCTCCATGGACACCCCTGCTCCTCTCCACTCTCAGCACCATCTCTTGGGGATGTCTGCTGAGCACCAGTGGCTCTCGCTGCAGGGAAACAGTGAAGCCCTAGAGCTTGCCATGCTGTCAGACGTTTGGTTTTAAACTAGGGAGGAATCTGCCTCTACGATACATTCTGTCACATGGAGTCCTGAAGGGAGGGAGGATGCTGCTTATGGATTTTTGTTTGTTTGTTTGTTTATGGAATTAAAAAAAAATGAATCGTTCTTTCAATATTTATTCATGATCCCCAAACCCAATAGGTGGCTGTACTGGAAGACAAATTTAAGTGACAGACCCAGAATTGCTACTGCCTTGACACAAAAGCCTTTTTTCTTGCTCAATCTTCCCATGCCTGCCTTCTTGATCTCACACTAATAAGTTTGTTGTCCCAGTCATCAGTTCTGCAGTGGACGAGGTCATCTTCAAACACACAGAAACTCTGGCTCAAAATGACTTAAGCGATGAGAAAAAGTTCTTACTTCACATAAGAAGCAGCCTGGTAGTCAAGGAACTCTAGGGCTGGTAAATGCAAAGATCCAGGTTCTTTCCATCTTCTTGCTCTGCCACCTTGAGCATGTCAGCTCTGTTCTCAGATGTATTCCTTTCATGGTTGCAAGATGGTTAGGATGCTTACAGTTACCAGACCTAGAGGAAGAAGGGGCTGCTTCCCCCTACGTGCCTCTTCTTTTCCCCCTTCCTTCCTCCCTCCCTCCCTTTGTTCCTTCCTTCCTCCCTCCCTTCCTTCCTTCCTCCCTCCCTTCCTTCCTTCCTCCCTCCCTTCCTTCCTTCCTGCGTCCCTCCCTTCCTTCCTTCCTGCGTCCCTTCCTTCCTTCCTCCCTCCCTCTCTTCCTTTCTTCCTTCCTTCCTCCCTCCCTTCCTTCCTTCCTTCCCTCCTTCTCTCTTTCTTTGCCTTTTTTTTCCAGCAAGGTAGTCTTTCTCAGACCTTCCTCTCCTATCAGCTGACTTCTCTCATCTCATTGGCTAGAATTGCTGCAGCTAATGCTTGCTGCAAAAACCACTTCCTAGCAAGGGGAATGGGATTAGCATGCCTAATTTAAGAAAGCACAAGGCTGTGTGTACTATGTGGATTGCCCAAAGAAAATCTGGGGTTTGAAATTCTGGGTAAATAACCGGCCAAGTGCTACACTTGGGTGTGAGCAGACGTGATTGAATACTATGCTTTAAACGAGAACAAACAAAATGACCAAAAAAGATGCTCCGTCTTTCCTGTACTCAACGGTTATAGCTAACTTATAAATTACAGTGGGTGTCTTACTTGCAAGGAAACAGAGAACTTCAGGGGCTTGAAAAGAAAGCGTCCCACCTCCTGTGAGTCTTGTAAGGGGCTTAGCTCCAGGACAGGAAGCAGGGCACTCCGGAAGATCTGGGGGTGGTGGGTGGGGACCAGGAAGTGTGTGGAGGCCACCAGGCTCCTGGAGGCCTTATAAACCTGCCCCCCAGCCTTGCTGAATGAGAGCCAGGATTCCACGGGGAGGGGAATGGAAGCCGATGTACCAGGAGAAGAGGAAATGCTAAGTGAGCAGAGCAGGAATGGGCTCTGAGGCCCGAGGTGGTTTTTATTATTTATTTTTGGTTTATTTTCAGGAAGCTCAGGGAATTCTTGTGCTTGAAAGCAGTATTTCTTGTACTGGAAAACAACTTTCTAGGAAGTACTAAATATTTCTCAAGGCTTGGTTCTCTCTTCCCTACCTGTGCATGTCCACTCCAAGGAAAGCGCTACCTTCTCCTTACCTCAAACTCCCGCTTTCAATATTTGATAGACTTGGTAGACTAGATTGGAGTTCTGTTTTCTATAAACTCACTGAAGAGTTTTGAGATTCACATGGTCTCTGCACATCAGGAGTTTTGCAATTTATTTGAAAATAGGACGTGCTTAGGGGCGCCTGGGTGGCTCAGCCGTTAAGCGTCTGCCTTCAGCTCAGGTCATGATTCCAGGGTCTTGAGATCGAGCCCCGCATCAGGCTCCCTGCTCCGCGGGAAGCCTATTTCTCCCTCTCCCACTCCCCCTGCTTGTGTTCCCTCTCTCTCTGTGTCTCTCTCTGTCAAATAAATAAATAAAATCTTTAAAAAAAAAAAAGAAAATAGGACGTGTTTACATGAAAAATAACTATACTGAGCCAACCAGCTGAAACCCATGAGTTAGTTTTTGACTAGTCTTCCAAGAGCTCAGGGAGAATGGTGACGATGTGATAATTATGCTTTGGGACATAAAACAGTATGGGCTTTGATGTACAACAAACAAACAAAGCAGAAAATCTGATTTGAATCTTGGCTTTACCCTGTTCTCACCAAATGACATTTAGAGGTGATGAAATTTGAGACTCAGTAGTCCTCATTTGTAAAGTGGGAATTATTAATACCTACTCCTCCCCGTTGTCTCTAGTATGTCCTCAGTGGGCAATATGTGTCACTCTTTCTCCTTCCCCACCAAATAAACGTTCCCATGTCTGAACATACAACTGGGGAAAGAACCCACTCAATTTATTGAACACTTGCAAAGAAATCTGTGACCCAAAGATTTATATAAGATTTCATATATATATATGAAAAGAATATAATTAGATATTCATATATAATGTAAATATTAACGTGGAGATTTTTAGGATTTATTATATCCTGAGTTTTAAATCATGGAGTCAGAATTTTATAGCTGAAAGAGGCTTATCCTTCTCCGAGCCATTCCTACTTGGCAGCCAGTGTGGTCTTTCTAAAACTCTGATCATGTCATTTCCCTGCTTTAACCCTGAAATGGATTCTTATTTTGCGCTATAAAAACAGGAACCTGTTTCTTTTGTTACTATTCTGGTAACCCCAGAACCTAGGAAAAAATGCCTGCCTCATAGTGAGATCGATAAATAGTTTCTGAAGACATGAATCAAGTTGAAACTCTTTTTGGTGACATACGAGGCTGCTGCTGATGGGCCCCTGCCTCCCTGTGCATCTCCTGTATGCCCACTCCCAGCTGCCCTTGCACAAACCGGACATGGTAAGCAAGTTGTAGTTTCCTAAGGGACCATGGTGGCCCCTGGCAGGCCTTTGCTCTCACTGTTCGATATGCCTGGGTCACTGCTCCTGCTCCCCCTTTGCATATGCACACTTTGCCTTTGGGTTTTTTCTGCCTCTGCTTTAGACACCACTCTCTACAGTGTACCCCTGTCCTGTAACCTGCAAGTGAATTATGCGCTCCTATTTCATTCTCTATTTACCTTTTTATAACAGTTATCACACTGTATTAAAGTAGTTTGTCCTCTTATCTATCTCTTCCACTAGACTGGAAACCACCCAAGGGCCAAGACTGTGTGTTACTAATGAATATTTACTGAATCAATCAGTCAATCTTCTAGCCCAACCCCTTTATTTTCTTCTCGAGGAAGCCGAGGGCCAGACAAGTGAGCGACCTGTCTGATGCCACCAGTATTTTGGCATCATGGAAGCTGGGCCCTGAATTCTTTCTCAGCTACCCAGTGTTTTCTTGGCTGGCTTGCTCTAACACTCAGCTAACATTGTTCCAATAACTACAGAATAATTGTAATTTAACATTTGAAAACTGGGGCTAGGAACTCAAATAATTATATAATTAATTCAAGAGAGACACAAAGATTTTTTTTTTTAATCCTCTATTATTTTAAATTACCCACACCATTGTTTTCCTCTGTTCTCCTGGAGCTGTTGAAAGAATGTGACATAATAGTGTGCTCACTGTCGGAAGCCTGGGTTTCTGTATGACAGCCAGGATGTAACTCCATTCTGGCAAAATCTGATGTTATCACTCAGGTTTTTGTTGCACTGAAGTTAGGACATCTTCTTCTGGGAGGATCTGGTGGAAAAAAACATCCAGATATCAGATCCCTCTCTTCAGCAGTGCCAACTAACAGGGCTCTCAATTAAAATGAAAACAAAGGAAACATGGGATGGTAAAAAAAGCAGAAGCTTTGAAACCCCAAAACTCTGGTTGAATCCTACTTTACCACTTTGCAACCTGGGGCATAGTATTTTCTCTGAGCATTGCTTCCTCATCTCTAAAATGGGGCTAACCGGGAAGATAACTTAAGATAAAGAGCCTGGCTCAGTGTCTGCTATGGGCTCTTTTCCAGTTCAGGTATTCCTACAGCACAGAGATCATCCTAGTGCCTGGCTTGAGAACCTAGTAGGTGCTCAGTAATGCTGAATGATTAATGATTCTAAAGGAGATATAGAATAGCTACATTCTTGCTTCAAAGAATCTGAGGTTACTCTGTCTCTTCCTGTCTGCTTTTTATTGGGATGTGGGTTGGGATGTCTTTGCTCATGTCTTTTAGGCATAATCTTTATATATGTATACTGCAGAAAGAACTGCTGTCTGATTATGCTTGTTACAATGATTGGGGGTAGACAGATCTTGGTAAAAAGGGCTCAAAGAATCTCTCTCAACAGAAATTGCATTTTGCCATCTTTGCTTGCTCAGATGACTGAATTGGATTAATCTAAATTGTGTAAGACTGTTGAATCACAGACCTGTACCTCTGAAACAAATAATACATTATATGTTAAAAAAAAAAAAAAAAGAGGGGCGCCTGGGTGGCTCAGTCGTTAAGCGTCTGCCTTCGGCTCAGGTCATGATCTCAGGGTCCTGGGATCGAGCCCCACATCAGGCTCCCTGCTCGGCAGGAGGCCTGCTTCTCCCTCTCCACTCCCCCTGCTTATGTTCCCTCTCTCGCTGTATCTCTCTCTGTCAAATAAATAAAAATCTTTAAAAAAAAAAAAAAGAAGAAGAAGAAGATAGCAGGAGGGGAAGAATGAAGAGGGGGGGAATCGGAGGGGGAGACAAACCATGAGAGACTGTGGACTCTGAGAAACAAACTGAGGGTTCTAGAGGAGAGGGGGGTGGGAGGATGGGTTAGCCTGGTGATGGGTATTAAAGAGGGCACGTTCTGCATGGAGCACTGGGTGTTATACGCAAACAATGAATCATGGAACACTACATCAAAAACTAATGATGTAATGTATGGTGATTAACATAACATAATAAAAAAAAAGTAAAGAAAAAAAATGAAAACAAAGAGAAAAACTTTTATGAAGTACCTGGCAGAGTCATTTAGGAACCAGATCCAAAATTCAGAAAAGTTCAGCTGAATGTTGATTAAGAATTCATGGAGATCTCAAGAAAGTGGCTATATACCCTTCAGATCATTTTCTCAAGGTACCTGTAAGATGTCCCTTAAGGAAAAGTATTAACACTGACTTGTCTCACTACTCCAATCCATACCACTTTCTCCTTAGGCTGACACATACTGCTTTTTGAACGTACATTCTTAGCATTTAATTACGTACTATCTTGGGTGCCTGGGTGGCTCAGTCATTAAGCATCTGCCTTCGGCTCAGGTCATGATCCGAGGGTCCTGGGATGGAGCCCCGCATCAGGCTCCATGCTCAGTGGGGAGTCTATTTCTCCCTCTCCCACTCCCCCTGCTTGTGTTCCTGCTCTCACTCTCTCTCTCTCTGTCAAATAAATAAATCTAAAAAAAAAATAATTATGTACTATCTTGTATTTGTCCTTTGAAATGAGATTGTAAGCTTCTTGAGACTGAGGACCAGGTCTGTATGTTGAGGCAATACTGGGACTTCAAAGGAGAGCAAAATACAATTGTTCATCAATTGTGTGACTCACATGGCATCTCCTCCGATTTTTCAGCAACTCAGGGGCAGGTATTCTCCCTGTATTTCAGATGGGGAGAAAAAGACAAGCTCAAAGGCTTGAGTTGGACTTACCGTGAAAATCTTACCTCTTACCTTTTGGCAAATAGCTATTGTTCTAGGCCATTCCCTTGGCAGGATTCCTTTGGGAAATGTAGGAGGCATTATAATTTTAAGCCAAAAAATGTGAATTCTCATTTGTTTCTTCTCATTTTAAAAATGAATGTGGAAAGGGACACTTCTGATAAGCAATGAGACAAAGATATAGTATCAGGTGAGGGAATGAGGTGCAGAAAAACCAGAATCATTTAGCAAATGGATTGAAGCTAGCCAGAATTTCACTACATTTTAAAACTTGAGCCCAGAAGAACACAAAGGGATGTGTGTCTTACTGTGTCTTTAGCGAAGGCCATTTAACACTGGGAAGGTTTCCAGCAGTGTATTTCTATAACAGCAACCCCTTCTTACAACGTTTGGGACTTGCCACTTTGAAAATCAATACTGTTTGGTGTCTACTGAAGTTGCACATTTGTTCTCTGTAAAATGTATATGGGATGACCATATAAATTATCCTCCTTACTGGGACATCTTTTTTTTTTTTTAAAGAGAAAGGGAGAGCCATTAATTGCACTATGGCAATAGGTAGAAATTGGGACTATCCCAAGAAAACTGTGACAACAGAAAGTGAGTTATAGCAGAGATTTGCATAGTCCATTTACAGAAATAGTTGTTTTACATATTTATGTGGACTTAAAAGAATAGGTAATTAAGGTGTTTAACTTGCTATGGCGATGGAATCATCTACACACTCTCAATTAGTCCCTTTTGTAACTGAGGTCTTTCATTTGCAGGTCAGCTCCATGCATTAGCCCATTCCAATGCAAGGATCACAACTGGCCTGCTCAGAAATTGAACCCATAATCTTGCTCTCATCAGTTTAGTTTGTAACCAGCTTTAGATTCTTCAGGGCCCTATCAAGGGGTCATATGCTAGACTAGGAGATCAAAGCAAAAATGTAGAGGGTTCTGGGCTTTTCTGTAAGGACCCAGATTCTAGTCCTGTCTTTATCAGTAACTAACTGTGATTTTTGGCAAGTCACGTAACCTCTCTGTGTTTTGGTTTCCTTATCTCTAAAATGGGGTAATAGTATCTGATGTGCAGACCTCAAAGGTTTGTTGGGAGGATCCAGCGAGGTGATATAAGCAGAAGCCTTCTGGAAAGTGCCATACATATGTGAGGTGTTATCATTATAGGAGAGAAGGGGGGACATGAGATGTAAGGGAAAAACAGGGCTTTCAACTCTAGCTGGCCTTGTAGATTAGGCTTATGCAAACAAATGATGAAAATAAGGCCATGGGAGCGGCATGATATTCTCTTTTATGAATAGGACTTGGAGGGAGAGAAAAGTGAGGACAGAGAATGTAGCCAGTGAGACTCAGGGAAGATAGGGAGGGATGGCTTATATATGGTCTTCCCATATCACTGTTTTCCCCAAAGCCTGGCAAGACCTCATCAAAAATGAACATGTTGAAGAAGAAATGTTAGACAGCTGGGTTCCCAGGCTGTGAGGGCACATTCTCTCATTCCTGATTGAGAGGGTTGGCTTTATTTTGCAATCCAGTAGGAATCAGAATTTCATACTTGGCTTTTTTCTCTTGTTGACTTTTTGTCAAGATTAAACAAAATCATTTATATAAACTTGCTTTATCAAGTTTTTATAAATTATATAAATTATAAATTTATATAAATTTATAAATTACTATAAATTTATATAAATTTATAAATTACTATATAAATTATAGTAAAAATAGTAACTTTATGGGATGAGTCTATTGATATAAGTTATTATTATAGTAAGAATCATGTCTTTTTTTCTTCAAAATGATTATAACTTTTAAAAAAATTTAAAAAGTCAAATGTGCTTATAAAAATTTAGATATAGGCATAATGAAGGAAATAAAAAAATCACACCTCATCCTGCCACAATGGACAATATTTTGGTAGATGGTCTTTCAGACGTTTTTGATATTCGTGTAACATTTTTTAAAAAACCAAAATGGAATCTTTAGTTTGTCATTCATTTTTTAATTTGTTTGTGGTAAGTTATATATTAGTAGATAGAATGCTAATAATATAAACACCATGTCTTTTTTTTAATGTGGTTTATACTTTCCTGGGGGAATACAGACAAATAAACAAATGATTTTGTTTCAAAGATTTTATTTATTTGTCAGAGAGAGAGAGCAAGAGAGAGCACAAGCAGGGGGAGCGGCAGAGGCAGAGGGAGAAGCATGCAGGGAGCCCAATGCAGGACCCGATCCCAGGACCCTGGGATCATGTCCTGAGACGAAAGCAGACACTTAACTGACTGAACCACCCAGGCTCCCCTAAACAAATGATTATAATGAAATGTGAAGCATGAGATAATGGGGAAGCAACAGGTGCTTTGTAGGAGCATCTCTCCTAGGCTTAGGGAGTCAGGAGAGGCTTACTGGAGGAAGAGATATTTGAGACCAAAAAGGTGACTGATGGGAGTTAGCCAGACTGCATCGGATGTCGTGGTGTGCCGTCTAGGGACCTCCTTAGGAACTGGGACACTCGTTCCCCTGCTGGCGACAGTGTTGTCCTCCGATGGTTCTTAGCATAGTCCTGCCCTAGAAATTGCCCTTTGCTGAAGGAAGCCTCCTTGCTCAAGATTTTCTCTATCTCCAGGGGCAACTGGGGTAAAAGTTCAACCTTCTTGCCTTAATGTGGACATCTCTGAAGGGCCATCTCAGTTCCAGAGCTCCTCCTGGGATCAGTGGAGGCCTCAGTTGAACTTGTATTGTAGTTCAGTTTTTCCTTCTGCCCAATCCTGCATCCCTCTCTTCACAGGTATTGTTCCTGAGAACACTTCACAGTAAAATCCCGCACACAGATAAGTCCTCGCCTTGACACAGGCAAAGAGTGGTAGTGATGGTGCGAATGCAGGGAAGGTATTACTAAAAGGAGGAACAGCTTGTGCAAGGCCTAGAGGTGTTGGAGGAGTTAAATATTTATTTATTTATTTATTTATTTATTTATTTATTTATTTATTTAT
>NW_023270825.1:44165083-44212915 GCF_011800145.1 Mirounga leonina
TATTTATTTATTTATTTATTTATTTATTTATTTATTTATTTATTTATTTATTTATTTTTTACAAAGACTGCAAAGTAGCAAGTGAAGTCAGTAAAGAGACACGATTCCAAAGAGGGAGTCAAGCTCTTGTCAGCCCATCAAGGAGATGGGGAGATTGCACTCTATCCCAAGGCCATTGGGAAGCTCTACGAGATAGTAAATCACAGGAGAGAGAGATGATCTGATTTTCTAATTCGTGTTTTAGAAAGATCATTTTGGCTGCAATGTGGCACTATTAATTAAAACTCTCATCATCAATCATTGTATTTTTTATTAGAACGTTGGAGTGATTCGTGACCTCCTTCTGCACTTTACATCTTTACAGAATGAATGGCAAATCATATGTCCCCCGGGAAAGTCATGTAATGAGCACCAGTACCTTAGCAGTTTTGTGGGACCTTTCAAACTCGAAGGGATTCAATCAGAGTTCTTGAATCTTTTTTTTTTTTAAACCCTGATTCACACTGTTTAAATATGTATTGAGCACCAACTACATGCCAGAATGCAAGGTGCTATTATTGCTGTGTGGGATCAAGGACAAAAGCTGCAGTTAGGAGGCCATGACTGTCTTGTTCATTGCTCTACACTGCAGTGCCTGGCAAACAGTGAGTGCTCAATAAATGAATAGGTGGAATGAGGGGACTTAGAGAGATGGGCAAATTACTTGGTCTTCATGACCACAAAATGAGAACAATAGTAGCTTCTATCTGTCAAGGCTGTTGGGAGCAGTAACTAAGATAATGTAGGTAAAACACCTACTTTGCTTAGTATACACTATAAATCATATTTACTCAAATAGTTCTAAGATTGTTTGCTATTCCCAGTATTGATAGACAGAAACTAAGAACTTAACCGATGACAATCAAACTTCTGATATCTATTTCTCTATTGTCCTCTAGATCCTATAATATCACTTCAAGAGAAACATGTGATTTATAACCAGGTGAAAAAGGGTCATTCACTCAGGTTACTCAACAGATATTTTCTAAGGACATCCAAAGCACCAGGCATGAGTCATGCAGTGGTGAACAGAATAGACGAAGTCCCTGTTTTCATGGAGCTTATAATCTAGAAGGGAGACACTAAACAAAGAAAATCTCATTATATTATAATCCAGTCTGTCATTAGAGAGAATAATAGAAGCTAATTTAATAATAGAAAGGCCAGTCTTCTCTGAAGAAGTGACCTTTAATCTGGGAACTAAGAGTGGGAGTTTTATTAAGAATAGGAGATAAAGCATTCCAGGCAGCAGGAAAATCCTGTGCGAAGGCCCTGGGAAGGAAAAAAAACTTTGGCCCTTTGGAAAGATGGAGAGAAAGCCAGTGTGGCAGAGTGGAGGGAGATGAAACTAGAAAGAAGGCAAGGCAAATCTTGAGGGACGTTGGTTGCCACATGGCCTTCCTTTATCCAGACTAAAGGATACATAAACTGCCTGAAATCTGACTGCTCTCCGGCCGTATCAGAGCAGTCCAGGATGCCTGCAAAATAGGAGGGCAGACTAACTGTGGTCTGAACAGTCATACTGAAGCCTCGGGAAAAGTTGGTTCATTTTTCCCCCTTCTGGTCATCACGATAAATGAAAAGCATGTAACAAAGGAACCTAGCCGTTTGTTGAGAATGTTTATATATTTGCAGATATACATTGCATATATTTCTAACTACATTTCTATCCCCATCAAAGTAGAACTCTTAGAAAGCCTTTTTTTTCCTGCTTCTTTTTTTCTTGGATGTGATTCTTCCAGTGGAAACCATCAGTGGGAGTAAGGAACAATTTAGCATAGAGATGCTGTGGTGGTTTCCCAGGAGAGGCAGGAGAATTTTGGGTGTCGTAAGTGTTTGGGTGGTGGCGTATGCCCTGAATTTGCCCAGAGAAGCCTCCATTTTCCCTCTTAGTGATTAGAACAACCTGTGTTCAGGAATACAGTATTTAAACAGAGAGATTGGCATTGCTATCTTCCAGGATGGTGAAGGCTTAATTAACATTTGAAAATGCTTTGAGATCTTTGGATAAAAGTGTTCTGGAAGCATGCAGTGTTATTATCTTTGGAGGGATATAGGTCATGTGACACAGGAAGTGGCTTTGAAGGAAAAGAAAACCTTTCATCAGGCGAACTCCTTGGGGTGGTTTGAGCCTGTTTTGAGTGACTCAACATGCCCGTGTCATCTCTCTCTAGACCATGAATGTACAGCTTAGCAACTGCCACCATCATTAACTGCAAGAATTAGGTAAGCTTGCACGTTAAACATATTACAAATTATGCAGAATCCTAAAGCATTTAGAGCAGCTGCCCCTTAATAAGCAACGAATAAATATTAGCTATTACTATTATGGTTGTTCTCATGAACATAGTTTAAGATGTCTGGATCTGTTTTCTCTGAACTTAATGCCTTTTAACCAAAGAGTTTGATGTTCTTCAGTGATAAACTAATCTAAATTTCATTTTAAAGACTTGGTAAAGAGCAAAATAAATGTAAATCATTACTGTTGAGGTCCTACTGTGAGAACTACAGATAAGGCACCTTCAGTGCCAAAGACCCTTCCTGTCAGGTAACATGAGATCAGTGTTGGATACTTAGTCCTTCCCTTTTCAACAAGAAGGACTCAAAATAGAAATTGGGTTTCCTAACTTCTACTTCCCTGATGATTCCTCAGGGTCTTCACTGGACAGGATTTCAAATAGAATACTTAAAAGTAGTTGCAATTTATTTAAGGGTAGAAGTGCAGAAAGACTTCATCCTGTTCCTTCCACTAGCTTTTATGTCTTCAGAATACTTCCTGGAAATGTAGCTGTCAGGACACAGGTGGGGAGTGGGGAATAGGAATATGGTTCACTTGAGAAAAGTATATTTTTGAGCAATATATATGTCAAACCAAACTTGCCCATGTGTATTTGTGAAATTAATTTTGCTGGCTAGATGACCAGAGGTTTGTTTTGTTCTGTTTTTTAAATACACACCTGCCTCAAATATGATATTCTGAACAAAGAAAAGGTGTGTTGGGAAGTGGCACAGGAAGAGGAGAGAGAGAAAGAACAAAGGGTGTACGTCAGACGCTATAAACAAAGAGAGAAAGGGGCGACGTCGGAGGAAGGGCCCCTCAGGGCATGCTGGGAAGATGGGTGCCCTGGGGCATGCCGGGATAGAGAGCTCACCCAAGGCATGCCGGGAAGGGTTCCAGGACCTTTAGCTGCACCTGTGGGTGGGGAGGTCCCCTTTAGGCGCGGGCCCACGGTACAGTGGCGGCAGACTCCAAGCCGACCTAATTAAAAGCTCATTACACCACAGTATCCCCATTAAGAGGGGGACCCACGTGCAAATCCCTCGGAGCAGGCGCGCTCTCTCTGCCTCCCATTTGGGAATTCCAGCCCCAGCCCCAGGGCCTGGGCGCTCCGGCCAAGTTAAAGTGATCTCCCCGTCTGGGACCATCAGGTACAGTTTCTTTCAGGATTATTTCACATTCCAGTAAATTAGTTTTATCGGCTCTGAAACAGTTTAACAAAGAAAGCTCTCTGGTCATCACGTGGGTAAAATAGCAAGAGCTAAAAGAACGTGTGCTTCACCTAATCAGAAACAAATAACTAAATCTGTCTGAAAATGCAGCCTTTCCTTTCCCGTCCTCCTTTCCATTTATCTTTCACTGGTGGGATTTTGAAATTACCATTCTATAGGCGGACTGTGGTACCGATCTTTCTCTCCTTGTGTTTTATATAATTGTTGCCGACCTTGACAGAAGATCTCAAAACTTAAGTATAAAGTTGGTAAATGATACTATTGTTTGGGAGGTGGGGTAGAGATGGGGTGGGAGCAGAGGGTTTATCTAAGGAGGAAAAAAAAAAAAAAAAGGAAAATGCCCGCTAACCAGGCTCAAATGAACTGAAATGGATCAAAGTAAACAGAGACATCTAAAAGCTTTTGTAAGTTAAAAGTGGCTATCTGTTGCAGGTCTTGCCTCATTAACTGCTGATTGAAGCTCTGCTTGGCCCTCTGGGATACCTAACACCCCAGGCCTATCACCAGATGAACCCCCGGTTAGGCGCTTTTGCCTTTGCCTGTGTTGCTTTGTACAGCTCCTTGACCTCAACCTTCTTACAAATGTTTATCCTTCTACCAGACAAAGTGAGTAAAGGTTTGTCCTTGAGAATCTTGCTGGGAATTTCACTTCCAGCCAATGAGGAATTCCCAGGAAAGAGAAATGGAACGCACAGTAGTATCTAGGGAGATCGGTGTTCTGAAAAGTAGACATGCAGCTCTGGTGTTTTAAATAGAGCCTCTGCCCAAGAATATGTAGGGGAAGGAGTCCACAGTGCGTCCTTCCCTTGGGTGTTGGCCTCATTTCCATATGTGAATGGTGAAAGGTGACGATGAGGCCATATGCTTGAAGATAGAGATATCTCTTGGCTCCCATGGTCACAGCCCTTTACCAGGCCGTTCAGCTGGGACCGGGAGCTGAAACTGAGAGGGCTGTCTAGGGGAGGAAGACAGAATAGTCGTGGGGGTAGGTTTGGGGGGTGGGGTGGGGAGGGAGGAGCAGGGCTCTTTGAGTGGGACCAGATAGGTCTCTGTGTAGAGTAATATTACAGCTCTTTCTCTCATAAACAAGCTGCATGCCTGCTTCTAAAGACCCATCTGGCATAGCTTTGAGAATGGCAATAATTACAAGCTGATGATGGACATGGAAAAAAGCCCTGCTGAGCTAACTCATAAGGAAGTACAGGCCAGGACTGCAGGGAAATTACAGGCTGAAAACCTTTCTAGTTTAGGCCTTTTGGTGTTCTTAATCACAGACTTTAAATGTTGTAATAAACACTGTTGCATTTTATTGACCAACTCCCATGACAGGCAAATCTTTTTCATTTTATTTTATTTTTACCATTTGCTCTTTGGAAAGCTGCTCAGCAGTGTCTGTCTAGGCCATGCCAATAGGCCTTTAGTTTTTCTGCTTGTAGGAAAATTAGGTAAACAGGGGTGACTTTTTATTTAGTTAATAGAAATTTACAAAATTTTGTCTTAAATTGCTCTCTGCATTTTGTGGTTCAGACGGACTCTCAGGCTGGATGCTTAACCTGTAACTGTATAAGATATGGCCTGGCTGCCTCAAGGAAGAAGAGGCTAGAAGAACAAACTTGGGAAGAATAATTTATGACTCGGTATCATCAAATAGTGTTTATAATGTAGAAACAAGTAAAACTCCAAGTTAAAAACTATACCGTTAGATTAATGGAACCTTAGGTTCTGGTCTCGTTTGTACGGATGATCCTTATTTCAGGGATATATTTGATACTGAAAGGATGATTCTTCTCAGAGTTTTGGATCCTAATATTATACAAGTGGATCTAAGACATTTTGTTCCCTCAGACATTTTAGATCATTTAATGGAGCAAATGTGTTTAGGAAATCTTCCTAGAAAGAAGAAGATAGAAACACTGGAAATTTTCTTTCCTCTGAAACATTATTAACCTCAAAATCTAGAACTTAAATGTCATGGCAAAATTAGTCTTGAATATAACACATTACCAATTGCTGTAATAATGGGATTTTGAGACCTCGTGTGGGTTTTGTTTTAATTCAACACACATTATCTGTTTCCATCAAAAGAGTTTAATCTTCATTTTATACATTTTCAAAGTCTGAGTTAGAAATGATGAGTAATGTTATGAATCAGGATTTTTTTCTGTGTGTGATCATATTAACTTATACTAGTAGATCTCTGTTCAAAAGATACCTTTAAGGATTTTAAGGCAGCGCATGTGAAGTTCATTATTCCATAAGCACTAGATACTGCTTTAGTAACTTACTTTTAGGTCCTTCTCTTCTTTGCCACAATTGCTCATTTATATTCCTTAAAGACTTGTATTTTATTCTTTGTATTTTGCATCCAGTCCTGGCTATCCCAGATGGATTATTTAGTTCTGTCCTTTTGCATTTGATTACTTGTTTGAGGACATAAAGTTTTGGGGGTCTCTGAAGTTAAGGCAATGAAATGGTTGTGCAGTGGAAATTTACCAATATAAAATCAATTTCTTGTCCTTTCTTTGCTTTTCATAAGCATTGCTTTACCTGAAGGTCCCCCTTGTCAATGAGAAATTATTTCTTTATTTTGAACTGTCTCTTTTCCTATAGAGGGTAGAATTGTTCCTAACAAAAGAAGCATGAATTGGTGGAAACTATATATTAAATGCAAGACTATTTGTCTAGTTTTCATTAGGTTGCTGAGTGAAAAGCCTCAATTCCTCTCTTTTCCCAAGGTACTCAGATATCCATGAAGTCCCCCTCATCTCACACTATCGTTTCTCTCACTGGGCGCAACCCGACTTTAAAGAATTCAACACTTACTGGTCTTTAGAGAACTGTCAGCAATGACAGCAACCAGGAATGCTGACATGTCTTATTGTTTACAGAGGATGAGCACAACAAGGCATCTCGGATGACTTGATAAGCCCTGCAATTTCTCTCTCCCTGATTCTGGCCTCTGGACCAGCTGCCTTTTCGTGGCCGGCTAAAGACCCACGTATCAAAACTTGATCTAAACCCCACAAGTCAGCGAACAGCCGCAAAGATAAACGAGGGCTGCTCAAGGTCGCTTTGTAAACAGTGAAAACAGAAAGAGAAACGAGAGTATCTCAGTCCCCGATTCTTTATATGCATACAGTTTTCATCTGTACTTAAAGTTTGATGAGAAAACATCCTGTGCTAGCATTAAAGGAAGCTCATGGACTGTTATCATGGTCTTGAATACTTAGTCTCTTTTTCTTACTTTAGCATCCTTCCATTCCTCTAGAAGTACTTGTACTTAAATTAAGTTCAACCTTTTTGTTATTGTTCTGTTTTGGTTTGAAATGTTCTCAACATACTCTTTTCTATTTAAGGAATCGTGAGGTGTCTTGGAAATTATAGAAATGCACATGCTTTTCCTCATTCCTACGTTGTAAAGAGGAACTTTCTTATCAGGAAGGGGACCCCAGGAAATTGAAACCCCTTTCCTCCTTTCCTTGTGCTGTCTTTCGGCATTGAACAGGTAGAAGAAGAAAGGAAAGTTTCGTGGGTTTATGTTGCCCTAGGGTCAATGCTTTTGTTAAATGATATATATCCTAACTTTATCAACTATGTGGGGCTTGGGGTATTGTCTTCCTTAAATTCTTTGGAATTGAGGCAGTGCTGTTCTGAAGATGCCAGGCTCTTCCCAGAAAGGAGCTGTTTCAGGGTACTTGGATAAAAGATTTTTACAATAGGCTTTTCCCCTGTTTTTCCTTTTTTGCAGAAATGCCATTGTTGAAAATAGTGTATGCCACAGTTGATTAGAACAAAGCACCTTTCTTAATTTTAGTAATTGCAAGCCCACATCAATCACAAACACTGTAGCTTAATGTTGACAGTCGCAGAAAGGGATTTAATCTTGATTATGAGGCAAAATCTTCCTGGTTTCTGCTAACAATCTGCTCAACTCTTTCTGGACAGTTCTCATAAAATATATGCCTAATTTTTACCAGAGCGTCTGTCTGTAGATGCATTCTTTTGGTAAATCACTGCTTTGAGTTGAGTCTCAGAACTCAAGTGACTATTCCCTTTTTTACAGATGGTGAAACTCAAGTTCTGCCATCTCTCCTCTCTGTGGGCTACAGCATGAGTGACACTATGACCTCAGGGCTGTGTGCTTCCAGGTAAGTTTTTAACTTTGCCGCTCTCTCCCATGAGCCCAGTCTAGAGGTAAAGGCTCCGTTGTAACTGGGACACTCAGAACAGAAGGCCCATTGGTCAAGGCTCCCAACAGCGATAAGCAGTGGAATGCGAAACAGCAAGCTCACAGCTCTTTGCAATCGATAGCACCATCTAAAAACACTTGGAACAATGCGTTCTATGGCTAGGAAATGATACAGAGGAAGAAGAGTCACTCCAGGTCAGTGGTTGAGCCTCTGGAATTATTGAATACTGCTGATTCTGCCGGTGGCTGTACCTCTCAGTACTTCCTTTGTATACTGGGGGCAATTTCTATTCTCCCAACCAAGTTAAATGTATTTTGTGATTTGACAGGCTCAAGTGCTAACTCTTGTTGAAATATCTATATTTGGAGTTACTCATAGATGTGGTACAAATACATTTTCTTCCATACGCAAAGATGAACTTTCTTGCAAAATTATCCAGATACTTTATTTCTCTCAGTGAACCATCATTTTAAGAATTTTTCATCGGTACCAGGTACAGAGTGGGTAGACATTTGTGCTTATATGGGATGAACTCTGTAGAGGTCTCCATATATAGATGGGACCTACTGATGCTACTTCTAGCGAAATAAGAATGATACTATACTCATCAGAAGAAGGACTTCATGGTAAATCAAGGGTCAGAAAGTGATGTGCTGGCCAAGGGGTATAGTACTGTGTTTCTCCCCATTTCTTCTCCAGCCCCCTATTGCTTCTTGTCCAGTCTGGCTGTGGCATTCAGATAGTTCAGTTCCAGGTTTTGTTTTTAGCTTGAGACTGGGGAGTAATTGTGGAGTTTGAGGTTCTTCTACTCCTGGCTCCTTTCGAGTCCAAGTGTCGTTTTCAAGATTGGGTTTCTTGTTTTCTCAGGTAAATTCATTGGCCTGCCTGCTTAGCTTTTGTACAGTTCAGCCCTCTATCTGCAGAGATATGAGACCATGAGATCTGCTAACATGTAAACCAGAGATAAAAGCATTTTTAAAAATGTCTTCCTGCACACAGGCCTGCTTTATAATAAACCAGAACAGTGCAGGCATTAAGATGTTGTTGAAATGCCTGAGTGTCTCTGCCCTTTTATTACATCCAGGGTGATGAGGTCATGGCTTACTGTTTAGCTTATATGGTGCAATTAAGAGATTCATTTCTTAACGTGATTCATCTCAGGAAGAGTTGACTCAAAAGTTTCAGGGGAGAGGCAAGACTCGTATGAGAAGATGTTGGAAAATTATGGTTTTCTTTTGGAAGTTTGAGTTCATTTTTTCATTCCAGGCGAGAGTGAGAACTGCAATAAGCCTGTCTCAGATTTCTGAGTAGCAGGGAATTTGATTACTTAATGCCTATAAGGCTAAGGAGATAGTTTTAGTTCTTGGCTTTTTTCCCCTCTTTGGAATGATGGCAAAAATGTGAACTAAATATTTGTTTTATTAAGACATCGTTAGATCTCTGTATGTAGAGATGTTTAAATGAAACAATATCTTAGATGTGTATATATATATATATATACACACATACATATATATGTATATTATATATTTATATATTTTTGATATATAATATTTTATTGGGATGTTTATCTGTTGAGCCTTCATCGAACCCTTTTAAATGTAGATTTAAGTTTCTACTGCTGAAAAAGAGGTGGTCTCCCCATTTGGCCAGGGCAGTTCTCAACCATAGTCAAACCCTTCACAAGAATGTGTGAATACAAAAATGTTAAGAAGCAATGGATTAGGCCATCTCTATTCTTTTGTGAAAAACTTATTCATGGGCCTCAGTTTGAGTAGCATACTGAGGTTCCTTTCTTCCCTCCAAGTCTTCCTTGATTGTGATTCTTGGCTTGGTCTTTTATCCATGGTTCAGCTTTTAGTGAAAATTAATCATTTCTCTACAATTCTGTACAAGAACCATTCATGAAATGCCTACCTTATTTAAGGCACTATGCTAGGCACCCAAGAACATCTTTAGAGGGATTAACTACTGTCTCTATCCTTTAGGAGGAGATGGAAAATTCTACAATAATGAATACAAGTCAGATTGGGAGAAATATTGTAACAAAGGGTTATATGTGCTCTGAGGAGGGAACGATTTATTTTGCCTTGAAATCAGGTAGGGCTTCCTGGAGGTGGTAACACTTGAATTAGTCTTTAGAGCAGAAGCAGGATTTGAAGAGATAAAGCTAGAGGAAAAGTGCAAAGTTTTAGGGACGCCTGGGTGGCTCAGTTGGTTAAGCATCTGCCTTCGGCTCAGGTCATGATCCCAGGGTCCTCGGCGGGGAGCCTGCTTCTCCCTCTCCCACTCCCCCTGCTTGTGTTCCCTCTCTAGTGGTTTCTCTCTCTCTCTCTGTCAAATAAATAAATAAAATCTTTTTTAAAAAAAAAGGTGCAAAGTTTTAGACTTGTGAAAGCCCATGACAAGATTCAGAAAAGGAGATGAATCTGTTCTGGGTAGAGCATTAGCTGTCTGTGAGGAGAAATGGCAGATAAGTGTTGAAGTATAGAACACTTCCTATTTATTAGTGGCCTTGAATGTTATGCTCAGACATTTGGACTTTATTCTAAAAGAAAACAGAAAACTAGTAAAAGCTTTTGGACTGAGAGGGTGCACCACAATTATAACTGTACCTTAGGAAGGTAACTGTCAGAGATGTGACAAATAACTTGGAGTAGAGAAAGCAAGTGGTGATGGGGGACCCAGTGGGGGCTATTCTAATAATCCAGATATAGATGACATGATGTAGGACAGTGATAGTAGAAGCAGAAGTAAGAGAAGAATCCAAGAAACCTACTAAGTCTAGAATTGAATGTGGTGGGATACATAAATGACAGAAATTTCTACTTTAAGGTGATTAGTAAATGGAGAAACCATGACTGAGATAAGGAAATTTAAGAGAGGAAGGTTGAAGGAGAAAACAATAGTGCTTAAATTGACATTTTAAATACACTTTGATTATACACACCATTTCTTTTGTTTCTTGAAGAACAAACTTGTTATAGCCATTTGCTCTCGATTCCATTGTTAGAATTATACCCTATTTTGCTTTTGATTTAGGGCCTTGACACACTCTGACTCCTCCAAGGAAGAGAAGAAAAGGTATATTTTCTTTCTCTTACTTCTGAATGTATTTCTATTTTACCTAATCTCAAGGTATTTCTGAAGAGTATCTTGAGCTTTACTCAAGATGGACCCTTTGACCTAACTCCTCTCTCTCTGGCCATACTCTTGAGGATGAGGCAATTTGAAATCCTTACTAATGCTTATAAGGATTCTCAGACATAGACAGAACTGGCCTTTACAAGGCTAGAATTGGAGCCAAACTGGATTCTTGGATCATGTATCTCCTGCCGGTTATGAAGCTGCCAGACTACATCCAGTGGGTGGAAATGGACACCAGCCCCCGAGGAAGTGATGGCTGCACATGGGCGTCTGCTACCTCTGCTGCTTCCTCTCCTCCATGAGGAAGGAAACCGTGGGCTTTCCTAGGCATTGTTCTTGTTCTCTTAACGCAGGGGGACTGAAGACTCTTGGACTTTGGAGCTTGGATATGAACCTAAGCCTGGAGGGGTTTCCAGAGAGCAGACGGTTCCCATCTCTGAATGGTTGTTACTTGCTTTCTCCACCCCCCTTCCGGTGCTGTACAATTCATTCCATCTCCAGAATTTTCGTGCACAGGCTTAGAAAGTCTTAGTGAAGTACCTGGAGTTCAAAGACCATGCAAGGCTTTACGGTGGAGACACTGAAATGGAAGGAAGGGAGTGTGCCACTGAACTTCCTTCCTGCACATGCAGTAGAATTTATATAAATATTTAAGCTCTTTCCTCACTTATGTCTTCATCAGATTTGCATGCCACATATCCAATGACTAGTCCTCCCGAACAGTGGTGAGGAAGAGTGTTACTAAAATTGTAAATATCTACTTTTCTTTTTTTTTTTTTAAAGATTTTATTTATTCACTTGAGACACACAGAGAGAGAGAGAGAGCATGAGCAGGGAGAGAGGCAGAGGAAGAGAGAGAAGCAGGCTCCCTGCTGAGCCAGGAGCCCGATTTGGGGCTCAATCCCAGAACCCTGGGATCATGACCTGAGCCTAGGGCAGATACTTAACCATCTCAGCCACCCAGGCGCCCCGTAAATATCTACTTTTCATTGATAAAGCTCTTCCAGAGTTTGCAGTATGAATTTGGTTTGCAGTTAGAATTCCCCAAATTAAATATTTAAAAATTCTGGGCAGCAAATTCACCTCTGAATCTCTAGAAAATAGTGTGTAAAGGGTGGATCTAACTAGATTGTGAAGTTAAGGGACCCTGTGCTTTATGTGCTTAACAACTTCTTCAGGCCATTTTAGGTCGTTTTCCATCCAAGAAAATTGAGAATGTTATGCTTTTTTTTTTGTACGTTGTGGCACAAACTTGCTTCTCTAGTTTCGATTCCCTTGATTATTTCAACAAGAATGGCTAAGATAAAATAAATCTTCAAAAAGGACATAAGTATGAGCCTTTCCTGCTGATTCTAGCCCAAAAGCATGCATTAAACACTTACCAGATACCCAGCATACTGAAGGGTGCTGTGTGGAACAAAAAGAAGAAGAGCCCCATAGGAGCTCACTGCGAAGTTTCTGAGTGGGGGAAGAGAGGGCTGGAACTGAGGAAGGGGGAGGCCCACTATCAGAATCTCAGGGCTCTGATCCCTTAAAGCCCCATCAGGGGGAAATGCTCAGAAGAAAAGCCCAGCGTCCGCCCTCCTCAGTCTTTTAGAGATGGAGTAGTTGGGGGCGGGGGGGGGGGGGCGGGTAGGGGCGGGTGAGCAGGATTGAGATGAGGTGGCGGACTGGTTTATTTGTGATAGACTGACTGGCTTTAAATTCTCCACAGTAGTGGGTTTGAGGGCAGCAATGCAAAGGGCAGCTTCTTCTTTTTTCTTTTAAATGTTAGCTTATCAGTAGCTTTCGTGGCAAAATCCTCATCCTTTTCGTCTTTTATAATTCTTCATGGTATTCCCCCTAAAGGCAGCAGGTAAGTGCTGGGGTCTAGCCCTCAAAGAGGCTGATGTTCTCCAGACACGTCCATAGACACTTGTAAGTTGAGAGCCGAATCGTCCATCAGACACATTTTCCTTGTCAAATCATGCCTGTCCCACCTCGCTGACACTGATAGTCCTGGGAGCCAGTTCTGATGCCAACCTGTATTGAACTCCTAGATGTGAGTACACTTTTTTGAAGGGCAGCTTGGGCTAAAACTTGACCTTTCTGAGCTTTGGGAGGTGGGCAGGGGAGCAGAATGTTGCTGGGGAGAGAGAGATTTCCTGGTTATTGGTACAGGGAGTCTGTTTACTTGCCTTCAAGGGTCACAGCCATCTGAATGGGCTTCTCTGGCTCTGCTCTTGGGTTTGGTTTCAGAGGACCCAGTCTGTGGAATTCCACTCCCCATGGCCCTCCCCTTACTCTGTTAGGTATGGGACTTTTATCCCACAGTACAGTTCACGGTTTCCCCGGGAACACAGCAGCTTGCTTGCAAGAACAGCAGTTGGAAAGGCTGTTTTAAGTGGAGTTTACTGTTGTTGTATAAACCTTCATTTAAAATTGACTATAAAATGTTTCTGAACCTGCCAAACACGCATTAAAATATTTTGCTCCATTTATGCCTATGTGTAACATTCGGTTTCTAAAGAGCTTTAATCAAGTAATCTTCAAGTAGGAAGTTATTCATCTTTATTGCCAGTCGGTTCTCAGTGGTGGTCGTGGCAACAATCTTTTTATTGCTTCTGTGTTTAGTTGTTCTTTGACATGATAGAAGTCAGCTGCAGTTCAATGAGCTCACTATTTGTGCAACTTAATTGCTTGCTTCCTTCAATACATACTCAATTTTTCCTTTTATGAGCAGGGTTGTTGGAAAAATTAAGCTTAAGGATATAGCCATCCACTGTTAATTAACCTCCTTCCCAAACACATTAGGAAAATAGGTCAAATAACTGCTGAGTGCTAAGTGTACTGTTCCTAAGGTCCTCCTCAGCTGAGAAGTGAATCCTGTACTGAGTGAACAAACGTTGGAGCTTTGAGCATTTTCTGGAAGCAGCGACGACATGAGAATAATGCTTTGTAACACAGCATTCCCTGCTGCACCATCTCCTGGGAGGTGATATATTGTTTGACTTTGGCCGGCTCGACCATGGCTTTAGTTTGTTTTATGTTATATCAACTTTAAAAGAAATAAAAGGCCCCTTCTACTTTTTTTTTTTTCTTTCTAGGTACCGCTTGCTTTCAAAGGAGGATCCTAAATTCAGCTTCCCTTTTAGATAGTGACCACTGCTGTCATTTTAACTCATAATTCCTAAAATAATCTGAATATTTGTGGGGATGTATACATGTTTGTGATGACTATAAAAATATGCTCAGTGAAGGAACTTCTCTATTAAAATAGATTTATATAGAACTCTTATAATGTCTCTCTTGTCAGCGTTATATTCAGATGGAAAATCACTTTAATTGCAGTGGTGAAGGGCTGATTGGAGCTTTGCCAACTTGGCAGAAAATATTTTGAAGTTTATAGACTTAGAAAGAAAAAAAAAGAAAATGTGATAGTTCCTGAATTTGGAAGAAGACAGGAAAATGTCAGGGTCCAGTTTATACTTTTAAAGAGAGCAAAGCAAATGCAAACAAAATTAAAATGGAATACTATGCCAGAGCTCAAATATCACATTTGTGATATTTATCCTCTATCTCTAGTTTCCATATTTAGCCTTTAATTAGGAACGAGTAGGGGAGAAAAAAAGAAACTCAACCAACACTTCAAATAAATCTTAAACTGATAAGTATAGAAATTTCTTTTCTTTAAAATTATTACTCAGTTACAATCTAAATCTTATTAGCTGTAGGTCGAGCTCTACATTTCTAAAATCATCTGCTCTGATAAGATCATTACCAAATACTGGTTGGTTCAGTACTCTTCCAAACTTTCAGGCTCCCCCCCCCCCCCCCCCCAATTTGGGCACATTTCTCGCTTTGTACTTAACAGTCAGTGAGAAGCATCTTGCAGCACCTTTTTTCCAGTGTGATTTCAGGATATCCATGACACAGAATGATGTCGAAATGGTAACCTTTGGGCTTCTTGTTTTGCCTACCTGCTGGAGGGATAATGATTCTTTGCCAGTCTAGGCCCCAGGGGATTGTTAGGAAACTTGATTAGCTAATGCTTGTCGGGAGCCTTGAAACAAAAAATGTTTTCCCTGTGTGTTACTTTGTCCCCCAGTAAAGCTTGCAAGAATGACCTCATTCATATTCATTAGTTGTGGGTGCTAAAGGTTATCCTCTCTTATCTTTTGCCCCGCTAAGTCCTGAGATGCAAATGGCAGATTGTTGACACATGGGAAATAGTTGAACCATCTGAAAGGTTGAGTATGGGAGGAGGGGCATTGCATTCACACATGCCTGTAGATACTTTGGTCTCTATCTTGTGTGGATGGCTCACAGATTCCAGATTGCTGGTGGTGGGGGGTGCTATAACTTTTGGTGGAGAAGGAACTGCTAAGAATCAAAGTCAAGGGATTGAGTTAAAGTTTTTATTCCTATCTAACCAATTATGATGGCAAATTTCGTATCTTTTAAAAGTAGAAGATACTCATCTCTAAGAAAGGGGGAAAGTAGAAGTCCAGGATTGGTGGGTACAAGAAAGTATAGAATCTTGAAAAATTTTGAGGCCTTTAGTCTAATATTCTAAAAAATATTCTCACACAGAGCCCTGTTGCCAACCTGCATGAAGCAAATTTGCAAATAATAGGTTTAACTTTTTAAATATTGCCTTTAAAAGAGCCAGTCTTTTGCCTCAGGAGAACATGTTGGGTCATGTTAGCTTCTGTGAACTGGTATCTTGCTCATCTTATAGATTCTTTTATTGCTTCTTAAGGGTATGTTCCTTATTTCTTAAGGGTATGTTTTCTAGCCATCATCCATTGACTTGAATTAAGCAAATCCCTGAAGGGAGAGCGGGGAGCCAGCGAGATACTGCCTACAATCGGCAGGTGGTGCTGTGGACACTACAGTGGTGAAGAAACTGGCATTTAAGAGGCAAAGATGCTTGGGGGGAAGACTGGGTGATGAGATGACTTGAGCTCCTCTTCAGCTCTCAGGGAGGTTCACAGGGCATCTCAGAATCTGAATGTGGGAAGCTGTGTGGGTTAGCCTTATAAGAACATTCTCTCTGATTTTTTAAAGTTTGCTTTCAGGTTGCATCAATTGATACCTGTTTAAATTCTACATATATGCTATTGCCCAGAGTCAAAACACAAACTTGAAGGGAGGATATTTAGGGAATTTAGAAATCAATATTTACTCATATTCTAAAGCTGCAGAATGTGAACTAGGAACTCAAGCCCGATGTGTTTATAATATAAAACTACATTTCATGCTCACAGAATATTTTCCATTAGGGAAACATGTTAATGATTAATGCAATTTATTTAGCTATATGAAGGAGGTAGTGAGGACATTTTCCTGACTTCCTTTATCCTCCACATTCTCAGTCATCTATGACTCTTCTTTTCTTCAGAATTTTATTTGAAAGAGATTTCTGTAAACCGATTTTTAGAAGACACTTTGTGTGTAAATTTTTGCTTCTTTGGAAGTGCTACATGTAGGTGGTCAAGTTGAATAAAGAGATAGCAACAATTACTTACTTCTAAGTGAAGCCTTCCTGAGATAGCAGGAACTTTCCAAGGCTCTCTTTTGAAGGTTGGCACTTGTCTCTTTTTTCCTGAGACATCAGAAGGGAACTCCTTTTGTAGATTAGACCAGAGGCAGATGGAGGTCCTGGGGAGGAAATGTAATTTCTCTCAATAAATGTTTCGTAAGCTGAGGCCTCTTGGGAACACTGTCTTTCTACCAGAAATGTGGACTTTTCTCCCTGATGAATTTCTGTTCTCGGGAGCAGATATTTGGAAGAATTTTCCTCTCTGCCTCCAGGGCTAGAAAGCATGGGTGTCCTAATGGTGACAGAGCCCATCTTCCAAGGGAACAGCTGAGGGAGTTGTGAATGTGTGGACCCCAGTCCAGAAGTCACTATTAGATGGATCATCCCATTCTACATGAGGGCAAGGAACCAGGGTTGGAGGTGGGGAGAGGAACAACGAAACTGATTGAGGACAAGGTGGCAGAAATCAGGATCTGAGAGTGGGAGGGCAGGACTTTAGGGCCCAACTCTCACCCAAGTCTAGAACCTTGCATGTCCCAGTCTACCCAGTCCGGTGGGAGCTGAGGCAGGCAGCTGGCTGAGTTGCTGAGGGAGGATGCCGTGAGTGGTCTCTCCACGTGACTGGAAAGTCTGACCAACTAAGGGGACCTGGGAATGGAAACCAGTTTACTGTATATTCAGAAACAGGGATATTTCTGATTCACCAGGGCAGGCTCCTCTCTTACTTCTTGGAACAGATTGCTCTCTTCTGAGCCTGGAGCCTGGGCAGTGCTTGAGCAGCAACGAGGAGCGTAAGTTTCCTGTCACTTCCTCTTTGGCAGGTTGTGTCTGCAGACACTGGCTCCCATACCCCATAATTACTTTTTCACATTTTTTAATATAGTAACACATGGTTGGGCTTGTGGTGGGGGAACCAAGTGATGCCTCCGGGCCATGAACACTATAAATAACTTCAGGGATTGTTTTATATGGTTAGGGAAGGAAGCAGTTTCTTTCTTAAGAAATAGCTCCAAGCAAAGAAGCAGGGTTTAGGAACAAATAACTCTTATTTTCAGGAGCCCATTTGCCTTTTGTATTTCTCTATAGATCAGAAATCTTCTTGGTAATTTCTTTTCTCGCTGGGCTGTGATATCAGCTTTTAATCTGAGTGGTTATTGCAGCCATCTTGAAGTTTAGAGAAAAGTGCGTGTATTTTGTTTATGAATGTGACATTTAAAGTGATCAAGTCCATTCTCTAGGGTTAGCTTCTGACTGTGAACTCCCTGACAGGCAGCCACATGCAGGTGTATGTGCTGATGGAAGGCCTGTGTTGTTGGAAGGGATGACAATAAGCAATCTAAAATAATTCCTCATGACTTCAACACAATTTTTAAACCATCCAAGGCGGTGCAAACTTAGAGCTTCTTGGGAATAGAAATTTTGGACATTTGTTGTGGAGTTTAGTTACTTACCATTTTTCACTGTCGGGAAGTTCTTCCTTTCATTTAATCTTTCAATGTATTTTAAATTTTTTGCTTCTTATTTATTGAATGGAGGTTGACAACAGCTGGTTAAGATAACCTTTCAATAACTGCCCTTTATATGTTTCAATGGCCTGGTCTCTAAACTTGCACATAATTTAATAATTAACACTTAAATAAGATAAACTCTATTTTTATTATAAATAGAAATCTAATAGAAAAATTTCTACATATAGCAGAAATATTCTAAAAATACTCTGTAGATTTCACTACAGTGTCTATGCTTTGGCTTAACTCATATTTGTATAAATTTGATTTGTACAATTTCCTTCTAAAGGAGAGCAAGTACTTTGGATTATCTTTGCATTATACATAATGTCATTTTGTAATATATTTACATTGCAGAAAGGCAAAGATAGTAGCCCAGTAAAGGAGATATAAAAGCTACAACTGGGGCGCCTGGCTGGCTCAGTCAATAGAACATGCAACTCTTGATCTCAGGGTCGTGAGTTCAAGCCCCATGTTGGGCGGGGAGCCTACTTAAAGAACAAAACAAAACAAAACAAACCCACAACTGTCTTAGGCATTAAAATACTTTGTTTCACCCTTAGCAAATTCATTCACCGAAGTAAAACTATATGGGCAAATGGAGCTGATTTTACCTCTTGGCTCCTGCGTCAGTAGGATAGTATAGTATAGTCAGTCAGAGAGTAGGGACAAAAATTGCAGTGAGAGGCAAGTCTGTGGGACAGGGCAAGGGGCACTGGGACACATTCCCGGGAGCGCCGGGGGAAGCATGAGGAAACCAAAATCCATATCCTTCATTCTTCTGGGCCAATATTTGCTAAGCTCTGTGGCCCTGTGCTCCAGGTTTCCAATCTGACAAGCAAAAATGGAAATTTCTCCCTCTTTCGAAAGGAAACTGCATTTTACTTCTCTCCTGAAAATGAGTTCTTGTAGCCAGTGCTGGTTCCCTCGTCAGAGGGCTTGACCTGTAGGGCCCCTGGCTGATGTGTACGCCGAATGCTGTAGTGTGTGCGTGTCTGATGAGTCACAGAGACTGTGGTTGGATTGTCATCTTCAATAAATGATGCTGTTTGATAATTTTATTTTAAAGACCTTGCTAGTGCTGCAAATCTGATCGAGCATATGTTTTGATGTGGTGCGCTGACAGCCACAATATCTGGCAAAAGGAGCTATGATGGATTAAACAGCAGAGTGCTTATCTCTCATGGTGTAGCGGCATTTACGAGGGAAAAGGCCCGTATTGTTTCCCGGGCCCTATCCCCGGAAACCCTACATAAAGTCCTATTGGGTTAACCGGGCTGGCACCAGCACTGCAAGTTCTTGTTCACCATACAGGCCAAAAAGGCCCTAACACAAACAATCTCTGTTATCAAGTCACCCTTCACAAACAACACTTCCAGAAAGTACTTGTACCTGTTCTCTGCCGTGTTACATTTTTTGAGATGAGAACACGCTTATGCGAGGGAATGGCATGTTGCCAAAAGCCGAGTCTGCCTGCTGCAGTTTCAATAGTGCTCATTATGAAAGAGAAGAAGTTTCTATTCCTACTCTTGGAAGGAAAAAGGCAGTCACAGATAAAGTGTATGATATGATTACCGTTGCTTTAGATAACCACAAGTATTACTTCCGACACGATAAGGGATTGTTTTGTGTCTTGATCATACAGAGCTTGGCTGAGCCTTTTTAAGAAGAAGGGGGGGCATTTTTGAAGGCCACTCGATCAGTTTGGAACCTGTGGGAAGGTTCCCCGAAAAACTCCAATTTGAATATTAGTCATTTCGGCAAAGTATCCAAGATATCAAAAGAGGCCAGATGTATGGGACTGGAGGAGATTATGCTAAGTGAAATAAGTCAAGCAGAGAAAGTCAATTATCATATGGTTTCACTTATTTGTGGGACATAAGGAATAGCATGGAGGACATTAGGAGAAGGAAGGGAAAAATGAAGGGTGGGAAATGGGAGGGGGAGACGAATCACGAGAGACTATGGACTCTGAGAAACAAACTGAGGGTTTTAGAGGGGAGGGGGTGGGGGGACGGGTTAGCCCAGTGATGGGTATTAAGGAGGGCACGTATTGCAATGAACACTGGGTGTTATACGCAAACAATGAATCATGGAACACTACATCAAAAACTAATGATGTACTGTATGGTGACTAATATACTAAAAAAATTAAAATTAAAAAAAAAAGAACAGGCTCCTTAAAATGTAATAGGATGTGTTTTGATGCTTCTTGTCCCTTGAGACTGGTAACAGCAAGGACCAGTGTTAAGTATAAGAAAAAAAGAACAGAGGATTCAGTGTCTCCGACTTTTCCACTCCTGTTCCTATGGTATTTGATACTACACTCCGTGGGGTTGCATTTTTACCACCTCCTGGTACAACCATTGGCAGACAGGGTGGTGAAGGTGGGGGGATTTTGCCTATATGAACCCTTGTCCTGGCTCAGTTGTAATACTCAGAATGGCACTCAAAGCTGTAGTTCTCCAAGAAGAGACCACTTCTCTGTTTTGAATAGTAATGAGGAAAAAGTTACACATTCCCCTTGACTTGCTGCCTTCAGTTTTCTGTTCTTCATGAGAGATGCAATTAAGCTTGAGAACTTCCCTTTTTGCTTAGCAGGGATGTGATTATCCAACTTTTGGCAAAGTGCTTGGGATTATCCAGATGGAAATGCTATTTAAGAGCCAGGTATTAGGGTTTAGCCTTTTAAAAATTAAAATATCCTCTGATGAGCTTTATTTGTATTTCCCTGACAGTCCTTCATATGGGCATGGCCAGTAGTGGAAATGCAGGCTCAGAAGTTTCTGAGTACCAATCGTAGCTCTCCAGACAGTTTGGATAGTCTCTAGCCAGGGGCTTGGCCAACAAGCTGATATGTACCTTTTTCCATTGTTAGCACTCTCTTTGGTGCCCAGAACTGAAGCTTGTATCCCTGAAATGCTAGGTTTGTAATAGAGATAAGGCTCCCGCAGCCTGTCACTGAGTCTCCTGAGACCTTTGTATTGGAGAGACTCTCTACCTTAGGGAGTCAGGATATGGAGAAGCCACTTGGCTGTGTGGCTGTCTCCATGACATTATGAACTGGGTATAACCCCCATGGAATTCGTCTTACTAGTCAGCTCTCAAGTTCTTTATAAATTACATTTCATCTGTGTCTTTGTAAAAAAGGTTTCTTGTGGACATAATTCTTGTCACTTTCCATTCTTTCTTTACACTTCAGCTCCTGGAGTTCTCCTTGCTGGAGACAGGATTGGCTCCCTTTGTTGGGAGGGGTTCGAGAGCTCCTGCTGCTCAGGGGTTATGGCAGACTTGCTGTTGCTGCCTTCTTTTCAAAGTGCCGCGGGTCACATGATGACTTCCAGGCGCAGATGGGGAGACGGTGTGGATAAAAGTATTTAGCAAGAGATCAAAAACTGGGCTGCACTTCTAAATGGCTTGCCTCTTAGAAAAAGCACATTAGCCTCTCAGCCAGATGCGGTTGTGGGTAACTGTCAGTACGCACACAGGTGGCACGGTTATCTGGCCATTTACTGCCTGATGCCTTGGCGACTGCTGCCAGCCCTTCAGAAATAGGAAATGACTAATGATGTGGTGGAAATTCTGAACCAGGATTAATAAAACTTGAAAAGGAACAGTCTTCAGTGTTTGATCCTCCTTAGAGGAAGTTAAGTCTGAGTCCTAGATTCTTTTCCCTGAGGTGTTCTTCTGATTTCTTCTGATTACTCGGCTGTAGTGGGAATCTAGGCTGGAGCTGGGAACAGTGAACCAGATGGTGCAGGAAGCGAAGCCCTGCTCCCCATCCCTAAAGGTCCAGACACATGCACGGCTCTGCAGTCCATCTGTGAAGAGTTCAGTTAGAGGAGGCACAAGCTCAGAATAATGATTGAATTTTTAAGGATTGAAGTTGTGTGTCTGCTCATGAAGAACATTCTGGAAAGACTTCATTCACTACCTGAGTGATTTCTATACTTTCTCATTAAAGACATCTGTGGGAATCTGATTATGTTTTAGGGATTTGACATTCTTCTTTTTAGTTTGGGAATCAAAATGCCTTTTCCTTAAGACCCATGGTCAAGCATTTTTTAACAATACTACAGGCCTGTCTTCTCTCCTTTTTCCTTCTTTGGCTCACATTCTCAGACTCCTCTATTCCACATGGAAAAATGCTAAGTAGGCAAAGGGATAAATGTACCTTTTGATGAAGTAGGTGAAGCCAGCGTGAGGCATAGTGAAAAGAAAACCAAACTCTGGATAAAGAGATCTCAGCTCCAGGCCCCTTTTGGTTTTGCGACCTCTGGGAAGCCCCTTCAAGCTCTGTGAGCCCCAAGATGTCACTTTTATGATGATGGGTCTTAACCAGGTATCTGCTAAGGACTCCTCCTGCACTCATTAAAACACATCTGTGTGTGATGTTCTGCTCTGAGCTGGTCTCGATGCCCTTGTCCGAAAATACTCCAGTCTGCCCAGGAGCCCACCCTGTCAGCCCCTGAAGAGGAGCATCTTGGGCAGGTCTAGGAACAGTGGTGGAGCACACCCAGTCGCTGCAGCAGGGCGTTGATACTTGGGTGATGACTGTAGTTTTAAGTGTTACTATTGCTACAGATCAGCTGGTTAAGGAAAGCCCCAGAGAATATTTCTAAACCCTCTAAAGTCAAGATAGCTCTTGAGTTGGCTGATTAAGACCAGCCAGGCCACAGAAGAATCAAGTTAAACTGGCCACCTACAGTTTCTGGTGAATCAAAGTAGCCCTAAATCTCGAGCTAGGTTAGGGTTGCCAGAATGTCTCTGTGGCTTGGCAGGATATGGGCATATATGTTGGGCTTGAGTGTGTATATATGACAAAGTGTGTGTGTGTGTGCATGCGCACGCTGAAAAAGTAGGAGAAAGACTTAGTAAAGAAGGTAACTGGTTTACAGCAAATTTATGTGAGAACTGGGAACTAAGGAATGAAGCTAAAAAGAGACAAAGTAGCATATGATCTTGCTCTATCCACTCAGCATCTCCTCCTGACCTGCTCAAGGCGGTGAAATCCTTAATGCTGGTAACAATAGCTAACATTTGTTGAGTAATTACTAAATGCCAGGCCATCTTTTAATGAGGTACTTAATCTCTCTGTGTCTCAGTTTCCTCGTCTGTAAAATGGGGATAATCATAGAACCTACCTCCTAGGGTTGTTGTGAAGAGCAAATGTGTTAATATGGATGAAAGACTTAGGATTGTTAATAAAGATAGATGAGTTGAAATAGGGGAAGTTCAGAGCACAGAGTATGTGCTCAGTGATAGCTGTTATCATCTCCATTTTATGCGCAGGGAAGTGGAAGCTTCGAGGGGTTCAGTAACTTTCCTGGACTCCACAGCAGGAAGGAGTTGAATGCAGCAACCTGACTCTGGAGATCCAAACCTCCATCTTCCCATTCTGTACCTTCATCAGGGATCCTGTCCCCTGTTGCTGAACTTTGTCAAGCTAATGCTAGTTGGATCCTTGAGGGCATTTGGAAAACAAGTTCCTTTAGAACCTGGGGCGCTAGGAGGATGAATTAAAACACACACACACACACACACACAAACCCTTCACTGCATTGCTATCTCCTCGCTTTTTCTCTTGTGCCACTCTAGGACTGCAGTGGGCCCATTGACATTGTCTCTTCCTGGGTCCTAGGGCCAGTTCTGAGAGAAAGGCTGTATGTTTAAAATAAATCTTTATGCTTCTTTGGCTCTGACTCTCAACACATTCCTGTCAATTGGCTTTGTACAATAATGAAAACAGATGATTATAAGCAGATTTAATGGACATACAGTAGTTAAAAGAAAGAATGTATTTTTCTCTTGCCTTGTTATCTTAGCTATTCCTTTACAAAATAAGAAGGTTTAAAAAAAACCTGGTAGCACAGAAATTGAGATCCCAAATGCCAGTGAAAATACAGCATCTCTTTGAATAAATGCTTTTATTTGTTCTCTAATGGCTGACTCTTTACACTAGAAAAGCAAATGGATAGATCTATAAGAGTTTCCTCAAATTGAAGGCCCTCTCCCTGGCTCCTGGGAAAATGCTGGCTTTGAAGCTAGGGCTTTCCACATTGATCAGGGTAATGAGAGATGGGAAGACAGTAAGGGCCAATCTCTGAGCATCCCTCATACTGGGAAGGAGGATTGGGTCTCACGTGGCTGCTCGGAGGGGAGTCCAGGATCCCCTTCTGGGGCTGAGGGGGGCCCGTGACTAGGGTCGGGGGCCAAGGCAAGTGATGTGCTAGACATCAGGGAAATTGCATGGTGGTCCATCTCTCCTTTTCTCCCTCCTTGCCTCCCCAGGAAGTCCTGAGAAATTTTACTCAGGGGAGACAGAGGGAAGTGAGCCCTGAGGATGACCTTGAAAAGGAAAGGATGTACAGGATGGAAGAGGGAGCTTAGATGGCCAGTTGTTGCTAGCCAGCCAGACCTTGGCCTTCTGCTGTGCAGATGTGTGTGCACCAGCCAAGGGTCCTCTTCAAGGCCCCCTCACAGTGCTGCCTCCAGTTCTCCTAGCCAAGACATGTGATTTTCTCAGCAGCCCCTATTCCAGCTCTGGGAACGACTGGCCTCAATTGCTGCAGCTTCTGCCCACTCCTGTGCTGAGGCTTGGCATGGCTCGGGCTCTGCCCTTGGGTGCTGGTCCACCCTGCCCTTGGTTCTGGCATCCTGCTTCAACAGTTAGCTAAAAGGCCAGCCACTGGGTTTGTGGAGCTGGACCTGCAGTGTCCCTTGTCAGGTGCTTTGCAGAGGTTTGCTCTCTTCCTGTTTGCATTGTTGTCTCCAGGCTGGCACTTGAATGAGCCCAACAGGCCATTACAGCCATGCAGTCAAACAAAGGTCTTTTAAGAGAACAATTGTCATTTGTTTCCCAGTTGGCATTTCTGGAGATTTAGCAGGATAATCTTGGATGTACGTCAGCAAGCATGAGCAGGAATCATCTTAATCCTTAACAAGGCATACAAATGAATTGGGACTTCATGAAAAGTGTACAAAGAATTTCTCTTTCTCCCTTCTGCTTCTCCCAGCTGTAGTGGGGTGTTGGGGGAGGGGACGTTTCCTTTTGATTTTGCTACCTGCTGCAGAGATGGGGGCTCGGCTTTGGGGATGTTCTGGCTAAATGTACGCTCCTCATTCCTGAAGAGAGCTTCTGTCCCACACCCCTGTCACAAGTAACTCCCCTGAGGTCTTGGCTGGGAAACAGAGCTTAGATTCTTCCAGCCCTTCTTTTAAAGTCCTGCCTTGAGTTGGCCTCAAAGAGGCGACTACTGGGGTCCTGATCCCATTTGGTTTTACAACGGCAAACGAACTCCACAAGTAGAAGACATGTCCAGCTTTCTTCCAAAAGGAGAGAGAATCCAGAGGGTGTTCAAGAGTCTCCTCTCCAGAGTTCCTCCCCACGGTTCCTTCCTCCTCCACCCGCAGAGTGAGGCTTCAGGGGGCCCATGGTGTTAACAGATCTCTCCTTGGGGCTGGGCCAGAGAGGAAGGGAGTGCATGGAACAGCATTTTCCTCTCAACAGAGCAAGAGTTGTTGGGAAGCTTTCCTTTTCTTGTTTGTTGTGTGATCCACTGTGCTTGTTGTTACTGTTATATCCACTTTTCCTAGTTTTATCTATATGGAAGATTTCTACCTAATTTGCACTCTCCAAGGTTTTTTTTTCTTCCCATATTTAGGCAAATTGTTTTATCAAATAAAATGAAAGCTTTTAAGTGATGCTTACCTCCAATCAGTTATTCTTTGAGAGAGAGAGAGAGAGCACGAGTTGGGGTGGGGAATGGCAGAAAGAGGGAGAAGCAGACTCCCCACTGAGCACAGAGCCCCAAAGGAGGCCTCAGTCCCAGGACCCTGGGATCCTGGCCTGAGCCAAAGGCAGACACTTAACCAACTGAGCCACCCAGGTGCCTCTCTCCCTTTTTCAAAGAATTAAATGAATATTAAATGAATATTAAATCTGAACGTTTACATGATTAGTGATAATGATCTGCATGATCAGTTAAATCTGTGATAATCATTTTTAATCCTTATGTTTGAAATCACCATAGGTCTCATTATGGGTTCTGTGGATTTTAGTCCATGCACTCCTTCAGGTGGCAAATCTATGGTATTTTGTATGGATGAAGTTAAGACCCTAGAGATAGAGTCCTCACTTTGTAACTCTTCCTCTATACTGTTGTTGAGTGGAAAGTGAGAAACTATACAAACAACATCTCTTTTTTCCTATATTTCCTCTGACACTTCTCAACTCATAGTATGACTCCTACTACTCTTAATAGATGAAAAAAGTGAATGACTTTACAGATCTTTTTCTAAAACTTATTTAATCACAGTTATAACTTTAACACTTAGCAGGTTTTGACTATAAACTGTGTCTGATTAGCATTAATAACTTCTATGATTTCCATTTCATCTTCTAATCAGAATCACATAGAATTTTAGAACTGGAAAGCACTATAACATCTAGTCCTAGGATGTCAAAAATGTTTGAACTTGTTTGCTAACTCTAATCTTTTGGTTAGGACTAACTGTCTAGGGTGTTGTCTTGAGAAGACTCTGAGGCTAGGTCTGGGCTGAGGGGGAATGATCTCTATGATTAGTTAAGAAAACAGTCAGTAATGCCTAAAATATGTAAATCAAGAAATATTAGCATAAGCCTTTTATTTAGAAATATGGAGTTGAACTACCATTTCCAGTCAAGATGTTGTAACAGGAATCAGATTTATCCTGCTAAAGCAAAAAAACAAAAACAAAAACAAAAACAACCCCCCCCAAAAAACAAACAAACCCAAAAAACAAAATAGATACAATATATAAAAACATGTTTCAAAACAGTGGGAATTGGGCAAAGAAGGACAGTGATCTCTAAGAAACAGGAATCAATGAGAGGAGCCCTATGATTGCTCTACCTTCTTGCCTTGGGAGGTGTATGAAGTCATGGTGCAGGGAGGGGGAACCCAGGCAGAACCTGGTGGATTCTCTGAATTGAGGAAGTGTTGCTGAGGATGGAGACATGGAGAATATCTAAAGTTCTCAGGGCAGAGTATCAGAGAGAAGAAAGCTGCACAGAAGGAGAGCTCCAAGGATCTGCAGAGAGTCCCCCTTGAGTCTTCAGCTGAGTGCTAATAAGCATTTGCATGTGAGAAAACTAACCAAGGTTGGGGAAAGAACTGTTGGAAAGGAAAAGAGGGAGCTCAGTGCAGGGCCAAGAATCATGTCACTCGCCTGCGGAAGACCCATTGTCTTCAGGACAAGTCTGTGCTGGATGGTCAACCTTGTTGATCATCTCCCATCCCTTCCCACTGAACTCTTTGATCCAACCTTATTGAGCTATTTTCAGCGCTCTAATTGGTTTCAAACTTTTCAAACTTTGCTCTGCACAGGTTGTTTCCTCTTCATGAAAATTTCTCCCTTTCAGTCTCTTCACACCCATCTTCTTTGCCTGGTTAATATGATTGCCTTTCAAGTACAGTGTGCTCCCATGATAACTAGTATTTATGTCATGCATGGCTCTTGTGCGTATTGTAATTGTTAGTTTATATCATTGTCTCTCAAAGTGGTGCTCCTTAGAGTCCTAGGTATTTGGTAAACATGAACCTTTTTTGGCCCCACTCTTGTACCTACAAGTATGAATTTTTGGGCGGAGGGGTTTGGTATAGGAATCTTCATTTTAACTTAGTGCTTTAGCTATTTTTTAAGTGGTGTAAAATCCGAGCACAACTGGTTTCTATGAAGTCATGAATCTTGCCTCTTTCTGTTTCATCATCAGAGCCTACCCCAGTGGCTAGCATAGAGAGGGTTCCCAGTAAATAAGAAATGAATGAATGAGCAGGGTGTTAAAGGGTAGGGCATGAAAAGGGGGGGAAGACCTTAAGCAAGGGAATGTGATGATATACCTAGAGTCTGTGATGGGCAGCTGCAGGAAGTGAGGACAGATCAGCAGTTTTATTTCGCTGAGTGCCAGAGTGAGGAGTTGGAAATAAACTCTTTAGGCAATAGGGATTTACCACAATAACACTTTAAAGGTAATGTTTAAGGAAACCTTTCCAGAAGCAGCATTCAGTGGATATGTGCAGAGAGAGACTGAAAGCATGTCACCTAAGACAGGCAGAAATGTAGTCAGGGATGGTGTGGACTTGGTTTCTGGTGGGAACAGGGAGACTTTTTGAGGAACAAATTCCTACACTTTGGTAGTTGATTTTACTTTAGGAATAAAGGCAGAGATGCTGTCCAAGGAGAGTCCAAGATTTGAGCACTATGTAGCCAAGAGAAGTGATGCAATCCATGATAGGAATATGGATGCTAGAAAGAGGAGCTGCATTTGAAAGGGGTGACTATGAGTTTCACTTTGGACATGTGGAGTTTGAGGAGCTTAGGACGCAGGTCCAAGTGAATCACTCATGGGACAAACACTTAATTAGTGCCAAGTAAGTAGGTGTCCATCTCTGAGACACATACAGGCTGGTGGGGAAGAAAGAAATGTAAGATGAAACACTACAATAATTGAGTAAATGTGTATAATATAGGTAAGACAGCCTGGGGGAATAGAAGAGTCTGACTAACTGGGAATACAGAAAGACTTTGATCTGGACCACAAAGAGTGACCACAACTTTATCTGCAGGAAAAGAGAAGGAATGGCATTTTAAGGGAAGAAAGGACATGATGTATTTACGGCAACTACACTGAGTGTTGTCGGAACACAAGCTACAAGTGGAGTAGCGTGCTGGAAAATAAGATGAAGCCCTAGGTTGAGGACAGGTAGTGGGCAAACCTTTATGCCAAACAAAGGAATTGGATTTCTTCCCACGGACGATAGAGAGTGGAAGTTTGTAAACAGGATGTGGCATAATTAGGTTTTATTTTAAAAGGAAGCTAGAGAGTTCTAGTAGAATAGTGGAGGCTAGATTGAATGTAGGCTGGTTGATTGCCAGAAAAGAGTCTTGGAATTGTTGCAATAATCTAAGGGGATGATGGGGATCTCTGGCCATGCCAGTGATGATGGAAACATGGAGGCTACATTTGGTGAACAGGTGGATGGGCATGGGGCACAGGGACAGAAGCCAACTCTGTCAGGTAACTTCAGAAGATAACGCTGGAGTTTCTAGCTCTGGATCCTAGGTTGACACCTTTTTCTGTGACAGATAAATAGAAGAGGAAAAGCATGTTTTCTGTTTGAATGGCAATGAGGTCTGTTTTGGACATCATGATGGGCTGAATTTTGTTCCCCCCACCCCAAATTCGTATGTTGAAATCATAATCTCCACAACCTCAGAATGTGACTATATGTGGAAACAGTACTTTTAAAGAAGTGATTAAGTTAAGATGAGACCATTAGTGGGACGTTAATCCAATGTGAATGGAGTCTCCAGAAGAGGAAGAGATACTAGGGATGTGCATGTACAGTGGAAAGGCCGTGTGAGGGCAAGTCAAGAAGAAAGGCCTCAGGAGAAACCAAACTTGCCGACAATCTTGATCTTTCATCCTCCAGAACTTTGAGAAAATAAATTTTTATTGTTAAAGCCACCTGGTCTGTGGTATTCTGTTATGGCAGTCCTGGCAGACTAATAAAAACATGACGAGCCTGAAGTACCTTGAGGTAAACTTGGTGGAATTGTTGGAAATAGGAGGCTGGGGTTAGGAAGAAAAATCTGGGCTGGAAATCAAGATTTGTCATCAGCAGATGATGAAAGCAGTTCATTTTACTCTTGCGGAATCTGAATGTGAACGGAGTTGTCAGGTAGAGGAAAAGCTTGGCGGGGGAAGAGATTTGAAGACGGGACTAAAGATACAGAAGCAAGTAGCTATAATGATGGGCAGCTACTGGAGAAGGCAGGAAGAGGGTGAAGGGTTGGCTTTAGTGAAGAGATAGGGATGAACTAAGACAAGAACTCCTACTGCTGTGTGTAATTTCAGATGTCAGGGTAGGAACACTTGAGAGGTCAGGTTTCCATGACATTGACAAAAGACAGCTGATTTGGGAGGATAGAAACAGATGCTTCTGTTGAACATACAACCATAGAATTTGTTTTCTCTCTCTCCTTTCTGGCCACTGAGCTATGCCCTAATAGAATTAGCATTTCTACAGCATTTATCAAATATATTATTTTCAAAATTATATCTATATGCATAAATACAGTTTAAAATATGTGTATAAATGTGAGGGTATTACACATATATTTTTGTTGGTATGTTCCTTTTTACTATTTCTTTTCCTTTTTTACTCATACTGTTCTTTTCCCCAGTCACCAGTCCTTGGGCTGTAACCCACAATGATAACCTGATTTATAATCTCCCATATTTTTTCTCCATGCTTTTACAATTAAATGAAAATGTATATATGCACAGAGAGAAATATATGTATTTATTCCTATGTAGTTTTAGTGGCTTAAAAACAAAACTAGAAATATATTATATCCAATTTTTTATGTCCTACTTCTCTCAGAATACTTTTTAGAAATCCCTGTAAGTCATCTAGTACGTGTTTAATTCATGATGTCCACATGCCATAATTTATTTAATACTTACTGATGGAAATTCATTTGATTTGTTTGTTTGTTTTATCTGTTCCAAAAAATACTATAATAGCCTCATATATTCCTTTTGTTTTTGTGCTTTTCATAGGTTCCAAGGAAGGGAATTACTCAGCCAAATGGATATATGTCTATTTAGTTTCAGTAGATTTTGCCAGACTGCTCTAAGGGCCATAATAATATTTTCACCAACAAAGCAGGAACATACTATTTTCTTCGTTAACCTTAGGTAGGATAGGTTACCCCTCCATTAAAGTTTTTCTGTTCTGAGAGGTGTAACTGATGGCCTATTGCTAGTTTAATTGAATTTCCCTGACTACTGTTGAATGTGAGAATTTTATTACATTTATTAACCGTTTAGATTTGCTTTTCTATAACTCTTGTCTTTTAAGTCTATAGTATTTTTTGCCATACAGAATATACATCTATTTTCTCTTTTGTGGCATCGGGGTTTCCAGTGTTGGTTAAGGCCTCCCTAACCATAAGAACCATAAGTTGTGTATGGGGTCTCCTGGATATTATTGCAATTTTTTTTTCATTTAAGTCTTCAATATATTTGGAATTTGGTTTTTTTTGTATCTGTGGAATAACATGTAAGTCCAGTGTATTTTTCCTTCCAGATATCTAGCCAGTCATACCAGTACTATTGACAAAATAATTCATCTATGCCCACCGAGTTGAAATACCATTGCCCTATATTAAATCTTCTAATGCATAGGGATTCATTTCTTGATCTCAATTCAGATGTTTATCTATCCCTGCACCCATATCATGTTGACTTGATTATAGTAGCCTTATATTAAGTTCTGGTATCTGGGGAGTCATGTACTTCCTTATCATACTTTTCTTGGTTATTCTTGGGCATATATTCTTCCACCTATTTTGTTTTTACAAACATTTTTACTGAGACATAATTTATATACCATACAATTCACCCCACCTAGTGGGGGTGGTAGATAGAAGAAGAGAACTCCCACCTCTTGTTTGCATTCTCCCAGAACTTAACCTTGGCAGCAGGCAACTGGAAAAAAGGGTGAGAAATGCTGACAACCTGCACCTCTGGGGAGGATATCCCTATGACTTGGAGCTCAGGTGAAGGGGAGCCCTGTATTCTTGGCTGCAACAGTCTGTTTCTGTTTTGCTGAGCTTTGAAGGGTGAAGGGAGGCTGCAGTCTTGGTTCAAATACTACAGACTCTCTAAGTTCTTACCAGATTTTACTAGATTTTCTTGAGATGTCTTCATTTGCTATATGTCCTTAGGCCCATTTCCAGAGAATTAAAATTAAAAAAACAAAAAACAAAAACAATTTTCACCAGTTTCCCTGGAGTAGGTCCATGGTACTCTACATGCTATCATGCCAGAAGTTGATTTTCCATTTATTGTTTTTCTTTTAAGATTTTATTTATTTATTTCAGAGAGCAAGAGCATGAGCGAGGGGAGGGGAGGGGCAGAGGAGGAAGGAGAGGGAGGCAGAGAGAATCTCAGGTAGACTCCACGCTGAGCATGGAGCCCAACGCAGGGCTTGATCCCAGGGCCCCGAGATCATGACCTAAGCTGAAACAAAGAGTTGGTCACTTAACTGACTGAGCCACACAGGTGCCCCTTCCATTTATTCTTTTTTTTTTTTTAAAGATTTTATTTATTTATTTGACAGAGAGAGACACAGCAAGAGAGGGAGCACAAGCAGGGGGAGTGGGAGAGGGAGAAGCATGCTTCCCATAGAGCAGGGAGCCCAATGCAGGGCTCGATTCCAGGATCCTGGGATCATGACCTGAGCCGAAGGCAGAGGCTTAATGACTGATCCACCCAGGCACCCCCTTCCATTTATTCTTAAAGATAATTTTATCCAATTAAAATAAAAAGGCTGTTAAGGTTTTAATTTGATTTAAATTATATGTTAATTTTTGGGAGAAGTCATATTTTTGTGATGTTAAGTCTTTGCACCTAAAAAACATTGTCTTTCCAATTGCACAGATCCTTATTTATGCCCTTCAGTGAGACTTGATAGTTTTATACGTGTTGGTCCTGAGGCATTCTTTATAACTTATTCTTTAGTTATTTAAAATTTTTGTCACTGCTGTGAACAGAATATTTTTTTATATTTTCTTTTCTAGGGATTTATTGCTAGTTATAAATAAAAACTATTGATTTTACATAGTTGTCCACCCTATAGAATTCTCTTATTAATTCTAGCAGTTCTTAAGCTAGAATTTTTTTTGTAAGAGAAAGATTTTTTTTTTAAGATTTTATTTATTTATTTGACAGAGAGAGGCACAGCAAGAGAGGGAACACAAGCAGGGGGAGTGGGAGAGGGAGAAGCAGGCTTCCTGCGGAGCAAGGAGCCCGATGCGGGGCTCGCTCTGGGATCATGACCTGAGCTGAAGGCAGACGCTTAATGACTGAGCCACCCAGGCGCCCCTGCAAGAGAAAGATTTTTTAAATGTAATTTAGCTTTAAAATAGTAAATGTGAAAAAAGTGTGCCAAATTTAATAAGCAGAATTAGAAAAGGGTTTTAATCTAAGTTTATTTTTAAGTATCAGTTAATATTTCTGATATTAATTAAGAGAGGCACCTAAATGACAGTGGAAGCCAGTTGGGCTTTCATTTCCAGATCATAATTTTTTGCTCCTAGCTTCTCCAATGAAGTTGGAAGTTTTGCTTTAAAGACCATTTTTATTTACAACCAACAATAAATATTTCATATAGGGATGAAGGAGCCTTGATGACTGAAATAAAATGGGCATAAGCTCAGTTTACACACTGTCACTAATTTTCCTTTAATGGATTTATAGAGAGGTGAAACTTCCTCACATTGATTTGAATGAAAATATAAAATTGAGAGTTCAGTGGTTTAACAGGCCATTCTCCCTGCCTTGGAGACAGTCAAGATGCATTAGACATATAGATAAGCCACCAAATGATGGCAGTGAAGGCTATTCCACTGCTGTCCCTTCTCTGCCTGTCCTGTCTTCTCTCTCCAGCTCTTGCTCTCTCCTTGCACCTACCCCATCACACTCCTACCTCAGTTAGGGATGAGGCAGGTTAGCAAATCTTCAGTGGAATTAGAAGCACAACCACAGAACTGAGTGCAGTCTTCACTTTCTGTAGGCATCCCCAGCGTTCCATTGATTCTCAGGTACTGCCTCAGTTCCCTTTGGGATAGGGGTGGAGAGAAACAACCTTAAGGGAGAGAAGAGAACCACCTCGCCATGAATTCTGAACTCCCCACAGACTTGACCCTTTCTATACTCCTTTCTCATTTCCAGTCTTCTTCTATAGACTGAGAAGGAAGGGGGTGGGTTTTGAGATTTTATTTCCCAACCCCCAAATCTCCTGGTAAACCTGAGAGGAAGGTCCCTATTGTGGATAGCTTTCTTAGTTTGTGGGTTTCTTTGGTTTAAGGAGATATGTAGGCCTAAATGACAGTTCCAGGTCAAAAGGGAATATTCCACCCAGAATACCCAAATGGGAAGTCCTTCAAAAGATTCATGGGAGAGGTGAATTTTGCATTGAAGGTGATTGATGTTTCCAGTTCATATTCAGTTCAAAAGTCACTGGGAAAGTGACAGTTTAATCAGGATCACTTATTTCTCATAAGCCAGAACCATAATTTGAGTAATGACAACAATTACCACATACCAAAACCAGTATTATTTGTGACCCATGTTTCTAATTTACAAAGTGCTTTCAAGTATGTGCTCTCATTGGATCTTCTCAGATCAAGTCTATGATTAGGGCTGGGAAAGGTGTGATTATTATAAATTTTTATGGATATAAAACCATGGCCAAATTGAGTGAGTTGTCTGAGATCTTGGAGCTAGTATGAGGTAGAGTAGGACCAGAAGTCATTTTTTTCTGACTTCTAGTCTCACATGCTTTCCACATTCAAAACCCCAAATCAGAGTCAATGCCTACCAATGACCTAGTTTTTCTTCAACAGCATCTCCAATTATTAGCTGATTTAGTGAAAACTATGGGAATTAGGTGTTTTCACTCATAGGATTGACTTTTACTAGTCCTTTGTATTCATAATACATTCATTAATATCTTGTTGTGCTGGATATCTTTCAGTGGTCCCTCTAAATTCACTTACTGCCATTCTCTAACGTGGCCTGTGTCATGGGAAGATGGCTTTTATGGACATAATTTTATGGATTACTTGCCCTCTAAGTTGTGGTTGGGTTCCTCAAAAAGGGATCACTTGCAAGAGATCAGAGGATGGAAGTAGAATGAGTTTAAGTATTTATCCTATCCTCTGAAGCTAGGAAGGTTCATTGCCTGAATTCTGGCCAATGAAATGAGGGTTGAAGTTAGATACTCTACTTCCAGGAGACTCATCCTTACTCTTCCTCTATGTTCATGATGTTCAGAGCAACCTCAGAAACCATAGGTCAAAGATAGTAGAGCCTTGCCCATTTGGGTCTCTGAAGGATTTTGTGGAGTATAACCCTCACCCCTTGCCCTGCCAATTAAATCTTATGTGAGTGAGAAATAACATATTAGCCACTGAGATTTGGAGGTCAGCTGTTTAGCAGTTAGCATTATCCTTACTACTGTACTGCATCTGGTTTGTTTTGAGTAAGTTACATCTATCATTCTTTAAAAAAAAAAAAAAACCAGCCATTTCCTTTAAAATACTGAAATTCACAGCTTATGCAATAGTGACTCCACATCAGAAGCAGCTTTTACACTTTTCTGATTGTTGACTCATGACCCTTTAATAGGTTGTGACTGATAGTTTTAAAACATTCCCATTCCTTTGTGTGTATTTCATACCCACGTGTAAATACAGACCTGCCCACTGTCAACTCAAAGGCAGCAAAATGTAAATATTACTTACATCATGATTTGATGGACTCTTGATTAAAACCACCATCAAACTCATTTGAATAGATTGATTATACCATCTAGCTTGTCTTCCTTGCTTTTTATAACATTCATATCCTTCTTGGAGAGCTATAGGGACTGGGACATACATCTTGATCTGTGACCTGGTGAGGGGTGAATCCATGTATCTTTTTCCTTGCTTTGTTAGTTTTTTTTCTTTCTTTCTTTCTTTCTTTTAGTCCACCAGGTTGAGTCCTTTTCTGGCATTAAAAGTACCTACACTATTTTAACTCTAATCCTTCAGCTACAGTTAAATATTTAAATAAAATACTTAAAGCACTCATTAGAGATTCTGGCATACAGTAAGTACTTGTTATATATGTGTGTATATCTCTCTGTGTGTAGCTATTTAACCATTCATCCATCCATCCATGTTTTGAGGCGGAGTCACATTCTTTGCTCTCCCATAGACTGCTGATTCTTAAGGGAAGAACTATCTCCAAACTTCACAGGGTATTCAGTGGATGGCAGAAGCAAAATGTGGGATCTTAGCTATCTGAGCTGTCATTGTTCTTGTAGAAGTTTTCTACGGCTGTGTAACAAGTTACCACAAACTGCAGCAGCTTCAGACAAGACCCATTTATTATCCCATGGTTCCTGCAGATCAATAGTCTGGGCATGGCTTAGCTGGATTCTCTGCTCAAGGTCTCACAAGGTGAAAATTAAGACGTAAACCAGGCTGTGTTCCTATCTGGAGACTTGACTGGGGAAGAACCTGCTTCTAAGCTCATTCAGTTTATTTGTGTCTGTATTTCCTTGTGTTTGTATAGTTGATGTACCTGTTTTCTTGCTAGTTGTTGGCCAGGGACCATTCTCAGCTCCTAGAGGCTGCCCTCAGTTCCTTGCTACATGGCCCTCTTGCAAGTCCTCTCACAATGTGGTGGCTTATTTCTTCCAAGCCAGAAAGAGAATCTCTCTTGCTTGGGTTGTCTGATCTAGACCCTCTTTTAAAAGGCTCACCTGATTAGGTTAGGTATAGTCCAGATGATCTCCTTTTATTACCTTTAAGTCAGCTGATCTGGGAGCTCAATTATATCTGCAAAAGTCCCTTCGCCTTTATCATATAGCATAATATAATCATGGAAGTGATATCCTATCACCTTTTCCATGTTCTATCGATTAGAAGCAAATCACAAATTTCATATGCACTCAGAAGAGGGACTTATAGAGGGTGTGAGTCATTGGGGGTCATCTTAGAATTCTGCTTACCACCCCCCTTCACACTGGTTTGTGCAGTACTCACCTCCCTGCCTTTGTTGACCACTTGGACAGCAGAGCTTTCATGAAGATGAATGAATGAAAGGATGGTGGATTCTAAGCTCTTTGGAAAGAGAAGCCAAATAGCAATATGGTAAATATTATAAAGATCTTCATGAATACCTTGCCTGTACTAAACTCCTGAGTAGATTGAAAAGATTCCTACTTCTCTATAGGTAGTTATATGCCTGTTGCTGCCTACTGGTGACAATAAGAGGAAATCTTGAGACATAATGTTAGAGATCAAAACTCTTCATCAAGTTGAAACAAATAATTCTCATTGACCCGCTTACTACTTTTGAAAGCTTTCCAGGAATCTTGGGGCAGATACTTAATTTTAAAAGACACCATTGTCCAAATGTAGGCTGTCTGAATTTCTACTTTAGTTCACAAGATTCCTTGAAGTTTTCTCTAGGCCCAAGTGAGAGGAGCTGCTTATTAAGTTACGAAGTAGGTGCTCATCTGTGTGCATGGAGGGTGAGAGGGGAGGGGAGGGAAGGGAAGGCTTGCTTTTCTCAGCAACAGATTCTATTCTCTATTACTTCCAAGATTCAAGACAGACAACCCCGAATGGAGAGAAAGAAACATGTAAAGAAATTACTTAAAATGAAGTATAGATTTGTCAGGCTTGAACTGCTAGATTATTTAAAGTACAACTTCAAAAAAAGTACCAAGGACTTGATATTTTCCTCTACTCCCTACCTCTAGGTATTTCTTTATACAAGAACTTCTGGGGTTTTATATTCCAAGATTGCCTCCAGATGCTCTGAAGTGTTCTCTCTCAGCCATTTCCCAGTGGCATTTCTTTTCTTACCTGGGGAGAGGTACCACAGAGATCAATGCCAGAGGGCATTATTGAAAACACTGACCCAGAAGGCATACTCCAGGCCACTGGAAGCATCTGCTTCACAAATGTCAAGCTGGGGGACATCACCAGATGTTAGTGTTGAAATACCATTTAGAAGACAAACATTGACTCCAGGGGCCAAAGGTCACCTAAACAAAGAGCCAGACTGGCAATGAGGCTCAAAGTGAGGGTACAAAAACTATATTCATGTGACCATGACTCTTTCTGTGTTCGAGCTCACAGTTCATTAGACTTTACAGGACTGTGGAAACTTTCTGCATTGTTTTCTGAGGCTTGGATTCCAAGTCCTATCTGGCATAATATTGTCTGGGAGGAGAGGACTGGTGAGGCAGGAAATGATAGGATAAGCACAAATTTAATGTGCAGATATGAAAATAATTTCTTTTTCATATGGGACCTGGGGGATCCATGATACATAATTTAAGAACCACTACACTAGAGGATTTTTAGGGTGCCTCATCAATGCTATAGGATTAAGCGAGATCATTCCTTTTCTTTGTGCAGAGGAAGATACCAGAAAGTCTTTCTGGGAGTAAAAGGATGAGTGTTCTTTTGCCCTTTTTGTTCATGGCTCTTGTCCATATTCTTAGTTCTATCCATTTTGAAGGCCAGGGGATTATGAGTAGGGAGGCAGGGTATATTTCACACCACTCCTTTTTATTTTGCCCCTCTCACACATTCTTTCATGCTTATGCATCTGAGACAATGCTCACAAGTGATATAGTGATATAACACTATGTAACAGTTTTCTGGTTTGGTTCAGATTGAGGGTAGGAATTGGGTCAAGATGGATGCTACAGATAGAGAGGAATGAAGAAGGGACTGGCTTCTTACTTCTTCAACTACATACATCAAGACACCTATGAGAGACCAACGAGATGCTGGCTTGACTATTTCATACCTTGACCACCAACCAAGCTGGGAATTTGGAGACTTTTATTTATTACATCCCCAAATACTTTATTATACCAGGAATAGTGAAGATCAATCAGACTATCTCAGCTTAAGTATTCTGTTCTGTATCTGGGCAACACCCTCCCCCCAAAATAATCTTTGATGTAGAGTAGACTTGTAGAGAGTTATAAAAAAGTTACTCCTTAAACATTTTTTCACAGACCTGAAAAGAGTATGAGGTGGTAAAATCAATAAAATTGGCATTTTTCTTTTTTACTCATCTGGCATACATTGTTACTTGGCCCAGGTGAGAAGGCTTATAAGAGTGATGACAGTATATTTGAAATGTTTTTCATTTCAATAGAATGTCTTTTTGAACAATCTTGGACTTTGAATCTTTTTTTTTTCTTTTTTCTTTCTTTTTTTTTGGAGGGGAGGGTGTGGTGGAGAAAGCTGAAGAATTTAGCAGTTGTTTAACTTTCCAGGCACATAGCATCAAGCCAGCAGAAGAGCTGAGAGTAAGCATCCTCAAGTTTTGACTGATTGCAATTGGTCTCCCTATTCTGGGCCTTTGAGGATGAGGTTGATGGAGCATCAGTGACTCCAGTCAATTTCAGGATGACCAGTGGGTTCTGGGGAAGGATCAAGAACTGTTTATCATGAAGGGTATAGAGCTGCTATCCGTGGGCTCCATCAGGCATGCAGGGCCTGTATAGTCACTACTTCAAAACACGGAACTTCCTCTTCAAAAATGAATGAGTGCTCTCCCACAGGCCCAATATTCTGCTTTAAACCGCAGAGGGGATTTACCTGGATGGTGTCCATTCACCCTGTTTCTGGTAAAAACAGTCTGATTTTTCATGGGAAGCTGCCCGTCTTCCTCTGTGAGATCATATCACTTGGGCAGAGCTAACACCATGCTCCAGGGTTGGCCACCCAGGAAATTACATTCTTCTAGCCACAGTGACTGGCTCAGGGATGGGCATGTGACCCAATCAGAGTGAGAGACTCAGTTCTTGGAAATAGTTGGAAAAAGAGAAACTCTGTAGAGGGTTGTTGAGAGGATAGAAAAATGACCTGGAGCGTCTGGCTTCCATCATGCCACTATACTAGGGGATTCTGCCAGAGAGTGGAGCCAGCATAGAAGAAAGCTGAGTCAAGACACAGAGAAGCAGTGTCATGAAAAATTGAGCACCTGGATTCAGCCATGGCTGAGGCCAGAATACCCTAAGACTTTTGTTTTAATGAGCCAGTGAACTCCCCATTTATGCTTAAGGTAGTTTGAATTGTTTTCATTTACTTGGAGCAAAGAGAGCTTCGAATAACATATGTCCAAGCAGGGATGAGAAATGAAATATCCTTTTACTCTTTCCCATGTTTTCAGACATTCATCTATTTCATTTTTAAGGAAACCCTTTTTCTCCCTTAATAAACCCAAACCCAGATTCTCTAAAATTATCACTGGGCAAAAGTCTTCACATTGGGAACCTTGACCCTGGAAATTCACCTTTTCCTTAGAGATTTCTTGCACACGCTACTGCTGCAATCACACATTAAATCCCCTTCTCTTAACAAACACATGTCCAGGTTCTGCAAGGTTGGCAATGGGGGAGAGAATCTCCCCGTTGGAGGGACCAGCTGGACCTCATAGCCTCAATGCCTGTTCCCTGATGTTTGTCTTTCACTGATATTATTAAAAGAGTCAGCGTGTTTCCACAAAGGCTTATGTTGAGCAGATGAGGAAAATGGGCCACCCCTGCCTCTTGCTTCCCCTGACCTGTCTCATCCTCACCCAGGATTTATATATACAATTACACAACTTCTCCCTGTCCTCCGACCATAATGAAGCCAGGGCAGACAGAAGGAGCAGGTGTTGCATCGATACACTCCATGTTTCCTTTGTTCCTTTGCTCCTGTTAGGGAACCTCTCCCTTCGAATTCTTATTTGAGGCTTACGTATGTGCTCAGTTTGACTTTGAAAACATTTTAGTGGTTAAAGTGTATAAAGTTGAGATTTTTTCCCCAACAAGGGTTTAGAAACAAATTCCAACGCTGCTTCATTTTCTTAAAGAGTCCCTGAGCAGAGTACTGCTCTGTAGAATAGACTTATTTACAGATTCTTGATGAGATGCCAGTCTCTGTGTAGAAGGTGGGTGGAAGGTCATATGCGATATTGTCCACTTTGAAACAACTGGTCATGTCAGTGCAGACTCTTCTGGCAGTTCTAACATTAGGGCCACACCAGTGGAGCTTTTTTACACCGAAGTTGCCGGGTTCTACTGATTAGTCTGGTGGTGTATTCTTAAAACCAACCACCTCAGTTTGCTTCAGGGTTTGTTCAGATGCTGTCTTCTCCATAAGATCATCCTTAATCACTTATCATTCTCAAGCTGGAAACATCTTTCTTAAATATTTAGTATTTTATTTGTACCTTTCTCTTTGGCATTTTCCATTATTACTTTTGTGTTAGAATTGGTAATTTTTTATATTTACTTGTATATTTGATGGCAAAATTCTTGTCTAAACCATTTTTCCTTTTTCTTAATACAGTACCCTCCTCTAGTAGGACCTCAGTTAACATTGGGTGAATGGATGATGGGGGGAATGGATGTATAAATTGCAACACTAATAACCATGTGTCTGCAGATCCTTTTCAATGGCTGTGTGAAGTTCTCAGGAAGACAAGACTTAGACCCCTCCAAGCAGATGGGTGCTATTTATTCTTAGCTGGAATCTTTGCCTAAATCTTTCTTAGGTTTTCTACTCTATGGAGCTAAAATAGACAAAGTAGAAACCTTGAGAACTCTCTTTACCTTTCTCTCCCACTGTTGAAGACAAAAACAGGCTGAAATGGTCTCTCTCCATGTTCTTTTTCTTATTCTGGCCCCTCACTTGAAGCTCTCTCCTCAAAGCAGTAGGTACTTTTAATCTCTATTTCGTAAGCCTCAGCCACAGTAGAGGGAAGAGAAATCATCTTGATAAAGGAACTGTCACTTTGTTGTTTATAACAAAGACTTTAACCTTGGTAAGAGATTTCTTGACTTCTTTGGCCATATGTGTATTCCTGTGTGAGTGTGTGTTCACATGTGTTGTGGGGTGGAGAGTGATACATTGTATTTCTAGAGTTCTTTAGTACATTATTTATGGTTTTCAAGGAACATTAGTATACATCTTTTATATACATATATACATATATATACACATGTATAAGCCACAAGAACTCCTTTGGATGGTTGCCTGAACTGCCCATTGCCCAATCTCATTCTTAGCACCAAACAGTCTTCAGGATAAAAGCTGTCATCTGTTTCATTATACAGTGGACATGTGGGAATATTATGATGCCTAAAGCTTTTTAGCTTGAGACTTTGGGCCAAATCCATTCCTAGGGCACTCATGTGTAGATCCTATATATGTGGCCCATGCTGAGTAACCTGTTTACAATTTCTTTGTAAAAAGCATATGGCAGCCAGTTGTCTTTTGCCTTTTTCAGTTAGAAAGACATATGGCAACTAGCTCTCTGGATTTACAGATGTGGGTTAGATGAAATAGTAATATACAATGGTGGTGTTTTCCCATACACATTAGTGCATGGTAGTTCTCATGGACAGTGCTTTTCTTTTTTTTTTAACTTTTCTCTATTCAGATTAATTACTATTATTTGTATATTATCTATCCAGAACAAAGGTCTTTAAAGAGGTTTCTATTCTGTAAAATGATTTTGATGTACTATTTATTAAAGGTATTAAGGGAACTTTGTTTAAGGGCACTAAAAAGAGTAATTCTGCAAGGAAACTTGATAACTGAGAAATTTGTGTATTTGTTTAAAAGATAATGAGGAACCACCTATCTGTCAGGAAACACAGCAGTTGTTAGTTAGAGGCCTTCAATAGCAAGTTAGCTGTTCCAGAGCTAATACCTAGGTAGTTGGCCAATTAAAGTTGGTAGTCTTGAAACCTGTAAGCCAGTGGTTTAGTCTTTCTAATGGCTTGTATCCAGGTTGTACTAATTTCTGTCTCATAACTCATTAAATATTTCTTTTTTTTTTTTTTTAAAGATTTTTATTTATTTGTTTAACACAGAGAGAGAGAGCACAAGTAGGCAGAGCAGCAGACAGAGGGAGAGGGAGAAGCAGGCTCTCCGCCGAGCAGGGAGCCCGATGCGGGGCTCGATCCCAGGACCCTGGGATCATGACCCGAGCTGAAGGCAACCGCTTAACAACTGAGCCACCCAGGCGCCCCTCATTAAATACTTCTTTACCCAACTGATGTATCACTCGCACTATCAAAAATATCTTTAAAGATGCTAATTTTTTTTAAGAAATAGAGGCTCGTGAATTAATGCAAAATCTGAAGCAATAGTGAAATCAAAGAAACTGGGTTAGAGCCTGTTATTTTATTGACCCCTTTTTGGAAAAAATGAGTAAATCGAGGGCATCATAAAATTTAGATTCTTACAGGTTTGTATGGATAAATTGCCAGTCTAGGGGAAATTTATTGTCTGGGCTTTAATTCATTCCTAAATAATATTGTGAATTAATGAAAGAAAAGGTAAACAACTGTAGTGATATATAAGCATTAAACTCTGCCCCAAAGATAATCAGCTTGGTTTCTTTCTCTTGAATAAATCAAATGTCAGAATAATATTTTGGCCTATTTTTCAGAATACAAAAAGAGTCATGAGTATGAAAACAAACTAATGTCTGAAGGTATTCATTAACACATTTGTGTTAAACAGTATGGTTACTGCTCGGTAAGTGTTTGCTTAAAGTGAATAACACAGATGCAAACAAACAATGGAACAGAGACAGCAGCAGACAAGTTGAAGAGAGTTTTATATTTCAAGAATAGAAATGAGTTCGATTTATAGACACAGTGAAATGTAAAATTAGGGAATGGAGAAAACTATCACTTTACTAGTTGGATAAAGAAAGCTGGACTTTATACACTGATTCTGGAAAAAAAAAATTTTCAAGGCCCTCTTATTGCACATTTAATTTTGTAGGAAGAAGTATGTGTATATTACATACCTCATATGTATTACACATAATTTCTACATATGTTTATATGTAAATTGTATATGAATCTATATTTGAACTAGATTATTGAATTAGTTCTAGACTATTGAACTAGACTATGTTGCACACATTCCCTGCTTTTATTTATGTTTATATATCAATATATATGTTCTGCTGAAACTGTAGATATCTCCTTGGTGAAAATCTCCCTCTTTATTCTTTGGTCATCTGGTACTTCTTCTTCCCTCTGGCAGTTGCCACGTGGAGTAGAATAGAGCCTGGCCTGATACAGAGGAGGGAATACCAGATTTTATCTCCTATCAATTTTTCAGAGGCTACAAAAAGGTTAGCAAAAGACAGTAACCTGAGGTATGGTGTCAGAATTCGTTAATTCATCTAGGGTGAACTGGCTCTCCAATAATAACCGATGTTGGTTGTACCTGGAAACAATGTGATCATTCTGCAGACCACTGGGAAATGATCCAGTGGTCTGGCAGACTTCCAGAACAATCCCTCAAGGCCAGATCTTGGTTCTTCTTATCATTCTAGTGATATAGAACACCCAGATTCCAGGGTGCAAAGAAGGTGATGGATGAATGGGCATTGCTACCTGAGAAAAGGAATGGAGGGAGCTACTTTCTGGGCAGCCCTTACCCCTAAAAAGGAAGACAGCACCTGCTGATTAGGAGACTGGTTTAATCTGCACTTTATTATGAAGTCCCTTTCTGGAGTATTTACTTCAAAGCTCACCATTGTATGCTTGCATTCTTTATAGGTAACAAATTTATACCATCTCCAGGGTATTTATTTTGTTCACTCAGCTAATGGTTTGGCATATCATTTGACTGTATTCGGGGTTAAAGTTGTCTTTTTCCTTTATGGTGAAAAGGCTAGGCTATAATGTATACTGGACTTTCTTGACTCATCTCCTTTCACTATTCCCATGTTCACTATGCTCCAGCCACTTGGGCAAGACCAAGCCTGTTTCTACCACAGGCCCTTGGTACTTGCCATTTTCTTTTTCTGGAACACTGTGCCCTAGATCTACAGACGGTGGCTGTTCTTTGCCATTCTTGCCTCTGTTCACACATCACCTACACATATCATCCACTCTAAATTAGCCTCGTCCCTCTCCTCTATCAGTTACTTTCTATCATATCACCCTATTTTTTTAATTACTTTCTAAAATTAACCTGCTTCCTTCTTTGATTACACATTTATTAGCTGTCTTTACTGAAAAGGGATTCCCACCATGCATACCTCTATATTTGCAGTGACTAGACAGTGAATAGCATACAGTGGTGCTAAATAAATACCAATGACTAATCTGGATTTTATTTTATTTTTTTCTTCCAGCTTTATTGAGATATATTTGACATGTAATATTGTGTAAGACGAAACTGAATTTTAGATTCATCTCTAGCTCACAGAGTTCAACTCTTTCAGAGCAAACCTGCTTCCTTATAGCTAGAGGCTGACTGTTAAGCATTCCAGATTAAAGTATTGGTTGTGGAACAAATAAAACACCATTGGCTGATTTTTCAATGATGTTGAAGATGGTTGCTGAAAGGGTAGGAAAGGAGTGAAAGAAAAAAAAATGTACTTAAGTATGAGGTACTAGGGATTTTCTTGGTTCTACCTTCCTGGCTGGCTAGGACAGATGTTCGTTGGAATAGAAATTGCCTTATTTATTTCCAAGCTGTTTGGTCTTTTCTTTTATCATGAGTGGGCCTTTGTGTTGGGAGGGAACTGTTAAGACTTCCTGCTTACTCCAGCATAGACATCTGTTAGTCAAACAGACATTTCTTCATAGACTTCAAATGACTCCTTCCTTCTTGTATAAACGGAAATATGCTGACTATAAGAAGGCGAAGGAGAAAAAAAATTTTCCATTGGATATCCTTATAAGGAAAACCTGAGACATGTGCTTATAATGTGCAAACAGCTATTACTCTGAAAAAGAATTATTAACATGTATTAACTTTGATAAAAATAAAAACTAAATCATTTCCATTGATATAAACCATTTGCTTTTCAAATGGGATATTCATAAACTTCAATTATAGAATTAATGACAGATGCACAAGAAGTAATATATCTGGCTTCCACATGCATGCGCTGGAATTAGCCCTTTTAAATGCCCATTTCAAAACTTCCTTTTTTATAGGACTGAAGTAATTTAGAAATGATAAGCTTATTCTTTTTACCTGTGCTGTTTTATAATAATTTCGGTAGCTCATTTAATCTGAACTGTTTGCTCTTTGCTTTTTCACTTGTTCGTCTTATACCTGTCCCCAAATATTTTATTTTCCTAGTGACACCAGAGCTGGGGTCATGAAGCACCCCCTTTTAAAAAAAAATTATTTATTTATTTATTTATTTATTTTTAAAATTTTATTATGTTAGTCACCATACAATACATCATTAGTTTTTGATGTAGTGATCCACGACATGAAGCACCCTTTTATAAAAAATGAGGAGAAGCTTCTCTCCTAAAATCATGTTTTCATAAACAATGGAATTCCTGAAGATCTGCATAGTGGAATAAGAAAAATACACTTAATTCTTTAGTTTTTTGTTGTTGTTAGAAAAACCTGAAAGTTACCTTTGATAATGAAACATTATTTTAAACATCTCTTCATTTATCAAGTTAAATAAGGCTTCTGGTTTGGAAAGAACTTGAACATTGAATGAGAGTCCAACTGAGGGAAGATAAACTTTGAGGTGTGGCAGAAACAGCAGGAGTTACGCCTTCTTTCCAGTATTCGGAAATACTGGAAAGGAAAAAGACAACTTTAACCCCGAATACACACCAAAGAATAGCACTAAGGCATATCCAGAGAGAACTGTGTCAAACTCACACATCCCATGCAATAAGAAAGATTTGTGCCTCCATCTTATGACCATTGGGGTATGTAAGAATAAAGAGAAAATTATTCAGAAATTTGGATTATCTAGGACACAGATGTATCACTTGGGCTCCAGGAAAACCTGAATATCATGGATGAGTCGCCTGTGACCCCCTGAAGTTACGTGCAAAATTTGGTGTGCATGTATGTATGCTCATTTTTCATTGTTGGTGAGGGGACTCTCCAGTAGATTTTGTTTGGTTCTCAAAGGGGTGTGACTCCAAAAAAGGTGAAAAATCAAAGCAACAGAGCTAGACTCCCATTACCCCAACTCTGTTTCATGGGATTGAATGGACCACGCAATGTGGTCCTCATGTGATCAGATAAGCTGGGGAAACATTGTTTAATGTATCTCACCTGTTGGAGATTCATAAAACATTAAGTCATTAAAGGCTCTAGGATGTCCTGAGGTGAAGAAGCCTGTTTTGCTTTGTTTAAACTAGCATTTTATTTGACAATGAAGCCCTCTTTTTGTAAAATACCCATAACATCCCATGGGCACTAGAGTTCCACACACGGAGTCTGACAAATGTTGAACTAGCATGTGTCACCTAGATTCCCTGCCTCTCAGTGTTAAGAGCTCTTCTTCAGGGCCTCTTATTGAAAAATTCTTTCTTGTGTATTCTAAGATAGGACTTGACTGATGAGAAAAATCATACAGTTGGAGGGTTGGAAGGCCACCCGATTACAGGTCTACATGTAAAAACAGGTCATCTGATTAATCCTCTACTGGATACTTAAATTATCTCTGTGAATATCACGTCAAATGGTGTGTCCATAATTAGGCAATCCCTTCCTTGATAGAGAATTCACTAACTCCAGGGCCATCGCACCATTTCCAGGCTGTTACATCCCTGGGCTGGTACTTTCTCCTGGAGATGCATCTGTCTTCTTGGTAGCCTGTGAGGCATTTGAAGAGAGCCAGCGACAGCAGAGCTTCTTGAAGTCTTCACTTCTCTAGGAAAGCAGCTGCAGTTCCTTCCATTGTTCCTTATGCTTTGGGGCCCTCACACCTCTGGCACTGATGTTTGGTTTCTTCTTCACTGAGCCTCACACAGGCAGGCATTCTGCCCACCCAGGCTGCTTTGCCAAGGTGACTGGAACATTGCATTGAAAGAGTGCATCATCTTCAGTCCCCTTTTCAGAAAACTTCACACACGCATATTTCCATCTGGTGTCTGTTGCCACACCCATGTATTCTCTGACAATGAGCCCACCTACCCACAACTGGATGTAGAGCCACTTTTGCATTACTTAGCCCTGCCTGCTCTAGGGCTGATTGAGTTATCTGTCCTGATGATTGGAATTAGGTTATGTGGACCCTACCTACTCTCTCCTGGGACTAAGGACCTGTATGGTCAGGAGCTGGGGGGGGGCGGGGGGGGGCGGGCAGCCAAGCCCATGGAGAAGCTGAGGAACAACTGTAGAGGAAAGATGAGTTAGATGGGCAGGAATAAGCAGAAGAGTGTGTGGTGTGGGGGAAGGAAAGAGAGAGAATAGCCATTTCTACCCTTTCTTTCTTTCTTTCTTTCTTTCTTTCTTTCTTTCTTTCTTTCTTTCTTTCTTT
>NW_023270825.1:44212925-44422842 GCF_011800145.1 Mirounga leonina
TTTCTTTCTTTCTTTCTTTCTTTCTTTCTTTCTTTCTTTCTTTCTTTTTCTTTCTTTCTTTCTTTCTTTCTTTCTTTCTTTCTTTCTTTCTTTCTTTCTTTCTTTCTTTCTTTCTTTCTTTCTTTCTTCCTTCCTTCCTTCCTTCCTTCCTTCCTTCCTTCCTTCCTTCCCTTCCCTTCCCTTCCCTTCCCTTCCCTTCCCTTCCCTTTTCTTTTTTCTTTTCTTTTCTTTTCTTTCTGTGATCCTGCCTTCAGGCTCACTGGAATACTCCTGATTCTTTATCACAAAATTTCCTTTATGCGTGAGCAAAAATGTAGGTTTCTATTCCTTACAATTAAAAAATCCTTGACAAAAGATACCTGAAGGTCTTGGAAGAAAATGAACAGTCTCCAGGGAAGAGTTGGATTATTGCATAGTTCTCCTAATTTGTCTCTCTTCTTCCATTTCACAACTCATTCCACCCTCATTCAATTTATTAATCTGACCTACTTCTGTGCCTCTGCCTATGCTATTCCCTTTCCTACAATGCCATTCCTTGCAGCCTGCTTAAATCTTTCCTCTTCTTTAAAGATGCAATTATTCCTCTTCTGTGAAGGTTTGCCTGACCATTTAATAAATATTTGTTGAATAGGAATAGTCAATCTGATTAAAAGAATAAGAGAATGGTCCCACAAATAAAGACAAAAGTATTACAGACTTTTTTGAGCAAGATAAGAAAGGGAATTGGTAACTGAATGGCAAAGAGTAAACAGGACGATTCCACAAATTATGCTGAAGCTGTCACCCTCAATCTTCATTCAAGCCAATGAGTTAGGACTTGCATCAAGAACAGTTTTGGGCCATAGAACGAATTACTCAATCTTTGTAGGATTCACTTCTAGAGCAGTTGTTCAAGAGCTTGCAGAATTTCTTGTAGATTTTAAATAGCAAATATCTTTCTTGGACCCTTCTAAAGAGGTGGCTCCTTAGGGCCCTTTCTTTTAGAGTCTCTTCTTTAGCATGTGGCACATAGGAGATGTTTAATAAACATTTATTGGATAAGGAAGGGAATGAATGAATACAGCTTCTATCCCTGAAGTTTAATCACTAGACAAGTAAAAGGCCAGCAGCTTGTTTTGAAGAAATGCTTTATCTGGTGGTTGGAAAAGAAACCAAATATAATCTGACACATATAGAAATGCACAGAATTCTTTAATTTCCAGAGTTAGGCAACTAAAGCAGTTTTAGAGTTGATACAGGGACAAGCAGGCCTAATGCTTAAATGTATGAGCCACTAAAAACAGCCACCACATTCCTGAATTCTTGTGCTCCTTGGCTAGGGAACCAGCATTCCCAAATCCCCAAAACACATCTCCACCACTGGCCAGGGAGCCAGAGTCTCTGCTATCCATGGTGGTATCATGTCATGCCGAATATTTGATAAATTTGATAAATACCTATTTATCTTTCTAGCTCATTTGGGGCCACGAGCACAGTGCAGAGAGCAGGCGGCCCACCTGAGGATTAGCAAGAATCCAGCCCTGTCGCCAAATCTCTTAAGGCAGTAATACAGAAGGAAATGGAAGCTCACTTCCATTCATCAGTTAAGAGACACTTCATTTGTAGAAAGTGAGAGGAAAATGCCAACAACAACAAAACTCTTCTTGGAGTGTGAAGTGGTGCAGACCCCAGGGTTGTGGGAAGCATGCTAGTCTAGAACCCCAGGCTCCTCAAATCTGCCCCTGTGGGCAGGAGAGAACCTGCATTGCTGGACAGTGTGTTCAAGTCACCAGCTGGGAGCAGGATGCTGTAGAGTGTTGGGGTCTACCTTCCCCTCTGCCATTTCTATGGCAACAAAGATTGACAGCCATGCTTTACTTGAGTTCTCAATGGCTGAATATCCTGTAGTGAGATAAGCAGCAGATTCACGCAGTTAGGCCAGCAGATTTTCATGAGAGGAAAGGATTTTTTTCCATCTCAATTGGTGTTTATGCCTAGTCATTTTAACTAAGTTAAATCCTGGCAAGGTGATGGGGATACACAGTTGAATGATTTACATGTGACTTGGGAAAGGACATGATTGCAAATCTATTTCTGATCTTTAGTTACAAAATAAACTTCATTTCTTTTACTCCCTTCACCCAAAGGTACTCTGGTCTGAGCAATTACACAAATTTTCAAAGTGGCGATAGGGAGTCTGGATGATTAAAATCCTTCCCTTTGGAATTCTCTTCAGACTCTGCTCAGATCCTGCAAGCCTTCCCAGCCTCCCTCTGTATGAGCCTCTCTTCTTCCATTTGCCCTGTGGTCTCTACCATTGTCATGTTAGGACTTTTTGTTCTGTTTCCTATTTGGACAATGAATTTCTGTCAATGCTAATGAGAAACTTCGGCTTTAATGGTATAGAAGCATGATTCTTATGCCTCTTGGTTAGGGTTTTATTTAATTCTGTCAACTAAAGTGCATTGGAAGTACAGTCTGGCTTCTTAGTTAGGTCAAGTGCATGAAATTAATCAAATACCAAAGAACAGGTTGATGCCCAGACACAGCAGGAATGCTTCTGACAATTGAAAAGAGAAAAAACCCATTCAGAGGGATGATTTATCAAGGGAACATAATGGAGAATGGAGGTGGGGGAAGGGAAGATTGAGTTTCAAAGATGTCCTTTATACTACAAGAGAATGTGAGTGATAAAGTTTTTGTTTTGTTTTCTGTTTTTGTTTTGTTTTTGTTTTTTGTTTGAAGAGCCAGGACTTCTTCCTGTGGATCATATCTCTGAGTGTCATGGAAACCTCTTGTATAAAGCTGTAAGTAATGTCCTCAGGATAGAGGACCAAAACTGAGAATATCCAAGCACAGGAGAGTTGTAGGTGACTTTCAGAGTCGCCTGATTGTTGGCTCTCTGTTTCTTTAAAAAGGAAACTATTCTGTGGTTATTTTCATGGAGAGAAAATTGGGGAAAAAATTATGCTTACAACCCTCAGAATTCTAAGTCCTATGAAGACAAAGAAAATGCCTGTTCAGTTTGGAATTAGATCCTCAGGGCCTAGTATAATGCCTGACCCATAGCACGTCCTCAGTGTATATTTGTTAAAAATAATTTCTGAATCAGTAGGTTTCATAAAACTGTAAGCACTTCCAGATTAAAGACACCGCAACAGAATTTTTATTGCTAGTTACTAAGAGATATTTGATAGATTTAGTCCTATACGGTGACTACATGTAGTATCCACATTGTTTTTAGTATATGTTCTTAAGAATTTATTATAAGAATACCAGGAAAACCTAACCAACAGCTACTTTTGCCATTTCAAAAAATTCTCTTTATTGCAAAACCTACAGAAGTAGTAGCAAAGTAATATGTCTTTGAAATGAAAATTTGATCAACTCCTACCTATAATAATTTTAAGGATCAATCTGTAAAATCTAGCTATATGAATTAAAGAGAGTTTGGATATTGATCAAAAAGTACATGGTAAAAGCCACTAGTATTTGCATTCAGATTTATAATACCTTCATGGAGTGTGTGTTGAGACCAAGAATAATCCTTTTTATTTCTAATAGATCAGCACTCCATTGTGCGAAGTGCGAACATTGTCTTTCTAGCAAGAGTTTATTAGTAGGTCTTGATTTTGAGTCATTCCCTGAGAACATTTGGATGGCAGTTCTTTCTTACATATTTACTGAATGACTGAATGAATGAGTGAATATTAAACAAGTCAACAAATCGGAGAATGCACTGATTGGCTGGCTCCTCAATGCTCTCAGAAGGCAAAGAGCTTTTTAAACCAAATTTATATATTTAATATAAATGACAAGAAAAAAACTGCCTCCTCCTCTCATGTTTCAGTTATTTCTAAGTGTAAGGCTAGTCACTTCTGTTAATTATCAGTAGCATGAAGTACCAAGAAATAGTAATATTAAGCACTGAAGACAACCTGAATATGTTTAGCAGAGTCATTCCTAGAAGGAAAATTAAAGTGCCACACCAAGCCTCAAATGAAATCCATAAGCCTTGGCCAATACTTTTGCTCACTTTTGCTCAGAACTCTATTATTAATGCCATTGCAATTATAATTGTGGGCCCACTTGCTGGGGCAGGTGTTTGTAAAAAGGGTTGACCTTCTGGGGTGCAATATGCTAATAAGAGAACATCTCAGCTTTCTGGATATAAAGCTGCAGTGCAAAAATAGTATATAAAGGACAGAGTTTTCTTTCAAAAGGAAGATAAACCAGCTCAAAACCATGCCCAGGCACACAGAGGAACAATGCGGCCTGCTGATGGTGCCAGGCTGATTCTTAACGGTACCTCCAGGATTGCCCAGTGTCCCTGCTGGGGTTCAAATTCAGATTCAGGTGGTAAAAGCGGTATTCAGCAATGATTAGTGCTCAGACAAGCTATGCATGAACCATTATTAAATTTGCACATTCTTGGAAGAGAGGTAGCCACATGCACAATAGGCAAAAGAAAGTGAACATAACATTATTAAGCTCTCAAGTCAGGTTTTTATATTATAATTCATTTCTATCACTGGCAATTACTGAGAAATTTACTTTAAAAATATTTCCCTTTGAATTAGTTTTCTTTTGAGCAAAGGTCAGAAATCAGTCACTTTAGACTTTTTTTTTTTTGTTATAAGATAGTTTGGTGATATGGAGTATTGCTTTCTCGATGCTTACATTTCTAAACACCCTTTTTTACCTGTGACTCCAAGTCGAACTTGTATTGGAAAATGGGGGATATGCAGGGCTTTTGACTTTCTGACTAGAAATAGCCTCAAAAGTATATTCTACAGGGCTGGAACCCATGGCCATGATCTTTTCCCATAAAGCCCCACCAATAGGGGAAGCTAGTGTTTATTTAGAAATGGCAGTGACATGCATTCTGATAAAGGCATAGGATTTGGTGCCTAGAATTCTTTATAGTTCCCACTATTGGGATTTGTAGGGCCCTTGACCTACCCTCTCCACCCTCCCCAATACTACCCCTGCCAAAGCCAGCTCTGAACACTTTCATTAGTCTGGGATTGACAATCAAAACTCAAAGCCAGTTTCCTTTGAGCACATAGGCAAGGCAAGAATGGCTTTCCCAAGCAATGGCTGGGGAAACAAATGCTTGGGATATTCGAATGATTTCTGTTTTTTCATAATTTATTTGTTTCTCTTACCACCCTGGTCCGGACTTGCTCATCCCCAGCATTTCTACTTTCCTGTAATGGACAATCATAAATTTCCAGAGAAGTAAGGGTTTGTGGATCTGCAGCACAGTGACATTGTTCAAGATATTTGGAGACGGTGCCAAATGCATAACAAAACATGGTTTATGGCCTTCATTTGGCATTGATTTGTGCTAGAAAATTCAGAGTATCATTTCCTCCAGAAGGTTTTGCATTTTTGATGAGAGAAGATATTTTCAACAACAGAGTTCTTGAAGAACTTTACAATATTTAATTTTGGAAATCCCTCAAAATAAAGCAGTTTTAAATTTCTTGTCATCTTAAATTGTTGCTTTTTGTAAAAAAAAAAATGTTGCTTTTAAATGGAGCCTTCCAAGTGATCTTTCCAAGGAGCACTCCTTTACAAGCAGTCACCTGTGTATCCTGGGGGACACAAACCAACTTGAAGCCCTGGCCGTGTTGTTACAAATGTATACTTTACAAGAGACTGATAGCAAGAAACAACATTACTTACTGGTATGTACCCTGCACCTGGGACCAAGTCAGAATTCTTCCAGTGGCCTTGGAGTCTCTGGAGAGATGAATGATCCAGATTTCCAACAAAGATAGCTTCCACCAAGGAAGAACTCAAGTGTGAGCCGATCAGAAGACTCATTATGTCCAATAGCGAGGTGGTATAATGTTTTGAGAAACCTATTGCAAATGAATTAGAAGGAAAAATAAATTAAAAAACAAGTCAGGTTCTCAGATAAGAATAGAAAGGCCTGTTACCCACCAGAATAGAAAGGGTGAAACAAAGGGAAAACCAGAGGGCCTCACAACTCCCAGAAGGTCACATGTCCTCCACAGTGTTGATGTCTCTCACTCAGATCCTTCCTTTGTTAGGAAAAACAAAAAAAGCTGAAGAATAAAACTATTAGGTAGGGCCAGCACAAATATTAGTCAACTTTGAAAGAAAAAGCATTGTTATGGGTGATGTGAGGCCCAGTCTGTCACCGGTTTGTCTGCAGGCTCCATAAACCACAGATTCCTAGCCAAACCCCCAGAGTTTCTCATTAGGTATGTTTAGGGTGGGGACGGGTTCCAGAGTTAGCAATTCTGACAGATTCCCAGGTGATACGATGCTGCTTGTGTGGGACCAACTTTGAGAACCGTTGTTCTAGCATGATTCATTAGCTTTGGGATCCAAGGAAATGGAAGCACATGACTTTAAGGTAATCTTACGATAGTTTGGATTTATTCTCATGCAGGCATCTGCCCATGCAAACTACAATAGGGGAAGCATTTATCTGGATAATTCAGGCTACAGACGTCATTAAAATATTAGAATGTTTTAGGTATAGGAATTTTTTTCCCCCAGGAGAGTAGAAGGGGAATGTTTCTAAATCATCCTATGATTGCTTTATTGCCCTTTTTCATTTTGCATAGGGATAACAAGGTACTATTTGTCCTAAGAAGCATCTATTGACCTGTTCTCTAATAATGACTTTACTCTGGTTTCCTGTTTGTACATGGCTGGGAAAAAACCATGTTAGGAAATGGAGAGTGTGAATGGGCATGGGGTCTTCTAGAGAAATAGGTTCCAAGATATGTCCTTTTCATATCTCTGGTGTCTGTGGGAAAGGTCACAGGCAGTCTGATGATAAGTTTATGATGCATTATTACATCAAGCCTGAATGAACCAAAGAAGTGCCTCCTCTTTGTCTTCAGGCCAGTCTCTATTTAGGAAGTCCCTAGAAAATGCCATGGAAGAGCCTCAGAATCTCCGGGGGTAATGCTGGAGCAAGTGATAAGTATTTTATCCCACAAAACTGCACAATGACAAGGAATAAAAATAATCTTAGTGTTAACTTAAACCAACTCTCGTTTAATGCCAGTTTAGAGTTCTTAACTCCTAATCTATTTTGCCTGCATTTCCAACCTTTGTTTTGTAGGCCTACCTAAGTCTTTCCTTTTGGACATTGCTTTTGTCTAGTTATAATACCAATGAGATTATAATTGAGCGACCCTGAAATTCTAGAACGTATAATAATTCTTTAAAATCAGCTGCTCATCAGCAAAATAAAAACCCTTGTGAATGATCTTTAAAATTCACAACCAGGGGCACGTGGGTGGCTCAATTGGTTAAGTGGCTGCCTTCAGCTCAGGTTATGATCTCAGGGTCCTGGGATCCATCCCCTCATAGGACTCTGTGTTCAGCAGGGAGTCTGCTTCTCCCTCTCCCTTTGCCCCTCTCCCCCCCCACCCTTGCTCTCTCTCTCTCTCTCTCAAAAAAGGTCTTTTAAAAAATAAAAATAAAAAATAAAATTCACAACCAAATATAACAGTGTGGGTCTCCTGTTGGTGGCAATGGTCAGCTTTTAGAGTCATATCTTACATCTCCTAAAACAGACTTCCAAAGCAGGACTTCAGGTGGGGTGTCAGGCATTCAGTTTAATCCCATGGAAGGCCACCTTTATTGTGGGCAAGAGGCCACTCTGCAGTGCTCATTATGATTCTGATTCTTTTTGAGTCGAGTTTCTGACACTTCCAGCTAAGAGACTATGATCACAGGACCCTTTTGCATTGTAAGGATGGGAGAGAAAGCCCACTATTACTGAGACTTCTCCAAACAGAAGTAACACCCAGTCAGAATGAAGGCTTTGGATCCAACCAATTCTGACCTAACTTGTCCTCTCTACATTTTTAGATAAGTTTAATGAACTTCACCATTCTGAGGTTTAGACATACCCCACCTCACCCTTGGGTCTCTCCCTATGAGTATGACTCAGTAAGAAAGCACTGTTCTCTTTTGCATTATTTTGCTGCTGGGAAACTCAGGTCTTGGGGCCACTTGGGAATCCACACTAAGAAGCAGAAGTTCTCCTTTGCCTGTGGGAAATCCAGATGAATGGATAATCAGAAGCAACCAGAAGATACATATGGAAAAATCTCCAGAGGTAGAGTCCTGTAAATTCAGAAAGTAGGAAAAGTTTGCCATCAGCACATGCCCAGTTTCCCTTTTGGTGCACTCCTCTGTCTTCAAAATGTGCCTAATGTCCTCGAACTGTGTTCTGGTCTCCAGTAGGCTTATGGGTCTACTTAAGGTGTAGGGAGTGTCTAAGTCAGAATCTAGCTCTCAAACCATCCTCTGCTTCAGACCTTTCTGTCACCTTGGTGTATGGAGACCATATGATCCAAGCAACAAATAGGTTTGCCTAGAGTCGCAAGTAAAAGTGTGCTAAAGAGGACAAAAGGGCAAAGTATATAAAATTGAAATGATCCCAGAGAATCACACTGGAAGATATGCTCTATGAGGGGAAGGATCTTGTCTGTTCGGTTCACCATAATCCCCAACACCTGCCTGGTATGTAAGCATAGTAGGTGCCTCGCAAATATTTGTAGACTCAGTGAATGAACACATAGTCAAGATGTATGGTCCAGTATCAATGCCATTCAGCTAGGTACCTGCTCTTATCCAGCAGGCTTTTAGTTAGCAAAGCGTAGATCACCTAATGCAGACTTGATTTTAGTGACTGATAGGAACTGAGGTTCCTCAGACCAGACCAGGAGGAACTCAAGCCATTGATGGAGAAAGGGAGGACTTAGGGCTTAAAGAAAAGAAAATACATGTTTATTGAATGCTTGTGCTTTACTCACATTATTACTTTTGCTTGGTGCAGTAGCTCTGAAAAGTAAGTCTTATTAGTCTGTGTGTTTTATTAATGAGGAAACTGAGATCAGATAGGCATGCCAGTAAGAAGCTGAACTAGGATTTACTTCTACCCAGATCTTTTCCACCCACAGCTCATCCTGATTAGATAAATTGGTGATGGAAGGAGAGTGGTAGGGGCTCTTTCTCCAAAAATTTGACTAGGTCATAGAATGGATTTATTTATTTATTTTTAAGAGAGAGAGAGAAAGCATACATGCGTGAGCATGCATGAGCAGGAGAGGCAGAGGGAGAGAGAATATCAAGCTGACTCTGCACTAAGCGTGGAACCAAACGTAGGGCTTGATCACTCAACCCTGAGATCAGGAACTGAGCCGAAATCAAGAGTCAGACACTCAACCAACTGAGCCACCCAAGTGCCCCGGAACAAGATTCTTTTAAATCAGAGTAGATATGGGAAGACATTTATCAGTATTTCTGGGATAAGCAGGTGTGGCCAACATTCGCCTGCAACCCTCTTCCTCCTTTTGTTCTTCCATGAATACCTGTCCATATTTCCCTGCCAAGATGAGATGCTTTTACTCTTTTTACTTCTTGCCCCTGCACAAGGTACATTATATTTGACTCTGTTGTCAACTGTGTCATAGGTAACTGATGTATGTTAAATATTACATATATAAACTGTGCTAACATCGGCTGCCAAAAGTAATGATATTTTGTGACAGTTACTGATAAAACAAGACAGACTGTTTCTTCATTCATCTGGCACTTGACAGAAACAACAACCATTGGCTTTGAATGACGAGGCCTAAGCTCTGGAGCTGGGCTTTGCTTTTACAATAGCTGTGCGAGCACAATCATTGCAAGTACTGTGACAAAGGTAAAGGAGGTGTATAGGAAAGCCCCACACAGATTTCCCTTGAAAAGAGACCCTGCTGCAAGTAGCACAGTGAACTTTGCAAAGGGATTCCCAAACAGACAACTTTGCCATGTCTTCTCCCATGAGATTTGAAGCTTCTTCTATTTCCTGCCCATTCATAGCTAAGATAGCGGGAGGAGGAAAGCCAGTGTTCTGTTAAATGGTGGATTTTGGTTTGGAATAATCTGGCTTAGTCATTTCATTAGGGAATATCCAACTGTCAGAATTTTAGAGTCTTTCCTCTTGGGATGGTGTCTTAGTACATTCACAGTAATGTAGGTTCTTTCTAGCATGCACCTCAAAATTCTTCCAGCCTCTACCCATTACCCACTTTAAAAGCCACTTTATGTTTTTAGGAATTTGTTATAATAGCACCCTACTTCTCAGTACCAATTTCTGTCTTAGTCTATTCGGGCTGCTACAACAAAAATACCATAGACCGGGTGGCTTATAAACAACAAAAATTTATTTCTCACAGTTCTGGAGGCTAGGAGGTCCAAGATCAAGGTGCTGGCAGATTGTTTGGGAACAGCCCACTTCAAAAATGGCTGTCTTCTCATTGTGTTTTCACATGGTGGAAGGGGTGAGGGAGCTCTGGGGTTTCTCTAATAAGAGCACTAATCCCATTTGTGAGGACTCTGCCCTTATAACCTAATCACCCCCAAATGCCCTACCTGCAAATACCATCTCACTGGGTTTAGGATTTAAACATATGAATTATGGAGGGACACATTTTGTCTGTGGCAGATGGTCTGTTTTCCCAAAGATGAATCTCATCTTTTTATTGGGGTATATAAGCCTGGCTTTCAAGGTTCTGAGAGACACATGGAGAGAGGGTCTATGTTTGAGTATGTGGAGGTGGGGGAAATTTTTCACCATTCAGTAGTTAGACTTTCACTTCATGCCCCTATTTTCGGTATGGCACAGCCTCCCTCAGCTTTGTCTGCCATTCCTGAATCTGCATCTCTCTGGTCTGTTTTCTTGGCAGTGTAAAGAAAGTTCTCTGTTCTAGTTTTCTGTTCAGATGGGAGAGACTGCTTGGCAAAGAATGGGAGAAGGAGATCTGTGAGTCTGACTTTTCATACAACCTTTCAGTGAATTCTCTTTTCAAATCTGTCTTCCACTTCCAATTTCAGAGACACTGAAGTTGGTCAGTGTCTCACGTCTCATTTCTTCTAAAATTTTGTTGCAGCTGTCTCCCCTCTGTTCTCTTTGCCTTGATTTATGCCTCCCCCTTCGCCATTTTATTTTGATGAGGTTTGAGGTAGAACAGGAGGTAAATGCATGTATTCAGTCTTTCATGTTTAACTGGAAGACTCCTCCCATGAGCTCTGGAGGATCTGCTTGGCAGCAGTTACTCCTATTGGGTGGGTGGGTGGGTGAGGGTTGGTTACAGAGAGGAGTGAGCTTTTAAACTTTAAACTACATTAAGCTTGGGAGATCATACCTAACTCCATGATTTGACCTTGAAGAGAATGGAGAACTTGCTGAGTATGAGTAGAATTAGCTCCAGACAGCTCAGACTTCAAAGCTTAACTTTTTGTATTGTCATTGAGTTAATTTTTTGAGTTGCCTAGGACAAGACTACAGTTAGGAGATATTGTGATAAGATGATTAAGAAGCCACCCAAAAAAAATGCTAACTTGGTTTTCTTTGGGTATATAAAAATCTCTTGAAAATTCAAATATTCTTTAATCATTTGTAACTTACTGATCTAGTTGAGTAGGGAGATTAGTTATATATAGGGGATTTATCAAATAAGTAAAAAATGTTGAGAATTATGAAGGAAGTTAAAAATATGAAGAGAAGGAAAGCTAGATTGAATCCTGTGATATTGGATTAGATTTGGATGGGTTCATCATTTTCTTTCTTTTTTTTTTAAGATTTTATTTATTTATTCATGAGAGAGAGAGAGAAAGAGAGAGGCAGAGGGAGAAGCAGACTCCCCGCCAAGCGGGGAGCCCGATGCGGGACCTGATCCCAGGACTCTGGGACCATGACCTGAGCCGAAGGCAGACGCTTAACCATCTGAGCCACCCAGGCGCCCAAGTTCATCATTTTCAATATATAGAGCTAAATATAGATATATAGATGCAAATCTATGAGTGTACATTTTGATAATATAAATAACTAAATTTAGATGTAATTCTGTGGTGTGTGTGTGTGTGTGTGAGTGTGTGTGTGTACATATACATACATTTCCTAATTCTATTGACAGGACCTGGGAGCAGGAGTGCCCCAAGAGTGAGGGATGTATCTTGGAACTAGATCTTGGCTTTTAAATACTATTCTCCATTAAAAGCAACCAAGTCTCTTTGAGTAAATAAATGATCGATTACTGGTCTAGGCAGAGGAGACTGGAATATTTTTTGACATCAGAAAGTAAAGAATGTTTGAGAAATGCTGGGACATATAGAAAGGATATGGAAGCCAGCTTGAAAGGGCTCCCACTGGCCAACTCTGTGACAATTTGAGTATAAGAATAAAAAATAATAATGGGGGCGCCTGGGTGGCTCAGTTGGTTAAGCGACTGCCTTCGGCTCAGGTCATGATCCTGGAGTCCCGGGATCGAGTCCCGCATCGGGCTCCCTGCTTGGCAGGGAGTCTGCTTCTCCCTCTGACCCTCCTCCCTCTCATGCTCTCTGTCTCTCATTCTCTCTCTCTCTCAAATAAATAAATAAAATCTTTAAAAAATAATAATAATGGGTTATAAACCCATTAAATAGAACAGGAATTCACAAGTCCATACTGATGAATAATGAATACATAAATAGGCAGAAGAGAAAATTCTTACAGCAAAACAGCAACTAATAAATATAGAAAGAATGACAGAATTAGAAAAACACCATTTGGCAATTGTCATAATAATAATCAATTCAGGCAAGAAACATCAGTGGATGCTAGAAATAATGGATTAAAATTTGATGAAAAACAGGGTATTTACTTAGTGTCAAAGTATCTCCCCACAAAGTAATTTTTAATTACAAAAGGGAAAAGAATAACTTTATAGTGGAGAATCCTGGCAAGCTCCACCTTAATCAAGTAATCTAAGTTAATAACACCAGTAATGAGACAATTTAAATTATGTACGAACCAAAGGGATGCAATAAGATGGAAATGTTTGTGTTCTATTCTTGCCAAAAATCTTAATCTGAATCTAATCATGAAGAAACATGGGGGAAACCGTATTGAGGGATAGTCTACAGAATTACTGGCCCATACTCTTCCAAAATGTCAAGATCATGTAAGTCAAGGAACAACTGAGAAGTAGTCTCTGTATTAAAGGAGAATGAACAGAAATGATAATTAAATACCACATGTAATTTTGGATTGCATTTTTTTTTTTTTTTTGCTATAAAGCAGTGGTTCTCAAAGTATAATTTCAAGAGCTTCACCACCACCTGGAAACTTGGTTAGAAATACAAAACTTTGGACCCCATGCCAAACCTACTGAATCAGCAAGCCTGGGTTTGGGACCCAGTAATCTATGTTTAACAAGACCTTCCATTGATTCTGATGCTCATTACAGCTTGAGATGTACTGCTGTGATTGTTGGGGCAATATTAAAATGGGGGTACATGCTAATAATATATCAATGTTAATTTCCTGCCTTTCATGGCATTGTTTTTAGAAGCACATACTAAATTATTCAGGGGTAATGAAAAGTCATGCCAGCAATGTACTCTAAGTGAATCAAGAATATGCAACTTTTCTATATGTCTTAAAAATGCCTAAAATAAAATAAAATAAAATAAAATAGGAGGGGTTAAGTTATATATTTGTCATATTAGGAAAAAAAGTCTGACTCATATTCGTTCCAACTGCTTTACTGTAATCAAGTGCGGCCCCAAATACAAAGGATATATATTCCATTACATGTATGGTTAAATCTGCAATGGAAAATAGTTTGTTCTCCCAAGAACCATCTGTGTTTATTTTCAGGTTGAACCAACCCTAAGGTTGCTAACATTCTTTAAAACCATGTTGATGAATGACACAATCTCTGAATCACATCAAAGCCAATATGGTTTCTTTGGGGATTCCATATCAGAGGGAAAACATTTCTGCTGAATAGCATCTGTCTATCCATATGCAGAAAGAGTCAACACATGAAACTGAAAGATAATTGTTTTCAAATAATTGGCTAGATGACATACACAGCCCCTCATTCTCAACTGCATTATTAGTTGCCTGAATGCAATCCATGATGTGATTTTTTTTCTATCACTGTAGATTCTTTGCAAGACTTCCCTTTGCACATAACTAAAATACAGCAAGAGCAAAATAGAGCCTGAGACAAGTACATATGTTGGATTAGATTCAAATATGCAGGGTTTTATCTAGAAGGAAAAATCCTTTTCGTGTTAGAGAGGAAGTGAATCAGGCCCGTGGACCTTGGCTAACTGACCAATTCACAAACATTAGTGGTTGGTGGTTGTTTTTCTACTTTTGGTTGTCTACTTTGAAGCCATTGTACAACATCCAAATCCCTAGCTCCATTCTTCCTGGTGTTGTGGTGGTTATGCATTTGTTCTGATACTGTGAATGGAGAGTTCCCTTCCAGCTAGTGTTCCTTCCCCAGCCATAATCCCTCAGAAGAACTGAATCTGATCAGTTATGTCACAACTGAAGAAGACTGCATTTGTTTTAACAAAGTTTATTTAGAACATCCTGCTGCTAATGTCAGCACACAGATTGGGCAAGTTCCACCAAAATAACTTTCAGACTATTTGTACTCAATTAAATGTTTATTTAAAATTTCCTTTGGGTTTTTACTGCTGTAAATGTATTGTTCATTTTTCACATACCAGGCACTGTTGTTTAGTCTCAAGGGCATTACTTGTTACAAATTTAACAACTGTGACATATTAAAAACAACATTTAGGAAAGAAATTAGGGTTGAGAGGATATGACCAGATGTTTCCATGGTGTTTCACCAAAATGTCACTTAAATGCCAACAAGATTTTAAAAGGAATTTTTTCCCAAAGTCTCTCTACCCACTTGACTGGCCCCCAAATATACCGCTATCATAGTTGTATTAGAAAACCCATTTAATTTTCATTTTAATCACAGTTTTCTTGAAGGTACTTTCACTGTCCTTTTTTAAAATTCACTATGGCAATAAAAATAATCCTGGCTATGCCACAGGCTACTTTTGTAACCCAAATTTTCTTATGACAAAATAGGGATGTTCCTCCTTACCTCCTATGATTGTTATAGAAGTTACAGGACATAATGTATGCGACACTCTTAGCCCAGTACTTGGTACAAAATAATGTTCATGTTATTACAACCAGTGCTAATTATTGATACAAGCAAAAAACCCCACTAAGTGCCCTGGTATGTATGTCCTTAGAAAAAAACGCAGACTTCCCTGCAAGTCTCTGTTAAGTTTCAATCTTTCATTGCGATTGTCATTTAGCTGTAGGAGAAGAGCCTATCAAGAAGCAACTTCAGAAGAAAGACATTATTATTTTTAAATAAATCTAATGGTAATTAGGTGAGGCCTCTCTGAGCTGATTTCTAAATCTAAGAGCAATTGGAAAACGAGCCTGCAGGTAAATACAACAGAACAGAGAGACTATCTGCACCCAAGTGGAGGATTCCAGGTTTGCTCTCTTTCTGTGGGAATTCTGTTGATGTCAGAGGGTTAATAGAGCTTTTTAACAGTAGACTGGGGCCCTGGAGTTTTCATGATTTGGCCCACATTCAAAAATACACAAAAATATAAAAGTCAGTGAAGCAAATGCTGTTCAACAGAGGTTTTTCAGGGCAAAGGGATAAGCTTGATCCAAAAATATTTTGGAGGGTGGAGACATTCCAAGCATACCATTCCATGCCTGTGCCAATGGAATGTGGGCACAGCACAGGAACAATGTCCAAGGCTGGAGAGCTTTATAAGACCAGGGAAATTTTGAGTGAAAAACACAAAGCAGGGAAGAACTTGCCCCCACCAAAAACCAAGTGTCCCTATTTACAGGTTGAATAGTGAATTCAAGGTAAATTTTAGGTCCATGAACTATGAATTCCAAAATTTGGTGCCAAATAATTATAGTTGCATTTTGCAAATGTACAGCTCTACTCTGGTCACACACACACACACACACACACACACACACACACACACTGAATTGGAAGGAGAGATTGAGCAAGTTCAAATTATTACGTTTAAATCCCATACTGGAAATAACATTTTGTCTCTTTCCATTATCTTTGACTCTAGGCTGGTAAAGCTGCCATAATGAAAATTAAAAATAAGCACAAATATGGACTGCTTTTCTATGTTAATCATGAAAAGGGAGTAACTTCTAGACATTCCAAAACTTTTTGAAAAAAAGTTTATTTGCTTGTAATGGTTATTTGCTTGTTAATGGTTGTTGTATTTTTCTCATCAGTGTTTGTGATCCTTCAGGACATGAGAGGATTTTGATTTGAAAGATCCTTATTATTCCCAAGAACTACCTTGGCCCATAGTTTCTGGATATGGTTGTGTCCATTTGCAGTAGTTCATCTTCATTCCTCTCTGTTGGTAAACTGAGGAAATAAGGAGACACGTGAATGTCCAAAAACGACTTAGGATTTTTCAACTGAAAAGTTCAGTCAAATGTCTTTCAAAAAATACTTTGCAGACTGTTTTTACGAAAGAGGCATTTCTTTTTGCTTGACCTGATAATCTACTTAACTGAAGAAGAGCAATTCAGTTTATGGCAAAGAACCATTCAGGAGGTTGCCTGGAAATGGGATGACTAAGGGTTTCTCAAAGGTGGGGCACAGCTCACCTCAGAATCCCCTGGGGAGCTTTTAAAACTTCAGATTCCTGGGTCCCACTGCAGCCCTACTGAGTCCAGATTTCTGCAGGTGGGGACTGGGAAGCTGCATATGTAGTGAACCCTGCAGGTGATTCCTAAGCATCTTTAAATGCAGGAGTCTTTTTAAAGTGGAAATTAGTAGCTATATCATAAAAGCCAGTAGTGATTTCTGCCCTGGCACTCCTCTAGCTTTGAAGATAGGGTCAGTGGTGCCCATGCTTTTGGGAACATTCCAGTTTGATCCGTAGAGCAAGTCATTTTCCCTCCTCTTAATGTTTTCTCCTAGCTCTGTTTTTCTCTATGGGCTCAATCATACAGTCTTCACACAATAGCATTTGGAATTGAGCAGTTTCCAGAACGTTGTTATTATTGTTGGTCATTGCTTTATTCCTAATGCCTCTGCATTACTGGTCAGTGACCATGATCTACATTTTCAGGCAAGAAAAGGGATATATACTATCAGCTGAGTCACCTGACCCTCACAAGGTATGGAGTGTAGTTTCTTACAACACCTTATCTAGGGCCATGGTTCTCGGCCTTGACTGCACATTAGAATTGCTCAGGAAGGTTTAAAACTCCCAACAACCAGGCCACACCCAGACCAATGTCATCCCAACCTGCTGGGGTAGGACCCAGGCATCTATACTTTGTAAAGCTCCCCTGGTGATTCCAGGGTGCAACTTAGACCAAGAACCATTGTCCTGGAGCATCTGTAGAAAGTGCATTGAAGCCTTTAGGACACCCAAGGGAGATCATCAGTATTTTTCTTTACAGACAATTTCTGCTATCTGCAGTACACTCTAACAGGAGGAGAAAGTTTAGGAGGTATTTCTTACAGAAATGTGTTCTTGGGAGAGAATTTTTAAGTTTCTTTAGAGTGTTCAGCCACCATTTCAGGAGATCCAGTGTGAAATGCTATAGTGTGAATGTTGAAGTTGTTTGAAGTACACACGCATAGACTTACCCATGGTATGAACCATCCCTGCCCACCTACAAAACTCCCTGCACCAACCTAATACTTTGTTTGTTTCAGAGAATCTATGAAATTTATCAGTCTTTGGCTGTCTTCTCAAGAGCCAGTAACAGATCTCCAGTGAGCTGAAACAGGAAAAGTTGTTTTAAACCATTGACTGCTTAATAAATTAGCACTAGACGCCTCTTAGCCTAATTTATCTCTGAAAGCCAGTTTCCCAGGGTATCAGAGCAATACCACAAGAAAAATTATTTCCATTAAACACCACAAAAATGTCTTTCCTGTGATACTTCACTGAAAGGATGACATGTACGAGATTCTCAGTCACAAAACAGGAAAGAAATGTTTGAAAGTTAAATTAAAAAGTAAAGCACAGTTAAGATTTTATTGAGCTTAAACCCCATTCCTACCCCCTAAACATATAAATCTGTTCTGTGTTCTGTGTCTCCCACTCAGATGGGTGATAAATTTTGGATGCTGAATTCTTATGTCTCTAAAAATAACGTTTACCTAAAGTGAAGTGCAACATCTGGGTCCACTGGGGGAGCATGAAGTGGCCTTTCAGGTTAATTATTTGTGTGGTCAGGTTAGATTTCCCAACCCTGAAAATGATACCAGTTTTGTTTCTTTTGGCCCCTGCCCACCACAGGTAAAGAGTCTTGTCCCAGTGACTTTCCCATAGATCTGCTCCTCCATGCAGAATGTTGCCATCAATGCCCCAACATTGAGGACGTGGAATATTTTCCATCTGCTCTCTGACCTGAAGGACATGGAAGTCCCTCTGCTATTGTGGTTAGAAATAGAGTGAAGAGTCACCCCAGTGCTGTCATAGTGGATGCCGTCAGAACAGATCCAGGTTATTCTCCCTCTAATATTCTCAAAGGAATGTCTCTCTGCCATCTCCATCAAAGGGTATGTCTGCTTGTCTAGACCAGAGAGTAGATTGAGATGGTCCATGTGCATTTTTAGACAATACCCAAGTAGGGGAGGTAACAAGGCTGGCGTTAGATTGATCATAAGAAGAGCTCTTCCCCTGCCCTTTCTAACACTCTAGACCATATTCTGAAAGAGGCTAATTCCGTGGAAAAAGAAGCCTTATGAAGGAATGTAGTGAGAGCAACCAGCTGTCCAGGGTGATCCTAGGAAATGATGGTCTTTATTTCTTATTTCTTAAAATATGGATAAAATCACAGCTTGAAATAAATTTTTAAAATCTCTAGATCTTTCTATAAATTTGAGTCCAAACATTTTCATCCATAACATAAATTTTTCCAGGCAGTGACTTGAGACCTGGGAGTTATCTTTTCATTTTTCCCTTTTGCCTACCAAATTCTGTTAATTCCTTCTCTTCTTTTCCATTTTCTTGGCCACATCCTCTCTTTACGTATTGTTTGAGGGTAGTCAGGAGAACTTGGCATATCTGAGTTCAAATCAGTTTCCCAGGACCATCTATGTATGCAGAGGCTTATCTCAATGAATGGATACTCCCGAGTCTTTGGAATTTCAGGGATGGAAGGGGGCAGAGGTGTGGGTCTGTAGTCATAAAACATGTATTTTTAAAAATTTAACCGGAGGTTGCATAACTCTCTGAAAATTTGAGGCTCAAACCTGGCAAGTTTGTGGTGCAGGTGGCTTGGGAGCTGCTGAGTGGGTTCACCTTTGGCATGCTTATTCTGGAAACCTGGCTACAAGACTTGGGCAGATCATTAATTTATAGGCCGAAAGGCAAAAGACTTAAAAAAAAAAAAAAACTTCAAAGGATTGAAATGGTGCAGCACAAGATGGCTTCATATACGGGAATAATAGGCCTTTGCAAACTAACTTCTCTTTACTCGAGTTATTTTTGCAAGCAGAGATTCCGGGTAACTAAGAGCCATTACACTTTATATGTAACAATTATAAAAAACAGCAATGTAAATCTGGTCCTTTGTTTCTCTTACTTGCCACAGTACCATGATTGTGTTAGCATTAGCAAAGTGAAGAAATTGTTCAAAGAATGAAGGTGAAAGTGAATTAAGTGAATAATTCAGGGCCTTAAGTTTTTCTTTCTTAAATTTTTATTTATTATTTATTTATTTTAAGATTTTATTTATTATTTGACAGAGAGAGAGATAATAAGCAGGGGGAGCAGCAGGCAGAGGAAGAAGCAGACTCCCCACTGAGCAGGGAGCCCAAAGTTTTTCCTTTTTTAGAATATCAGTTATTGAGACCTGAACTTGTCAGTAATTACCTGTATTATCTTTTAATTCCACTTTGCCTAGGTAGCCTCAGATTTTTGATTTGTAATACAAGAATAACAGTGATTTTGCCTATCCCATGGGATTATAATGAGGATTAAATAACAAACGTGAAAAATGTATTTAAGAAGGCTTTTGTACCCTCTGAAGCACAGTGCTTGTGTTTGCATGTTGTAGGTACGTATGTGTTATTCAAGTAATGCGGATGACTACTCTCTGGCTTATATTAATCCTTGGAATGTTCCTCTTCAGGTCACTTTCAGTTGATATAGATAGGTAGATGGATAGATGATAGATAGATAGATAGGTAATAGATGGATGAATGGGTAGATGAATGGGTCAAGTGTAATTGTACAAATAGTTATATTTCTATTTTAAATATATAGAATTTCATTAATAGTTACATTTTATCAGATAATAAAAAATTTAGAAGTGAATCCAAACTAGGAGATTAGGTTGAATGGATTTTACAAATACTGTTTGTGTGGCTTTAAATATAATTTTAGGTTCTTTCAATAGTTAGGACATGTCCTCCAGTGCAGTGCTTTCTAAATGTGGTCCATGGACCCATGCTGGTTCATAAACTATTTGTTCCTAGTAGCAATAATAATGAGCACATGATCTAGTTCACTACTTTTATTCCCCCATAAAAGTTTCTTGGTTTCTATTTTGGCACAAGCTCTTTAAGTTCTCATGAATTGGAAAACAATACTTTGTCAACTGTAGTAGCACAGCCCTAATAATACCTTACTATTTGGGCATTCATTCCTTCAACAAACATGTATTAAGCACCCTTATTAGTTAAGGTAATCCTAGACATTGTAACAAATAAGTCCTGAACTTAATGTAATAAAAACCTATTTCTCAGAAGCATCATAGTCTATGCAGTACTCTTCATCTGGTGCCTTTCTCTGTGGTTCTTGGGAAAATGGCTCCTTCTGTCTTGTGGTTCACTCTTCTCTAGTCCACAGAATCCTCTGCATTTGGATAGCAATGGGAAAAGATACGGTGGGGAAGATGCAGCCTTAACCATTAACCATTAACTTTAACTGTTAACCATTTCAACACATCACTTCTCACATTCTCTTTCTGAGGACAAGTGCCTTCCCTTATCCCTATGCAAAGGGACTGGAAAATATAATCCTTGGCTTTGTAGACACTTCTGTGGGTTTTTTGTTTTTGTTTTTGTTTTTAGAAAGAGTGTGTGCATGCGTGCGTGCATTGGGGGGTGGTTGCAGAGGGGCAGAGGGAGAGGGAGAGAATCTTAAGCAGGCTCCACACCCAGCACAGAGCCTGACTTGGATCTTGATCTCAAGATCTTGAGATCATGACCTGAGCCGAAACCAAGAGTCAGACGCTTAACCAACTGAGCCACCCAGGCATCCTGGCTTTGTAGACACTTCTGAGCATTACCATTTCATTAGGGAAGGGGAGCAAAATACTTTGATGGTCACCTAAACCAGTGCTTTTCAAACCATCTGTGGTGAAGGACCAGTTCTATTTTTAAAAATTGTAAATCTATCACAGCCTAATGCTTGAAAAAAAATCCTATAAAATCAATTTCTAGAAAAATAAACCAAGGATATATAAAATATAGTTCAGTTTTTTATTACTGGATTCAGCAGACATAAAATTGCTAGTTTCTCTCCTTAGCTCACTGAGGACTGATTGGTAGCATCACACACACACACAGCACCATTTATGAACCACACTTGAGTTGCATAGTTCTAGATTTCTGGAGCTAAAACCAGTAGTGAACATGGAATTTTTTTTCATGTAGGGAAACAGATAATAAATTAATAAATAAGATAATCTTATAGTAGCAATAAGCATTATGAAGACATGTGACCCAGTGTCTTCTAGAGAGGCCTTCTTGAGGAGGACCCGTGTTATGATCAAAATAGAAAAGCAGATTTAGAAAAATGTATTTAGAACAAAAGAATATAACCATGTTTAAATTTATTTGTTATGCTTCATTTTAATTTCTGACTTCAAAATTTTCATAAGGATTCAGAAGGTAGCCCCTTGAAAAAAACAGAAGGTAAAATAAAAATATTTTAAAATCTTTTTCTCTTTTCCTGAAATAGAATACATATTATTTTTATAGCAGCTTTATTGAGATATTATTCAGAAACCTTATAATTAACTAATTTAAGGCATACAATTTAACAGTTTATAATTTACTCACAGATATGCACAACCATCACCACAACCAATTTTAAAATGTTATCATTATCTTAAAAAAAACCCACAACATTAAAATAACTCTGTACCCTTTAGCTATCAAATCTCTCTATCACCCATTGCCCCCAGCCCTAAGCAACCACAAATCTACTTTCTGTCTTTTGCCTATTCTTGACATTTTCTATAATTGGAATCATATAATATATGTGGTCTTTTGTGATTGACTTCTTTCACTTAATGTTTTCAGGGTTCAGCTCTGTTGTAACATGTATCAGTACTACTTTCCTCTTTATGGTGGAATAATATTCCATTATATGGATATACCACATTTTGTTCATCCATTCACCAGTTAATGGACATTTGTATTGTTTCCATTTGGGGATAATATAAATAATGCTGCTATAAACATTTGTTTGAGTCCTCCAACTGTGTTCTTTTAAGATTATTTTGGTTATTCTGGGTCCCTTTGGCAATTCCATATGAATTTTAGGAACAGCTTATCAATTTCTATAAAGACCTCAGCAAGGATTCTGATACAGATTGTGTTAAATGTATAGATTAATTTGAGGAGTATTGGCATGATAACAATAATAAGTCTTCTGATCCATGGACATGGGATATTTCCATTTATTTATATCTTCTTTAACAGTGATTTCTTTTACCAATTATTTGTAATTTTCAGAGTATTAAGTTTTTCACTTTTGTTAAATTTATTCCTAAATATTTTATTCTTTTTGATGCTATTGTAAATGAAACTGTTTTCTTAATTTCATTTTCAGATTATTCATTATTAGTGTATAGAAATACAATTGATTTTTGTATATTGATCTTGTATTTTATGACCTTGCTGAAGACATTTATTATTCTAATAGTTTTTTTAGTGGATTCCTTAGGATTTTCTGTATACAGGTTCATATCATCTGCCAATCGAGATAGTTTTACTTTTTCTTTCCAGTCTAGATGATTTTTCTTTTTCTTGCCTAATTACCCTTGTTCAAACCTCCAGTATAAAGTTGTATGGAAGTGGGAAGAGTGGACATCCTTGACTTGTTCCTGAAGTCAGAGAGAAATCATCCAGTCTTTTATCATTAGGTATGATGTGTGGGTTTTTGTGCATGCCCTTTACCAAGGTGAGAAAGTTTCCTTCTATTCCTAGTTTGTTGAATATTTTTATCATGAAAGGGTTTTGGATTTTATGAGATGCTTTTACTTCATCTTTTGAGATGATCATGTGGTTTCTGTTTTGTATCTTATCAATATGGTATATTATATTAATTGATTTTCAGATGTTAAACTAACCTTGCATTCTGGGAAAAAATCCCAATTGGTCATGCTTTATAATTCTTTATATGTGGTAGTGGATTCAGTTTGTTAGTGAGTGGGAAAGTATTACCTCCTCTTGTATTTTTTGGAATAGTTTCTGAAGAATTGATACTAATTCTTTAAATGTTTTGTAGAATTCACCAGTAATAGTTGATTTATAGTGTTGTTCAAATTGTCTATTTCTTAGTTGACCTTCTGCTTTTGTTCTATCTATCCATTATTGAAGTACTGAAGTATCCAACTACTGTTGTTAAATTGTTTATTTCTCCCTTCATTGTCTTTGCTTTATGTATTTTGATACTCTGTTTTTAGGGTCATATATGTTTATAATTGTAATATCTTCCTGATGTATTTATCTTCTTATAAAATGTCTCTCTTTATCACTAGTAATGTTTTCTGTTTTAAAGTCTATTTTACCTATTAGTATAGCCACTCCTGATTTCTTGCAGTTGGTCTTTGCATGATATATCATTTTCCATCCTTTTACGTTCAATATATTTGTATCTTTGATTATAATGTGTGTCTCCTATAAAAGCATATAGTTGGATCCTGGTTTTTATTTTTTAATCCAGTATTTTTTAATCCAGACTTTTGCTTGGGTTGTTACATGATTCACATTTAATGTTATTATTGATATAGCTGGATTTATGTCTGCCATTCTACTCTTTGTTCCCTATATGTCTCATATTTTTTTTTCTGTTGTTTCTCCTATACTGCTTTGTTTGGCATGAAGTGAATATTTTCAAATACAGCATTTTAATTCTTTCATGATTTTTCACTGTTTTTTGGGTCATTTCCTTAGAGTTGCTCTAGTGCTTATCATACATACACACACACATACACACACACACACGTCATATTGCAGTGAGATATAGAAACATTATTTCTGTAAAGCTATATTCTGTTTTCTCCTTTTTGTTATGTGTGTTATTTTTGTTACCTATTATTGTTATACATATTACTTCTGTAAATATTACAAACCCAATAAAACATTGTTATAATGCTTACTTTACATTATTTTATGACTTTTTAAAGATTTTATTTTTGTAAGTAATCTCTATACCCAATGTGGGACTTGAACTCACAACCCTGAGATCAAGATTTGCATCCTATACCAACTGAGCCAGCCAGGTGCCCCAATTTTGTGACTTTTAAGAAAGCTGAGAGGAGAAAGGAGAGCAAGTATATAATTATAGCTTTTGTTATATTAACCTTCTTATTTATCATTTTTGCTTCTCTTCATTTGTTTCTATGGATTTAGCTCACATCTGGAGTAATTTCCTTGGGTCAGTAGGGTTTTGCTCTCATCCACCTCCTTTGTGCTGTTATTGACAAATATGCTACATTTCTATATGCTTTGGTCAAACAATTAAGAGAAAGAAAAAAATGCATTTGCACTATCTTTTGTAATTACATTAATTGCCTTTACTGGTGCTTTTTGGTTTTTTTGTGTGTTTTTGTGGGGTGTTTTGTTTATATATAGGATATAGGATATAGATAGATATAGGATCCTATAGGATCCTATATAGGATATAGATATATAGATCCTATATCTATAGGATATGTGCAATCCTATACATTACTCCGTGCTCACCATGGTAAGTGTACTCATCATACATTATTAACTTTATTCTTGACTATATTCCCTATGCTGTACTTTTCATCTCTGTAACTTATGTATTTATTTATTTATTTATTTTTATTTATTTTTTTTTTTTTAAAGATTTTATTTATTTATCTGAGAGAGAGAATGGGAGACAGAGAGCATGAGAGGGGGAGAATCAGAGGGAGAAGCAGACTCCCCACTGAGCAGGGAGCCCGATGCGGGACTCGATCCCGGAACTCCAGGATCATGACCTGAGCCGAAGGCAGTCGCTTAACCAACTGAGCCACCCAGGCGCCCATCTGTAACTTATGTATTTATAACTGGAAGTTTATACCTCCTAACCCCCTTCATCTATTTTACCTATCCCTTCACCCACCTCCCATTTGGCAACTACCAGTTTGTTTGCTGTATTTAAGAGTCTTTTTTTTTCTGTTATTGTTGTTTGTTTGTTTTATTTATTTTTTAGATTCCACATATACATAAAATCATGTGGTATTTGTGTCTAACTTATTTCACTTAATACACTCTAGGTCCATGCATGTTATTGTAAATGGTAAAATCTCATTCTTTTTTATGGCTGAGTAATATTCCTGTGTGTGTGTGTGTGTGTGTGTATGCCGCATTTTTTCTAGCCGTTCATCTATTGATGGACACTTGGATTGCTTCCATATCTTGGCTATTGTAAATAATACTGTAATAAACATAGAGGTGCCTATATCTTTTCGAATTAGTGTTTTCGTTTCTTTGCATAAATATCCAGTAGTGGAATTACTGGATCATGTGATATTTCTATTTTTAAATTTTTAAGAAACCTCCATATTGTTTTCCACAGTGGCTGCATCAGTTTACATTCTCAGCAACAGTGTCCGAGGGTTCCTTTTTTCACATCCTCACTAAAACTTGTTTTTTCTTGTCTTTTTGATTCTAGCCATTCAGACAGGTATAAGGTGATAACTCATTGTGGTTTTGATTTTCATTTTCCTGATGATTAGTGATGTTGACCATCTTTTCCTGTGTCTGTTGACCTTCTGTATGACTTCTTTGGAAAAATGTTCAGGTCCTCTACCCATTTTTATTTGGACTGTTTATTTTTTTGTCGGTGTTGAGTTGTAGAAATTCTTTATATATTTTGAATATTAACCCCTTATTGTATATATCATTTGCAAATATCTTCTCCCATTTGGTAGGTTGCCTTTTTGTTTTGTTGATGGTTTCCTTTGCTATGCAGAAGTTTTTATTTTGGTATAACCCCAATAGTTTATTTTTGCTTTTGTTTCCCTTGCCTGAAGAGACATATCTAGATAAATGTTGCTAAGGTTAATGTCCAAGAGATGGCTGCCTATGTCTTTTTTTCTAGGAGTTTTATGGTTGCAGGTCTCACATTTAGGTCTTTAATCCGTTTTGAGTTTATTCTGGTTTATGGTGTGAGAAAGTGGTCCAGTTTCATTCTTTTGCATGTAGCTGTCTAGTTTTCTCAGCACCATTTACTAAAGAGACTATCTTTTCCCCATTGTATATTCTTGACTCTTCTGTCATAGCTTATTTAACCATATAAGCATGGGTTTATTTCTGGATTCTCTCTTCTGTTCCATTGACCTATTTGTCTGTTTTTATGCTAGTACCATACTGTTTTGATTGCTACAGCTTTCTAGTTTATCTTGAAATCTGGGATTGTGATAACTCCAGCTTTGTTCTTCTTTCTCAAGATTCCTTTGACTGTTTGGGGGCTTTTATGGTTCCATACAAATTTTGGTGTTATTTGTTTTTGTTTTTCAGCATTTTTACTACAATGTGTCTGTTTGTAAATCTGTTTGTATTTATCCTACTTGAAGTTCACTGAGCTTCCTAGATGTGTAAATGAATGTTTTTCAATAAATTTGGGAAATTTGTAGCCATTATTTCTTTGAATATTTTTTCTGCCCTTTCTATTTCTCCTCTCCTTATGGTACTCCTCTCCTTCTGGTACTGCAATATGTATATATTGTTATTCTTAATGCTGTCTCTCATATCTCTGAGGCTCTTTTCATTTGTCTTCATTCTTTTTTCTCTCTGTTCCTCAGATTGCATAATCTTTGTCAATTATCTCAAGTTAGCTGATTTTTTTCCTACCAGTTCAGATCTACTATGGAGCTCCTCTAGTGCATTTTTAAATTTCAGTTATTGTACTTTTCAAATGCAAAATTTTCATTTTCCCCCTATAAGTTCTATCTCTATTGATATTCTCTATTTGATGTTAACACTGTCATCATGCCTTCCTTTACTTCTTTAATCATGATTTTCTTCAGTTCTATGAACATATTAAGAATGTTTACTTTGAAGTCATTGTTTATTAAATCCAACATCTGGTCACTCTCACATGTAGTTTGTTTCCAGCTTTTTTCTAGTATAAAGAGCATACTTTCTTGTTTCTTTGTGTGTCTCATAGGTGTTTTTTTTTTTTATGGAAACTGGACATTTTAGATAATATATTGTAGCAACTCTGAGTATTGGATCCCCACCCTAGGGCTTGTTTATTTGTTTAGTGACTGTGGATTACTTTGGTGAAATCTATGTCCTCCTTACAGTTTGAAATCTCTGATGTTGCTACTTAGGGAGCACAGCCTTAGGTGTGCCCACAGTCACCCTGCGATGGAAGTGGTTTTGCAGGGATGGTCTTGGATGGTCTCTTTTTCTGACTACATTTAGTATTAAGTGCCACTAGTTGCCAGCTGATTGCTATATTGCTTCCAATGATACTGGTACATAAATTACTTTATTAAAGTAATTCAATCAAATTCTGGCTCCTTTGAAGATATAGTTGTAGAGGTAAGTATTTGAAATTTGTTCTGACTCCAGTTGTTCTTCCCATCTGTCTCTTTTCCCAATTCTTTTTAGCAAATTAGTCAGCCTGTAGCTTAGCATATATCTCTAATGAATCTATCAATTCTCTCCCATTTCCTTTTGCCACAGCTTTTGTTTTTGGGAATACCCTTAGGGTTGAACTTCTCTACATTCTATTGTGAATGAAGTCAGTTCCTTGGGGAGAGATCTGGAACTGTCTGTTCTGTAGACTACTTCTCCCAGGCAAAATCTCTGAGCCATGGCTCTGTACTGGAGGTGAGGACAATGGCACACTTCTAAGTGGCATCCCCACTTTGCAGCTGAGTGCTTTGTGGATGGGGTAGCAGCCCTAGATGTTCTTGGTTTGCCTCTCTTGTCATGGAATCCTTGCCCCCACAAACTGCAGCAAAGGCATTTAGGGTCCCAGTATTCTCAGGGGCACCATGCTCAAGGTAAAGCCTTTATTCCATTCATGGAGGCTGGGCAGAAGATGAGAGCCCCCTCTATTGGATGCATTCTCCTTGAACTTAGCCTCAGCAACAGGAAGCTGAGGTAGGATGAAAACTGCTAACATTCTGCCCCTCTTGGGAAGATAGTCCTCTAACTGGGAACTCAGGGGAAAGGTTTCCCTGTATTCTTGGCCCTACCAGTCTGAAGTAGTTTCTGTCTCAGTGCTGGGGCTGGAGAGAAGATGTAGTTCTTCATTCAAGTCCCACAGACTCTTGCAGTTCTTATTGGGGTTTAGTAGATATTTTTGAATAAATGCTTCTTTTTTTTTTAAGATTTTATTTATTTATTTGACAGAGAGAGAGCACAAGTAGGCAGAGAGGCAGGCAGAGGGAGAGGGAGAAGCAGGCTCCCCGCTGAGCAGGGAGCCTGATGTGGGGCTCGATCCCAGGACCCTGGGATCATGACCTGAGCCAAAGGCAGCCGCTTAACTGACTGAGCCACCCAGGCACCCCTGAATAAATGCTTCTTTATTTTCTCTATGCCCTTAGGACTAGGGACCATTTCCATAGATTTTAAGTGGTTTTTTTCCTAATTATAATTTTCACCATTTTCATGGGGGAATGATTCTGTGGAGCATCTTGTGCTGTCATTGCCCGAAGTGAAAACCTTATATGTTAATTTTTTCATTTTCTCATTCATTCACTCAATTTTATTGAGTGTGTTATGTGTCTGGTGCTGTGGTAGAGCCGAAGATACAATAGTGAATAAAACAGACCTGAAACTTGCTCTAGTGGACAAGACAGAAAAAAGGATTAGAAACAACTTTGGCAAAGGTGCCCATTACATTTTGAATTAATAATGAATGAACAAGTGAATTGCATGAAAAAGTCTTAAGGAAATTATGGAACTAGTAAAGGCCTGTTGGATTTTGCTATAAATAGGTTATTAGGACTTTTTTAAAAAGTGGTTTTAATAGAGTACCATAGACAGAAGCTCATGTCAGCTGGCAAAGGGTGAATGAAAAGAAAGCAAGTAGGCAAAAGTTGTGTAGCTATTCTTTGAGAAACTCAGTTTTAAAGGAAAGGAAGGGAATATGAGCCAGAGAGTTAACAGACTTTTTTCTTTCACCAATTCTACCCAACATCATACTCCAGAATTTTCAAGAGAAAGGGATACTTCTTGCATCCACCCAATTTCTCTTGCTGTAATTCTGTGCTGAACAAGTAAGCAGATGATTTAACTTCTCATATGTAACTGCCTACAGACAAAACCAAATGAAATGGACTAATTAGAAAAATTGAGAATTCAGTCTGTTGAGAATTTGTAATTCTCATTATAAAGGAAGTAATTGGCATTTGACCCCTGTGGGTTTGATTAGAATGAGCTGACCTCCCTTGGTCTTATCACCTCTAGACATAATGACAAAACTGATCTGGTCTGCAGAGCAAAGCTCAGACCTGGAGCAGGGGTTCTCCTTGCACCTGTCTGTACCAAACCCGAGCCACACTTCATGTTCTGAATTCATAGGATTTGCTAACACTGTGTTTTTATCAAATAACTTAACGGCAAAGACAGGTTCATTTGAGTTCTGCCTGATATATAATGGGATTATCTAGTATCTCTCCGGCAAACATTTTTAGAGAAAAGAAGAATAGAACTTCTCTAGCAGTTGTTGTTGCGAATGAATTCTCCTAAAGTTAAAATTAAATGTGAAAAGAAGTTAAAAAGGTAAATGAAGGTTGGGAATAATTGGACATGTGAAGGCCAGAAGGTAAAGTTACTATCTTGGATATTAGGCAGTAGGTGAAAGGTAGCTAAAGACAATAATGGCTAAAGAACTAGAGAGATCCTAAGGAGAAGAGAAGGATAAATGGCAGTGGGGAGATATTAAAAGAAAAGACAGAGTCAATGAGTTTTAATGGTACCTACTTTCCCCCAGCTACAAAGTCTGTTGTGTGTGTCCTGACAAATACTGAAATCAGTTTTGGCAAGGGGGCGCTTCTAACGGCATCCTACTAGGCAATATAGCTAGAGTACTTTTTTTCTCATTTGACTTGGGTTTTTAACCCAGCATGAAATAAGATTCCATTTATTCATTCAAATGTTTATTGACGCTAATAGATGTCTCAGTCAGGGTGTTAGGGACCAGGGACATAAGCAAGAGCAAGATAGAGAGGTAGCTGATATCAAGTTAATGGTCAGTTATTATTCAGTGTGATAATGTGAGGAAGTGCTTATGGTGTTATGGAAGCAAAGGGGCATCTAACTCAGACTTGGCAGATCAGCAAAGGTTCCCTATTAGGCTGGAATCTCTGGGACAATAGGATCTTGTCTATCTCTCTTGTTCAGTCTAACATCCCCAGAACTTAGGACAGTGGCCAGCATGTGATAGAAGCTCAATAAGAATAAGATGGATGATTGAATTAATCAAAACCTATCTTTACTTCATTTGCTTGGTACGGAAATAATCCCAAAAGGAGAAGCTGTCCCAAATCCTGTTCTTTAATTCTTAGTGTTTTCTTATGAGAAGAGAACAAACATATCTGGGACTACTGATTAATTCATCTGTCATTTATTTGCCCTTGAAGTTTCGAGAGTATCAAAATTTTAGTACAAACTTCCAAGCAATTGCTATGGCAACTAAAGTCAATGCAGTGTCAAGAAAGTATTGAATACATCTTTTAAAAATCAGGGGGAAAGCAATATGTAATGGCAACATTGCAGTGCAAAATACTTTGAGCCTTAACAATTCAGTGAAGCAAGTACATGTTCCTCTATGAGCTCTTCCAGAATGTGTCTGCAGTGTTTTCACTGGATATTTGCAGATAGCTGAGATAGTTAAGAATCACGTGATTATTATTTGCAGCTACTTCCACGCACCACAAAGAAACTAGCTGCCAACCCGTTTATTCTAGTGGCTAACGTTTGGGAAACAGACAAAACGAATGGCTTCAAAGGAATATCCTCACACTAAAACTCCCACAAATAGTGTGATATGAGGCAAGGAAAATGAATTTCAAATGAGAAGATTTACCACTTAGTAGCTTTTGTGATCTGGGATAGGTCAGTTAATCTTCCTGAGCCTGGTTCCTAATCTATGAAATGCAGGTATCATGATGTTGCCTATCCTCATGTCACTGCTGTGAAGATCAAAGGAGATCATGTAAGTGCGGGAACTTCGAAAACTGTAGAAAGCAATATGATTGTTAATTATTCAAATGATATTATGAATGGAGAATGGATTTCAAATTGCTGACCATGAGTGTGGTCCATGATGAGCAATCTTTAATATTCCATAACCAGCTCCAGAGCCCTTGACCCGTTAACAGTTCATCACAGAAAATACAGAGAGAATCTCATGCTGGGTGAAAGATTTCACACTGGGTAAAACAGCCTGTTTTGTTTTAAAAAAGGCTAGTCCTCTGATCAATCTAACAACCCAAATTGTGAGCATATGCCTATGTCCTTTAAGAAGGGTACACCTTTAATCGGTTAGGATGCTGCTTAGGCTCTCTGGAGTTCCCGCGGAAGGTGACATGGACAACTCACTTACCCCAGCAGCTGGAGTGACTAATTAGACAATCTGCACTGGTCTGATAGCTCGAGCTGTTCAAATAAAACCTGCCTTGATGGTGGAAGGCTCAGAGAAAGACTCGAAAGGGCAGGATTGGGGACAAGAATCATGTCCAGGGAAGACAGCCGAGCCAGCTGCTTTCTCTAAGCAAGTGTCTGAGAAGGAACATCTTTATAAGACTCAAAGAGTTTATTTTAACTATAAGTAACAGAAAAGAAGTACCAGTCACCACTAGCAAGGGTGATCTTTATCTGCCTTTGTTGGCCTGCGAGAAAGAAAAGGAATCTTAAAATGCTTCCGCAGCTGCAGGCTCCTCACAGAGGACATCTTCTGCACATTGCTGACATGTCTTGGATTTTTCCGACCTTACCTTGTGTTGGAAGAAATTACCGCGGGCGTCAAATGTCCTGCTACACACGTGGCCCCACGTGGTTGTTATCAACTACCCCTCACGCAGCAGAATCAGCATTCCCCAGTCTGGTTCTTGTAAAGGCCAGTGATTGCTTTGTGAAAGGCTTTGTGATCCCCCTCCTGGCTTGGAAGCATCTCTCCCAGCACCTGTGAGCCCTCACCCTGAGAGATGGCTAATGTGCTAATTACTCCGAACCCAAAAATGTAAGCTGTAAACAAATGAGAGCTGTGTTTATAATCAGTCAGTTTTATGACCTTCCGATGGTGATGATATCAGTGGTGCTTACGCTGGAAGACCGCACAGCGCTCTCCAGCCGTGGGCCGCTTCTGTTGCTTGAGAGCAGAGAGACATGTGGCCCATTAATTGTAGTCTTTGCACTGAAAGGCAGGTTACCTTGGCCAAATGGCCAATCTGGCTCTTAGTATTGCCAAATAAATTATTTTAAAAAATCTCAAAGTCAGCTTGGATGGTTTTCAAATAATCTGTGGTTTGGGGCCTACACTCCCCCCCCATGAAAAACTAAAAATGCATTCTTTCTGAGTTGTAACTTGATATATACATGATTTGAAGACAGCGGGGAGACGCTCTAATCTCAGGGAGAGAGAGAGAGAGGCTTGGCCTGGATGCACAAAGAGCTCACCCCCTCTGATTTAGGACTGACCTTTGCTACGTCATTCTCCCTGCCCTTAAGCTGTTTCTCCACCTGAAGGCTGAGGTGGGGATGACTCCACAGCAGATGCCTGCAGAACACTTTGTTATCATCAGAACCAAGAGGATCCATGCTAAACGTAAATACCATAAAACGTGGCAAGAGAAATGTTTACACCAATCTGTGGTTTCTGATCAAAGCCAAAATGGCTGGGTTCTTGAATGAAAACTTCTGGCCGCACATGTGAGATTTGCAGCTGCCTTTGGCACCTATAAAATATGATTTGTGAGGTGCTGAACAATGTCCTGGGGGTCTCCAAAGGCTGCTCCTTTGGCACCAAAATCCTTTCATATTGAGTCCTGCCAATGTGGGGATATGCCGGTTCGAGAACTTTGGCTGCATTTTGGGCTTGTTAACAGTGCAAAAGACTTGCCAGAGAAACCCCACATGCATTTTGCCCCCAAGCACCTTACCCTTCATTTATAGACCCCTGGGAAAACCAAGCCCATCTGTTTCTCATTCATTTACACTTTACTCATCAAAATGTTGGTTTTGGTTGGATTCCTTTGTTTTCATTTCAAGAAACCTTTAAGAATGTAGAGTGGGGAAAAGATGGGTAATTAACCAGAGTGCTGATGACCCTAAGCTCTCTGTCCTGTTTCTAGCATTACTTTTAGTTCACTGGATGGTCGCAAGCAGTAATTTTTCCATTTATCCCACTTACAAATCTCTCTAAATTATTTAAAAAAAAAAAAAAAAAGAGGAAAAGGAATATAGTGCTTTGCCTGCTTCACCACCAGAGACTTGAAAACAATCTAGAATCTGTGGAGATTTCATGAGGGGACACTCATGGGAGCTCAGATTTTGCCTTTTCTTTCTTTCTCTTTTGTTTTTAAAGAGCCAACTGCTTTTTCTTACATTCATGAAAGTGAATGAGTGGCTGGGAACTGTTTATCCCACTGGCTTTAGGGAATAGGGAAAAGAAGTCTTTTTTTTTTTTTTTTCTCCTTTTCTTTTCTTTGTCAAATGCTCACAAAACTATGAATATTTGTGAGCTGCAGGAAAAATACATACAGTCTATTTTCTGGTCTTACTGTTTTTTTAAAAAAAATCCCCTCAAAGCAGCTTTTTTTCTTAGCTCTTAGTCAAAATCAGTAGTTGTAGGCATCTTAAGTGGGGCTACATTCCTGCCTTGCTTATAGTTGTAAACTTGCTGATCTTTGGAAGTAGAAATAAAGTTAGATTACATCCTGTCCCCACCACCAGAAAAAGGGGTAGATAACTCCCTCCCTCATTCTTAGTTTACACATTCCTGAATAACAACCATAATCTAAATTGTGTAGGAACATGATGAGAAATATCTCATTTAAAGGGAGCAATACAGATAATTATGTATTGTATGTATTGTATAACCTTAAATAAGGTTCTTGGGTTAAGTTATCAAGTTTTAATAGTGATGAACCTATGGTACTATTATGAAGTATCTCAATAACATCTTATGTATTGGTTTTAATGATGTGACAATCAGCTGCCCATATAATTTGGCAAATTCATTTCCATTTTACGTAGTAATGGCTCTACTTTTTGTCATGTGTGCCAGATGGTAGGAGATCAATATAATCTACAAAACTGAAGTAATTGGACAAAGGAGACCCAACTGCTATTATGGGACTTAAGAAGTTCTAGAATTACCACTGCAGATATGGCTTTCTGTTAAATACCATTCAAGTGGGTGACAGCCTAGGACAGGCATTGAGAACCTGTGCTGTGAGAACTGGATAAACCCCAGCGGAAATCTGAGATCTGCTACTTCGTACTAGCCACAACAAGTTACTGGGCTTCACTCTTTCCTCATTGATATGGAATAATAATAGTGCCCAGTCCAGTGGTATGTTGATAATAGCCAATTTTCAAGGTATAAATATTCCCACTGTGGTTGGTTTCAGGTCGCCAGCTGGAGCTGGGAGAGGTCAGCACAATCAGTTACCCCTAAGCTGGTGCAAGCCATTGCCACACTCCACTGACAGTACTCAAACCTTGGGGTTGTGGGGGGTATTAAATGAGATACAGCATGTCAAGTGCTTAATATCCTGCTTGTATATGCTTTATTTTCTTGATTCTAAGATGCCATCAATTGTAAGAAAAGCCACCATTTAAAGATAGATATTAACGAAAAATGTTTACTGGTTGTATATATTCTGTATCAGAAATGAAAAAATTTACAGTTTGTGTTACAGTTGAGGCAATAGTGTTTAACTTGCACTAGGCATCATGCTAAGCATTTGTCATACGTAAGAAACCTCCACCACGCATGCGTAAGAAACCTACACCACGCAGGCTTTCGGCTTATGGCTGTATTTGTTTGCTTATTAAATTAGAAGTACTCAATCAAATGCTAATGCCCTGGGCCTTCTGGCTGTTTCATTAGACATCTTACCTGTTGAAGGTCTCTTTGTCATACCTTCTGTTAACCTACTAGGGCTACTATAATAAAATACCACAGTGGGGGTAGCTTAAACAACAGAAATTTATTTCCTACACTTCTGGAGGCTGAAAGTCTAGACCAACGTATTAGGAGGTTTGGTTTCTCCTGAGACCTGTTTCCTTGGCTTGCAGATGGCTATCTTCTTGCTGTTTCCTCATATGGCATTTTCTCTGAGCACATGTATCCCTGGTGTCTGTTCCTTTTCTAAAAAGGATACTAGTCCTATTCAGCTAGGGCTTCAACATACGAATTTGGTTGGGGGGACACAGTTCAGTTCATTACACATGTCTTTAGGCTGTGTTTTAATTTCCTAGAGTTGCCATAACAAATGACCACAAACTTGGTAACTTAAGAGAACAGAAATTTATTCTCTGGAGGCCAGAAGTCCAAAATCAAGATGTCAGCAAGGCCATGTTTTTTTTCTGAAGGCTTTAGGAGAGGATTCTTTTTTGCCTCTTCTAGCTTGTAGTGGCTCCAGGTATTCCTTGGCTTATGGTGGCATCACTCCGGTTTCTGCCTCCATTTTCACATGGCCTTCTTTTCTTCTCTCTTCTTCATCTGTGTCTTCTAATGACAGGTGTCATTGGAGTTAGGGTCTACCCAGTTAATCCAGGATGATCTTATCTCAAGATTCTTAACTCAATTATATCTGTAAAGACCCTTTTTCTTTTCTTTAAAGATTTTATTTATTTGAGAGAGAGAGAATGAGAGACAGAGAGCATGAGAGGGAAGAGGGCAGAGGGGGAAGCAGAGCCCCCCGCTGAGCAGGGAGTCCGATGCGGGACTCGATCCCGGGACTCCAGGATCATGACCTGAACCGAAGGCAGTCGCTTAACCAACTGAGCCACCCAGGCGCCCCAAGACCCTTTTTCAAATAAGGCCACATTCACAGGTCCCAGGTAGACATACCTTTTTATTGGGGGAGGGGGCACCATTCAACCCACTATAGGTTGATTAATTCATCCAATCAATGCACGGGACATCTTGATTTGTATCATAACTAGGTATAGCAATAGTGTCCGGTAAAGAAACTATTTGAGAAATCTTGCTTTTTATCAGCTTTTCACAAGCCCAAACTAGCTGACACCAGCTGTGGCAGAAAGACCTACCTGACCACCCAAAGGCACTGGATCTCCTTCTACAAGGTAGAACAATGTAGAGTTTGGGCTAAGTTGCAGCTTAGCAACTTAGGGAACTTTATTTCCTAGCTCCTTTGAATTTAATCTACTTATATGACAAGTTCTGGCCACCAGACTAAGGTGGTTAAGCATTCCTTGCCCACATTTTCTTTGCCTTTCATGGTGCCTTTACAAGGTTAAAGTAGGCTGGATGCTTGAATCATCACCTGGGGGATAGCTGCTCAGGAGAGATGCCCATCAAGGAATATCCTCATAAAAATTTGCATGAGTAAGAAATAAACTTGTACTATATTAAACCACTGAGATTTGGGAATTATTTATTATAGCAGTTAGTTATCTTAATACTCCAGGTGACACTGCACTATTTGTGCATGATAAAGTGCATTTTATAATGAAATTTTACCGTTGGTTCGCATGACAGCTACCACATTATCTTCACATGCTAAGAATTAGTCACAAAGTAACATTGGCTAGAAAAATGGCCTTGCTGTCTGAAATCAATTCTGATCTGGAAATGCTATAAAGAAATGTTAAACATTCCATATAACCTACCCTAACTTTCCAAATTCACCCTTGGAGATAACCAAGAATTGGTAGTAATATTGAAGGATTATTTCATAGGGAAGAACACCATAATTTGGGGACTGATTACAATACCATGGGAAAGAACCCAGCTTTTAGATGAATTTGTGTTTAAATGCATAATATGCCACTTCTACTTCATGAATTGGGAAGATAATTTAATATTTCTATGCCTTACCTTTCCTTATTTATAAAAATGAGAAAATGACACCTACTTCACACATACATTTATTGTGAGGATTAGATAAAATAATGAAATATTTTAAGTGTTTTTAGCATACAGCTAAATTAATGATTATGACTTTTTTTTATTGTTGCTATTATTGCTCTCATTGTTACTGATTGTGGTCTATGGTTTCTGAAAATATCTCAGAATACTTGTGTTCTACCAACTTCTGTTTTGGCTTGCTTGCAATATCTAGATTGCCAGACATGATCACTTCCACTAGTGTGTTGATTGAGTTAAAACCATCTGGAAGTAGCTCATCAGCTTAGCCACCATCCCCAAGTCTTTCCACCCTCAGGAAAAAAAGGTCATTTATATGGTATAGCTACCTAGTCATGTTCTGAAATGGATAGTGGAAGAGATTGACCAGTAAGACCTTCCAGGGTTCTTAGAACTTGGTATATTAAAGCAGATAAAAACATGAGAATCAGCTGAATTTCTAATTAAGTAATATTTTAGGTTTGTCTCCATCATCTCTATTTTGACTTTAGTTGAAACTTTAAGACCAATAAGACCCCTCTATGGATCCTACGTGGTGGTAAAATGACTGCAAACTGCATGAGGACAGAGACTGTGCATATTTTGTCTACTACTTTGTATCTCAGAAGCCAACCCCAGTGTCTGGCACATAGTATGTATTCAGTCAAAATCTGAAGAATGAATAGATAACCACTAGAGAATATAGAGCTGGACCAAAGGTTGCCACAGGGAGTTCTTAGGACCTCTATAACATATGTTAGAGTCCAGATGGGCCTGATATAACCCTGCCATGTTAATTAACTGAACAATGTTCCTCCTAGTATGACTTGATGCCCCCAGAACTATGCAAAGTACCTTTCCCCCAGCATTATCTGTCATTGTTTTTCAACTCTATTTCATGAGAACTCACTCAAGTAAATAACTCTCTGGCCACCAAAATTACTGAAATGGAGTCACCAGTAATGTCTGTATATTATAGAAGAATGCAAAACCTAACATAAAGGTATCCCCTCTCTAGTAAAATGGTGAGTTAGATTCAACAGCTATTTCTTGAAAAACTATAATTCAGGAAGAAGCAAGTGATATGCAGTAGGATATTAAAAAGGGAGAATTGCTATATAGAGAGTGCTGTGTTTTAGGGATTTTGAGGTTGTTGTTTGTACTACAGAGATTTCAGGGAAGAGAGAGCATTTTTCTAAGTTAGAATTAAATAGGATAAGACATGAAGAAATAGTCCTGGGCCTGGCACAATATAATGCCCAAAGAGTGTTAGCTAACTGTGTTTATATTCTTATTAGAGATATTAATAACATCACTGTAGTGGATGCTGTGGTACTCGCCCCAGATCTTCCCTTTAAGATGAAGACACTAATTCCTCCAGGTGCCAGCAGTATTGACCAATGATGGCTCAACAGAGCTGAATCTGTCTCCAGAAGTTGTCTTTGGCTAAAAGGAACTTGTTATGGACTGAATTGTGTCGCCCCGAAATTTAGATGTTGAAACCTTAACCCCCATAACCTCAGAATGTGATTGTATTTGGAGATAGGGCTGTTATAAGAGGTAGTGAAGATAAAATGAGGCCATTAGGGTGGACTCTAACCCAATCTGACTGGTGTCTTTATCAAAAGAGATTAGGATTTAAAGACATCACAGGTGTGCATGCACAGAGGGACAGAAGAGTTACCTGGGCCTGGATCCCGAGGGTGCTATGAAGAGGCAGTAAGAGGGCAAAAATCTGGAAGCCAAGGAGAGAGACCTCAGGAGAAACCAAACTTGCCAGCACCTTGATCTTCAACTTCTAGTTTCCAGAATATGAGAAAATAAATTTGTGTTCTAGCCATCTCATCTGGTATTTTGTTGTGACAGTTCCAGCAAATTAATGCAGTGCTGTTTCACCGAAAGTTATACCCTAGGTAGGGGCAGCCTGCATTCAACAACTGGTCAGTGAGGGGGGCACAGTGTCCAGACCCCTAGCCTCAGTCTGGGACATCTCTAAAGGGCCATGCCAGCTCAGAGCACTCCGGCAGTATTTGCTGAGGCCCTCGAGGTTCCAATTCTTTCTGTGTCCAATCCTCACTCTCCTCGATGGCTTGTCACTGAGAGTATTCTGCAGTAGGCTTCCTGCACAAAAAATCTCTATCTCACGATCCATTTTCTAGGGAACGTGATATATGACCTTTAGTATCAGGAATGGCTTTAGGAAGCAAACTCTAAAATGGGATTGGGAATGAAATCACCACTGGCTGGCTAGCAGTGAAGACCCATTCATTGGTAGTAGGTGGACTATGCACAGCCCCTGACATGCTGTTGCAATATAATTATTAAAACTTTCACTGGTGGTAAACAGCCATGAAACACTGATGAAAAGGAAAGCAATGGTAGTGTGATGTCTTACTTGTTTAAAAGATTTGGAGAATATAGTAATTATAACAGCATTGGAACTATATGTCTCTCACTGAGGGCTATCAATGAGATAGAGATAAACAATAAATGGCCTAGGGGCATTAGTCATCCATTTAAGTGCAAAAGTCAGAGGCCCTCTTCAGTAGAATGTAAAGAGGTTCATCTCTGGCAGCCAGAGTATAGAAAAATCTGAGGGTAAAACTCAAGACTTAATTTTCAGGACAACAGAACTCTACAAAAAGGTTGAATTTTCAGCCTTGGCAAGTCTATTATCCAAGGTCAGTGCTCTGGCTGGGAACGAGTGGGATTCTAGGTTGATACACTTGAGAATCTTGAAAATGGAGGTCCCCTTGAGCCCTCTGGGCCTGCAAAACTGGCCCACTCTGTTCTGTTAACTTAGAACCATCCCATTGCTTAAAGCTGAGGCAGAGGTCTCTGTCTGAAAAGACTTGTATCCTTCTCAGGATCTATACCTACCTCCACTGTTGTCCACTAGATGGTAACTATGATTAGGTCACAGTCCAATTTAGCCAGGAAAGTCCTGGGCTTGCTAAGGAAGGGAACATCTGTAGGAACTAATCAACATGCATTGATCAGTCCAGGAGCCAGGAGAGTTGCCTAGGAGTGGATCCTGAGGATGTAGGATCAAAGTGGGGGGAAGGAGGGGAGTGGGACAAAAAGTTGAACATAGGAGAGCTTATCAATATGGGAGCACTCTCCGTGATACAGGACTCACCGCTCTGGAGAAGAGTCCAGAAAATGGTGCTAACATGTTATTAGTTTAGTTCTTGAAGCTTGTAGAAAATGATGGCCTCACTAAGTGGAGTAGAAAAAAGAAATGGTCAAGGGCTTGGAGTAGGGTTATTCTAGAATAGATATATTACAGAAAGCTGGAAAATCCACCAGCAAACTATGTTACACAAGAGGGCCAAAAAAGCCCACCATACACCAAAGTGAGATGGATTCTGCCGGTGACAGAATACCATGGATACCATGGAATTATGTAGTATATTGAGCCGTTGAGCTCAGTGGGGGTTGTCCATCATAGATGAGGTGTGACAGTAGAAGTTGTCGTTCCAGAATGGGGCTCACTGATAGCAGTGGGGGGGATAGGGCCCTTAGACAAATCAAGACCAGTTGGTGGTACTTACCTGACAGAAGCATGTGAGTACAGTTATCATAACAAGTGTCTGCCAAAGGAAACTGACCCATAGAGGACTATGGAGCATCCCTTAGAGGCGATTGGACAGTGAAAAAGCATGTTGCTCGATTAACACAATTAAAACAAATAAAATGTAGAGAATCAGAAAGTTGAGGGTAGCCACCTCATAAAAAGTCACAATCCTTTTTAAAGAAATGGTGCTAAAACAATTGAATAACCATAAGAAAATTAAAATGAAACTTGACCCTTATAACATATAAAAAAATTAACTTGAAATGGATCAAAGAGCTAAATATAAAAGCAAAACCTACCAAACTTCTAGACAAAAACATAGAAGAAAATCTGTAACCTCGAATTAGGCAAAGATTTTTCAGATAGAACACAAAAAGCATGAATCACAAAAGAAAAGCATTGTTACTGACTTTATCAAATTAAAATCTCTTGCTCTTCAAAAAAATACTGTTGAGAAAGTGTAAAGAAAGCCAGACTAGGAGAAAATATTTGCAAAACACATCTTATAAATGACTTGTATCTAAAATATATAAAGTACTCTTACAATTTGATAAGACAAAAAAATGCAGTGTAAAAAATGGGCAAGAAATTTGTGTGGACATTTGAACAAAGAACATATTTAAATGGCAAACTAACAATAAAAATGTGGTCAACATTAGTAGTCATTAGGAAAACAGATTAGAAGCATAACACATAGCCAAGATACATGGTTAAAATATTAAAAATTTAGAAAATATTAACCATATGAAGTCAGGGATGTGGTACAACTGGAACTCTCATACACCTGCTGGGAGGAAAAGTAAAATGGCACAAACACTTTGGAAAAAGTTGGCAGTTTCTTATACAGTTAAACATATACTAACAAAAGACTCAGTAATCCCACTGGTAAGAATTTACCAAACAGAAATAAAAATACCTGTATGCAATGATCATAGAAAGTATGTTCATAATAATCCCAGATTGAAAACAACCCAAATGCCTACCAACTGGTGAATTGGTAAACATATTGTGGTATATCCATATACAGAACACTACTCTGCAATAAAAAAGAATGAGGTGCTGATACATGCAACAGCATGGAATCTTTATGTTAAGGGAAAGACACAAAAGACTACAATATACTACATAATTCCATTTATTGGCATTCTAGAAAAGGCAAAGCTATAGTAACAGCAGAGAAGTGGTTGCTAGGAGCTGGGAATGAGGAGGGGAGAATTGACTACAAAGAGCACAAGGGAACATTTTGGGATGATAGAAATGTTCCATATTTTCATTGCCGTGGTAGCTATATGGCTGTCTACATTTATTATAATTCAATGAATTGTACACTGAAAATGGGTGAACCTTATTGTGTAAGTTTTTTCTCAAAGTGATTAAAAATGCTACATTAAAAAATGTAAAATTTATAAAGTCATGCTCCTTCTTCCAGTTTCCAGATCTGAGTCAGTGTGTAGACCTGAAATTCATAGTCAGAAGGATATATGGTAATGATTCCAATAGTACTTTTCCAAAGAGATCTATGGCTATTTCACTGAGTAACCATACAATGAGGAAAGGACAGTTTATAGACATTGGAGGACTGCTGAACACAGGATTCAAACTGAAATTGATAGCTGGGATCTGAAGGTCATCACTATCCCTCTGTTAGAGAGGTAACATAGGGAGACCAGGTGATCAATGGGGCCCTGGCCCACATTTGGTTCACAGTGGGTCCACTGTGACCTTGGGCTCACCTGGTAGCCATTTCTCTAATCGCTCAATGCATAATTGGAGTGGACATACATGGTAGTTGGCCGAACCCCATATTGGTTCCTTGACCTCTGGTAAGAACTACTGCAGTGGGGGAAGACCAAGTAGAAACCTCTGAAACCCCTGCTCCCAGCCTTGACAGTAAATAAAAACACTATTGCATACCAGAGGGAATAGTAGAGATTAGTGCCAATCTTAAAGATCTAAAGGATACAGGGGTCATGGTCTTTACATATCTTTGTTCTTTAGTTTCCCAATTTAGCCCCTACAAAACCAGACTGATCCTGGAAGATAAAGGTAAACTATCACAAGCTCAACCAAGTAGTAGGCCTTATTATAGCTGCTGTGCCAGATGTGGTATCTTTGTTAGAACAGATTAACAGGGACTCAAGTCCCTGGCATACAGCCACTGATCTGGCAGATATATTTGTTTCATCTTCATCAGGAAGGAGGACCAGAAGCAGTTTGCATTCACATAGCATTAACAATAGTATACACTTATAGTCTTGTCCTATGGCTGTGTCATCTGTCGTAATATAATATGAAGAGACCTGGACTCTCTAGATATTCCATGATACTGTTGACATTGTGTTAATCAGACTGGATGATTATGAAGTGGCAAATACGTTGAAGCACTTGGTGTATGGCGCGTAGACTATAAAGGGTAAGAGATAAACCTCATGAATATTCAGGGGCCTTGGTATATCAGTAGGGTTTTCAGGAATCCATCGATCTTGACAAATTGTTGCGTTTTTCACTTCCTACCGCTAATAAGGAAGAAGAATGCTTGGCAGGCTATTTAGACTCTGGAGGTAGCATATTCCATGACTGGGAACAAGGTGACATGAAAGGTTTCCATCTTTGAGTAGGGCCCAGTGCAAGAAATGGATATGTAGCACATCCAAGCTGTGGTGCAAACAAGCCCTGCCTATTTGGCCACATGATTTGGCAGACCCTGTGGTATTATCTGCAGTAAGGAGTGGAGTGATGTTGTGTGGAATTTGTGGCAGGTACTAATAGGAGAATCACAATGTAAATACCTCAAGTTCTGAAGCAATGTCATGCCTCCACCGTGGAGAATTATATATTAATTGAAAACTAGGTCCTGGTATACTTTGGGTTTCTGGTAGAGACAGAGCACCTACTCATGGAACCTTGAGTGGCTGGCAGAAGTGTCCACCATTACCTGGGTTCTGTCAGACCCACTAGGTTGTATGTTAGGATATCCCAACAGCAATCCATCATAAGATAAAAGTGGTACATTTGAGAGTGGGCACAAATAGACTGCATGAGCAGGTGGCCCAGACTCCCATGTCATCCACTGCTGTTGCATAGTTTCTCCCTTCATCTCACCCCTGTGGCCACATACATAATCTCTTATGGCCAGCTGACAAAGGACACAAAAAGCCAAGCTTGGTTGTGGATGTGTTGGTTTGGTATGTGGATATATGAGGAGAAATTCTCTCAGTGAACACATCTTTGGGCAGTACAGCATATCATCCACTTCGTGTGGTAGGAGAAGTGGCCAAAGGGAGAACATAGACCAACATGTGGACAGTTGCAAACCTCTTGACTGATTGGTCAGGGGTCTGAGAACAGTTAGAATATTGGAGATAAACAGATATGGGGAAGAGTAATGTGGATGGGCATATGCAAGTGAACACTGTAAGGTTTGGTTTATTTAGGGGATTTTATTCCTAATCTTTCATCCAGCATGTGGGAATACCAAGGTATGTGGGCTTCCTTCCATTTTTTAATTGTTTGTTTTAATCAGGAGAAGGGAAGACATTTAATAACCTATCCCTTTGCAACATATGTTAACTCCTGGTCCCCATCAATGCCCTTTACCTCTATATTTAAATAATTTCTAAATTCAAAAAGAATTGCCTGGAACTATACCACTGTTCCCCAGAAGGGACAATTGTGAGACATTAAAGAGTGGAGAGGACACACTCAGCCAGAAGCAGAGCCCTCGTTCCAATTAATGAACTTCTTGGAGGAGAGCATAAGTAATTGGTTTTGAGGTTGTTTCCACGGCCTTTGAAGGGCAATTGAAGTACTCATCAAGATGTGCCAAATGTTTATAGAGTGCCTCTTGGGATGAGTATCTGTTTTAAATAAGTGAATTTAAAGGGCCCTGTAACTCACTTAAATTACACCAAGATGGGAGACTGGAGACAGGATATAGCTTCCAGTTGAAATTCCTTGATCTCTGGTTTAGTCTTAATTTTATAGATAACAAAAGCCATCATTGGAAGGACTTTAACCAGTTATGTTCAAATGGTATTCAGATGGGACGCAGCCTGTAGGCTATCCCTAAGCTGGTTGGTTCAGATCCATTTTCTTCTTAATGCAAGTAGCTTGGCATTTGTTGGTCCAGTGAACACATACAGTTTGTAGCTTGAAAAGTCTCTTGAGCTCCTGCCTCAACAGAAGAAAAGCAGGACTAAGAGAATGCCATACCCTTATCATTGGCACCTGAAAACCATGGTGGATCTGGTGAGTTCAAGAAAATCAGTTGCAGGACTTCAGTGAGGCTCATCCTAGGATTCCCCTTTCTTCCTCCCATGTGAATCCCAATTCCTAGTTTTCAGAGACTGTGCTCTTGACCAGCCTAACACACCTGTTTGAAAGCTTCAGTGAAGTACACACTTGGCTAAAGCACTGGGGGGGGGCTGGGTGACTCCAAGAGATAGCAAGGGGGCTTTAGTATAGAAGATGGGGATGATGGAACAGGGCTTGGAAACATTAACATAAAGAAGGGCCTGGGTGTGCAATGAGAAAAGGAACCAGACTGAAATTTCACTGTATCCTGCCAGTAAATGAAAGTGGAAAGGCCAGTAGATAAAGATGGAGGAGGACTGACACTTAGACTTGTCTCTGCCATTAACTAGCTATGTCGTCTTGGGCAAGTGATTTAATTTTCCAGGGCTTTGGTTTTCAAATGTAAAATGAAGGATTCAGAGAAGAACATCACTAGGGTTATTTTCATTTAAAGTTCTAAAGTTCTCTGATTTTATTTCTAAGAATGTTCAAATTATATCTAATTGTCTCCGAGATTTCAGTCACTTCATATTTGAACCGTGGAGCTGTGTTTGCTTTTATATCTTAAATCTTAACAACTCAGCTTGCTTTAAAAGTACTGTACATTGCTTCTCTCCCCCCTTTCCTCTTTCCTCTGAATACCTGTGGACATCACCTTCTTCAAGTCACCACAATGCTCAAAACACATAGCAGGAAGATGACCCCTGACCTCATGTAGGCCCTTACAGGGGTCCAATTGCATTGCTCTATTCCAGTCTTGCCCCTACTTTCCTAGGCAACCATTTCACATCTTTTCAGCTTTCTTCAGACCATCCAAACCTTTCTCCCCATCCTCACTCACAACTGATGAATATGCATCCTGTTTTCTTGAGAAAATAGAAGCAGTCAGAAGAGGATTTATACCAAATTCCATTGCCTCCCACCTATCTGCATCTTCACCTTTATACTCTGCCTCCACTCCTGTTACAGAGGATGAGTGATCTGTATGTTAATCTAAGGCTAATGCCTGTGCTTGTGCATTAGACCTCATCTCCTCTTGACTACTCAAGAACGCTACTCCAGCACTTGTCCCTTCTCCCCACTTGCTTCATCAATCTTCCCCTCTCTAATGGATCATTTCTACAGCATACAAACATACTGAAATACTGTCCAGCTTCAATGAAAATTCTCTTTTGTTCCCACATTTCTCCCAACTATTGCTCCATTTCTCTATTGTTATATACAGTAAAATCCTCAAAAAAGTTGTTTCTATTCACTGTTTATAATTTATTCTCTCCTATTCTTTTTTTGAACCTACTCTAGTGATTTCTGTGTAGCTATATTCAATAGTCAATTATTAGTCCTGATTTTACATGACCTGTCTCAGCATTTGATACAATTAGTCACTCTTTCTTTCCTTGAAATGGGTGGTTATTTTTTTCCCACTTAGATTTCATGACATCTTTCAGTTTTCATCCTGCCTTCCTACTCTTCACCTCATTCTCCTCTGCTGGTTGGTTCCTTCTGATCTCCTCAACCTCTCAGCATTGGGCTATTCAAGACTAGTCCTTAGACCTCTTCTACTCTGTATGGACCCACTGCCTAGGTGATCTCATCTAGCCTCATGACTTTAAATTCATCTGTATTCTGATGACTCCCAAGTATTTGTCCCCAGCCCAGAACTTTCCCCTTACCCTCAGATTCATATAGCTAATGATCTCTTCTACATAGGTATCTGATAGGCATCTAAACTTAAAACCACACTCCTGATTCTCCCCCCTTTCTAAATCTCTGCCTCTCATGTAGTTACTGCATCAAAGTAACTGACATCTTCATCTCTCTGGTTGCTCAGACCAAAAGCCTTGCAGACATTTGTGAAAACTTCTGTTTACATTCCATTATGTTGGTGGTTCTACCTTCAAAATATATCCAGAGTTCAGTCATTTCTCAGACTTCCACTCCTGTTTTCATGGTCTCCCTTATTGGTCCTTGCTTCTGTTCTTACCACCAATTATATTCTCCTCACAGCAGGCAGAATAGTCTTTAAAACTTTAAGTCAGATTATGTGACTCTTTTGCTCACAACCACCCAGGGGTTTCTTATCTGGCTCATAATAAAATCCAAAGTTCTTATGATGGCCTGGGAAGTCTCTAAATTTTCTCCATCAACACCTTCCCCGATTTATACTTCTCTCACCTCATCTCCTACCACACTGCCCCTCATTCTCTTCACCTCAGCCACATTGGCTTCCTACCTGTTCCTGCTTCAGTGCCTTGTCCACATGCCATTCCCTTGGTTTGGCATGCTCTTTCCACAGATGACCACAAGGCTCACTATTTCACCATATCTGCCCTGCACACCTGTCCATTTTACCTTTAATCTTTCACCATAACATTTGCTCATCACCTGACGTAGATCTACCTTAAATGTTTCTATTGTCTGTCTCCCCTCACTAGAGTGGAAGCCTTATAAGAGAAGAAGTTTATTCTCTCTGTTCATTGCCGAGTCCTCAGTGCTTATACCTGGGCTTGGCACATAGTGAGTACCCGATACCAATTTGTTGAGTAAATGTGTGAATGGATGAGAATTTACAAGCCAGGACCATGGGTTTTGGAGAAATTGAATTGGGAGACACAGGAAAGGAGGTCTAGGGGCTTAGCCGATTTGGGAGCCACACTACCCATACATCATCTGTGACTATGTCTAGTGTGAAATGGCACAGCTTAGGAAACATGGAAATGTTGAAACTCAGGGAAGTAAGTTGTCATTTTGTTCATTTGATATGGTAAGATAGTGATGGGCAAGGCTTGCATCAGGTGGAAGAGAAGACTTCTTTACTCAGGTTAGTTGATTTATTTGGCCATGCCATAAGTGTAATCATAATTCAGTGATATGCACTTGTCAGAAGATTGCTTTATGAAAATGCTTCTCTGTTAGCTTATGTGTGTGTGTTGTGTGCACATGTTCTCAGTAGCATGCCAGATGACAAAAATTCAGGAACCACCATCCCAGTTGAAATATGTGGTCCATTCAACACAACATTCCCTGGACAACAGCAATCCAAGGAAATTAGGTCAAAGCAGATATGTGCACTTGATATTACATTGTCATTTATTTGTAAGGTTAGGTCTCTAATTCAAACTAACTTGAACAAAGAAACAAAAAAGGGGATTTATTGGTTCAAATAAGTTGGAAGTTTAATGGGTATTTTTAGATACAGCTGGATTGTGGGAATCAAATAAAATAATAACTTTGTATGTATCTTTGGATTCTTCTTTCTTGGGTTGGCTTCATTCTCAAACAGGCTCTCTGCAAATAATGGCAAAGATAGCTTCAGGCAATTCCAACCTTATGTGGTCCCTAGCCTTACCATAATTCCATGAAGTTGGCAAGAGGCAGGTCAAAAAAGGAAGCAAAATAGGGCAAATAAAAAACTAGCATTGCTACTCTTCTCCTAATGGCCAACTGTGAAGTTGATTTACTCAAACATTTTAAATGTATTTTTATTTCCTTGAAGTCATTGACATGGATTTGTCTTTTTAGACTCAGCTGTCTTTGATTACCATGTTTCTTAGAACCCCATAATGTTTTGTTTCCTCTGCAACTCTTTCTGGCATAATGTTATTGTTTTTAATAGCATTGATGAGGTTTTAGAAACTTTAGACCAAACACAATTGAAATGCTAGTTAGCCCCTTTGGTGCTGCTGTCATGACTTGATGAAAATTATACAGACTAGGGCAACATCTATGGGATCTGATGCAAGCAGTGTGGTCCTTTGCCACCAAAACAGGCCTCACACCATCCACTGGCCAAAGGCAAAGATTACTCAAATTCTGCTCCTAAGTAAGATCCAGCCTGAGAACAAACTCACAGCTTAGGAAATCAGTAGGTTCTACATGCATTTCAGTCATGAGGTTGGGACTGCTCAGTCTGAGTCCTTCCTTTAACATTGGCCTGGGCCGCCATCTCCTCAGCCTCCTTGATCCAGAGACTGGAATGGGAATCTTAGCCTTGTCCTTAAAGCAGATTGGCCTTTGCCATCATAAAGTCACTGTTCTGCTCATCCCTAGTGACCTCTGAATGGAGATTCTCAGGTGGAAAATCAAGGAAATAGAGGTAGAGAGAAGACAGGTTAAGGTTTAAAGTTGCAAGCAGCAAAACTAATTTTGCTAATTTAAGTTGGAAAAGAACTTATAAGAAAATATTGGATTGACCACAAGATCACTGGGATGGCCAGAGATCCAGGCCCAGGAAATCAGCAGGAGTACAGATGTTGTGAGTTGAATCGTGTCCCCCCAAAAGATACGTTGAAGTCCTAATCCCCAGTACCTGTGAAGATGACCTTATTTGGAAATAGGGTTTTAGATAGAATCAAGTTAAAATATTGTCATATTGGATGAGGGTAACCCCTAATGCAGTGACGGGCATTTTTGTAAGAGAAAGGAACAGGAGCTTTATACACACAGACATAGGAGAAGACCCAAGCAAGGCCATGTGAAGATGGAGGCAGAGATTGGAGAGATGCTGCCTACCAGCCAAGGAACACCAAGGATTGCCCGCAACCACTGAAAGTTAGGAGAGGCCAGGAAGGATCCTTCCCTAGAGCTTGCAGAGAGAACATGGCCCTGCCAAGGCCTCGATTTCAGTCTTCTAGACTCTAGAACTGTGAGAGAAACAATTTCTGTCGTTTCACGCTCCCCAGTTTGTGGTACTTTGTTATGGCAACCCTGGGAAACTAACAATCAGGCAGCATCGCAGCGGGAGCCTCGGCCGAAATCATGCTCAGCAACAGTCTGAGATGTAATCCATAGCTGCCGTCCCTTCCTGACGCTGGTGCCACTGGCCATGCTCCCCTCTCCTCTGGCTCTAGGATGAATCTCCTGCTCTCCTTATGTCTTTGTATTCGAGTTCCAGACAGGACTGTCTGACTGGGTAAAGTCTGGCTCACATGTCCATACCCAGGCTGACGAGAAGAAGCAGAAAGCAAGAATCAGGGAATTCAGGAAGTCACATGGTAGATCCTTCCCAAAGACAGGAAGGAGTTTCAGATGTGAGGCGACAAAAACAAGTGACTGAGACACACATATGCAAGAGAACAGCCATTTTAAAATAGGTTAAGTTGCAAATAATAATACTGAAGTTTGTGAAAGGTTCATTTGCATTTTGGCATAAACTGGAGGAATGCAAGTTTATTTCTTAGTATCCTTTTAGGTTCCTGCCAGAAGGTGGGATATATTGTATATATCTCCATGGTATATATGTAAGAATATCACATCTGAAAATGCCTTATGTCAGGCATCTTTGCAAAAACCAAGACAGAGAGATGTTGATGGACAGGTTGCCCCACCACAGGTCTGGGCGGACTCTGGAGAAAGCCTCTGGAGCTTGAACCCTTGTTCTGCCATTTACTAGCTGTGTGATGTGACCATGGTTTAAACTCTTGAAGCCTTAGTCTCCTCATTTGCCAAATGGGCATAATAATCCCTGTGTCAGTGTTGTGGTGAAGATCAAATGAGTTAAGTCTCATAAAGTTCTTAGAACAGTGTTAGTCTGTCAGAAGCACTCAATGTTAGCTAGTATCCCATTACCAAGTTCTGAACTCTGAGAGACTATCTTTGTCATTTTTAGGGTAGCATTTCTGAACACAAAATTAGTAAAAAACCAAAAACAGTACTCAAAGAGCAAAATCTTATCAGTATTTTGGTTATGCCATCTGCACAAAAATATATGTCTCTGGGGGCTTTGCTTCTCCTGTTCAGAACCAAGATACACAGATGGTCCCTGTCCTCCAGCGACAGGGGCTACAATGAACGCCCTGTACATATCAGATGTCTAGACACAAAAGGGAAAGAGAGAATAGCAAGTTGGCTCTTTGTTGGCAGCAGGGGCAGAAATAAAGACAGGCATGTCTCATGGCAGACATACCAGTGTGTACCTGATTATCTCCTTTAGTCCTCATGTAGCCTCATAGAGTCCAGTAGTTGACACTGTTATTCCTGTTTTACACATAAGGACATTGAGGCTTAGGGAATTGAGTGACTTGTTAAAGATCCTGAAGTTAGAAAGGGCTGAGTGGGCCGGCCCATAGACCAGCCTAGAAGCGGAGTAGCTGCGGTCCCCCAAGGGCAAGGCCATGAGCACCTGCAGTCAAGGGTCTGCCCTAGTCCCTGTGCCACCGCAGCTTGTCTCCAGCGACCTTCCAGACCCATCCTGCTGGGAGGCCCAGCTGTGCCTGTCTTTGCTGGCCATGTATATAATAAGTGTTCTGCTAAGAAAGGAAACCTGAAAGGCTCTTGTTCCCTAAAGCCTTGCTACTCAAGGCGGAGTCCAGGAACAGCTGATTCAGCATTACCCTGCTATTAGAAATGCAGCATCCTGGGGCTTCCTGCAGACCTCTCAAATCAGAATCAGCATCAGATCTTTTGACAAGTTCTCTATGTAATTGGTATATCCATTAATGTTTGAGAAGCACCTTCTCTAAAACATTGCTTGTCACACTTAGCTGCACATTGGAAGTTAAAAAAAAAAAAGAATACAGTTGCCTTGGTCCCCACCCTAGCTCTCACTGATTTAGCTGTTGTGGGCTGCAGCCTGGGCATCAAGACTTTTAGCTCCCTAGGTGATTCTGTCTTGGAAGTTGAGAACTCCTTGCTCTAAAACCTCTAACCAGTGTATAAACACATGATAAACATGGGGCTGAGGCATGATCTGAAGACTGTGAAATCATGTATATCAGTGGAAAATACAGATTTGTTCATCAAATCTCAGATAATTAGAGGCACTGGAAGCTCAAGAAAGCTTAAGGATAAAATGTGTGTGATGAAATTAAAATTACAACAGGTGATTACTTCTATTCTAGCCTTTTCCCTTCTCCTGCTTGCTGCAGAAGAGTTGCTGGCTCATGATTTCTCCTTCCCCTACCCCAGGATGAGGGGTTTGATCTCTCGTGTGCTTAAATGACTCATGAGGAAAAGGAGGGGAGAAGGGGGATAAAACTAATGGCCAGAGTGGAGTTTTAAGAAGTTTTGGGGTAGATTTGGAAGAGAGTGATGTTGGTGAGTATGGGTTTTGAGAAAGCTTGGGAGAGGATTAGAGAAAATACAGTAAGAATGAGAATTTCTTTTTTAAAAAATAATTGAGGTGAAATATACATACGATAAAATTTATCCTATTAATCTTTTTAAATAAGTTTACTGTTTAATGGCATTAAGTATATTTGCATTGTGCACCCTTCACCACTATCGCTTCCAGAACTTTCTCATTATCCCAAACTGAAACTTGACCCATTAAATAACTTTCCTTTCCCCCTTCTCCCCAGCAGCGCCTGGCAACCACTATTTTCCTTTCTGTCTCTATGAATTTGATTATTCTAGGTACCTCATACAAGTGGAACCATATAGTATTTGTCCTTCTGTGTCTGGCTTATTTCACTTAGCGTATGAATTTCTTTCATCATTAGTTTTGACCTTTTAGACTGTCCTTTTTAAAATCTGACCTATTTGAGGACTGAACCATGTTTGTCTTAGCTTTTTTAGGGTTGCATTAGTGTAGTGTTGCTTTTCTTGATGGGAAGTGAACTTAGGAGATGATTATCCTAAGAGGTAAGCCAGGCTGAAAGTAAAAATAGGCTCAGAAAAGGTTGAGATAACCTCACTGATGACAGAGCACACAAGCTTTTCAAGGGAAGATGGATATCTGAGGTTGACAGCCTGTGAAGATGCTTGTGATTGCTTCATCCAGTTCCCTAACAAAGGCTTTTTGGTATTTCTGGTTGACAGTGAGTCACATGCTCTTTACCTGCTCTCATTTTCAAGTTCTAAAACTAAAATGCTGTTTTTAACAACCGTCACCCCTTCCTTTTGGCTATTGGGAGGTTGGTTGGTTTATTTTTTATGATTAACAAAAGAGGTGATATGAGAAGACTAGTTGTTTTTTCGTTTTTGTTTTTTGAAAAAAAATCTGCTTTGGATCTCATGAGTAAGCCTTAAAACATATCAGTTATTTCTGAAGAGACCACTTGGGCTTTATCCCACAACTTTTGAAGAATGGAAAGTGAGAGGGACATTGCCATTTTCTTTCAGAGTATTTTAGAACATTACAATCAACCTATGAGACTTTTTAGGAAATGCTAAAAATAAACTGTCATGTAGTCGTTATCTGACTTTGGATGGGCTATTTGATGTTGTTGATTCTGAACTTTTTTATTTTGGAAGTATGTGTGGTAATGCCTATCTAAGAAAATTGTGAAAAGAATTCAAGGAGATATAATGTCTTCATAGAAGGCCCTCAATAAATTATAGTTGTCATTTATCTGTGCTGATTCTGTACAATGATGATATATCCTTTGCAGTCATCCACACATTAGTAAACTTTCAAATTTCATTGGTGATTGGTGAGGAAGTTTATAGGTATTGTTGCATAATATTTCCATTTAGATAGCAGCATATTTTCTGTCTTAGGTTGGGTTCACTAGAAGCAGAGCCTGAGATAGGGATTGGGCTGCTCTTTGGGAAGCATCTATAAGGTAATGAGGGAAACAGGATAGGGGAAGGGAAGGAGCCAATAAGATGTGGTTTCAGATAAAGTCTAACTTTATAGCTTGATATGAGGGCAAAGGTGGAGTGCCTGGGGTGGGGGGGGTCTCCAGAGTATTAATCTGACCACAGGGTCATCCCAGGCAGCACTGTAGGCTTTCTTTCTATAATGGGACCATTTTAGGGCTCTAAAACTTTTGCAGAGCTTGTGGAACTATCAAAAATAGCCAGTTGCTGTGACATTTGTGTCCACTGACTTAAAAATGGCTATGCAATAGATACTTTAACCAACTCTTAGTGATGCATCAAACCAAAATTGTCCCACAATTAAAAACAAAGTATCCATTTGTTCATGAATTTGACTACTATTTCTTAAACATCTGTTAGGTGCTCAGAACTATACTAGGTATCAAAATCATGGCCAACACAATAAAAATGATCAATGGATATTTTTTAATTACTTAAAAAATAATTACTTTAAAGCAAGATAGCAATAACCATTTCCTCTAGTCTCTTCAATAAAAATAACTAGGCTGCTAAATAAAACTGGGTATTTAAACTGTATTTTTGAAAAGGGATGATGCTAGGATTTGTTTAAATTTGTTCTTTTCATAGCTAGGCAAACTTGGAAAGTTGAAACTTTAACAGCAAAAGTGATACCCTGTTCTTGCTTCAAGCTATTCCTGAGTGGATGTGAAAATCAGAGGAAATTTGTGGTAGGTGGGGCTTTGGAAATTGGTAAATTGCAAATACACCCTCTGAAATTAATCTAGAAATAAGTGGTTTCTTAACACAAATACATGTAACTCTGACTAACATCTATTGAACAACAGATACTTTTAGACACAATAATAAAGAGTTCCTGCAGGGGAATGCAAAGAACTGAAATTTTTATTTCAAGTCCTCAGGTTCCTGCTTGTAAGTGTACTTGGTGAAATCAACTAGACACATGGAAACAAAAACAGAAAGAAAAATCCATAAACTTCCCCTAACCTTCTTATTACCAAGACCATATTTGGGGATAATAATTGGTGTACTCCATAGGGGCAAGCTGGGAAATGTGTGTCTGTCATGGTTCTTTGTTCATAAGCAGCAGAAATGAGCTTTGGATAACTTAAGCAGAGGGAGAGTTTACTGGAAGGATATATGACAGTTCTTAGAATAAAACAGAAAGCTTAGGCACCTGGCTTTGAAAGGACAGGAATCATGGTACAGGAATCCCAGGGTCTAGGAAACAAAAACGGATGGTCTTGTTAGAACATCTCTGTTAGGATGAATTGGCTTCTGGAATTTTCTTAGTCTGTGACGTGTCACTTAAGACCCAATCTCAGGGAGAAAAGTGTCTCACTGCCTGGCTAGAGGAGGGCTGGGATCATTCATTCATTCATTCATTCATTCACAGATACAGCTCTTGATCTCCACTACTGCATGCCAGGTGCCTGAAGTACACAACCTGGCCGACCCAACACAATGCATTCTGTGGGGGAAGGATCATTTCTCCAGTGCAAAATCAAAGTGCTGCATTAGAAGGAGAAGTGGAAAAATGGGAAAGGTTGCTGGGTGTTCAGTATGGCCAATAAGCACTGCAGGATGATTTTCTCTAGGTGCACGGACATTTTAGATGCTTGGTTTTTGTTTTTGTTGTTGTTGTTGTTGTTTCATTTATTTTTTTAGGAACATTAATTCCTTGAACTTTTTCTTGCTTTTGGAGCAGATTTCCACATCTCCCAAATCAGTGGGCTATATTAACTCCCACCACTCTAGAGCCAAGAGAAACCTGGTCACGGATGTTCACCTAGCACCAGCAGCCCCGTATCCACACCCTGGCTTCTTGCATTCAGGGGCCTGATGAGTTTTGATTCAGTTTCCTTTCTCTGTCAGGGTGAATTACAGATTCTGCTTTGCTCAGATGTTTATTTTTTCACTTAATCCTTGTCAGTTTCTTCCCCCTACTCCTCACACACACATTTATCTCAAGGTTTTATTTGAGTGTAAAGTTATTACAGTTTTCTTACGCTATGTTTAATTTCCCATTTTTGTCTACCTTATGAGAAGTCTGGCAATGAGCACATTGTGTTTCCATGTGTCCCTTTAAGGAATTTTTCTCCTTTTTACTCTGTTTTGTATTCCCAGACTTAATATTGGTTCAACTACAGAAGCGTTTACATCTGGAAGCAAATACAGGGAAATGACTACATTACTTACACAGCTCACAGGAAAACATACTTTCTTTTTGTTTTCTCTACGTAAGTCATGCAAGCAGTCTTCATTATCAGAGCGTTCCTCACATGCCTTCATTGTTTATTTCTGCATTCATTCATTCATTCATTCATTTTTATTTCCCAAGCAATTATTAGCCACAGTTGCCATACACTATTCTTAAATGGAATTTGTTTGACTTTTAAATGAACCTAAGGTAAGAGGAAGTTTTAAGTGAGCTTAGCACAAGCTGGTCTGAGGGGACCAGAAGGGAATTTGTGGTGCAGTTTCTACGAGATCCTCAATCTTGGGCCTGTATCATTGACATAGTATAAAATTCCAGTTCCTGAGGCAAAACTTAAAATGGCCTCTCATTCCTGCTGCAGAAACAACCTACCCTTCCTTGGAGCTTTGTCACCTCCTGGTTCCCTGGACAAAGAAGGAGCTTTGTGGGCAGAAGCTTCAAGTGCTCTTTAAGGAGCTCTCTAAGTGAGGGTGGTGCTGGTGGGTCTGGGGTTTGATAGAAACAGCAGTATCAAACCTTCAACAGGCTTTTCTTCTCCTCTATGGTTTGAATTCCAATTCTGTTGGTTGGTTTAATAATCTTTTTTACAACATTTTTTTTCCTTCCAGTACAGAATCAGGTCTAGGGTCTGGTATTGCATTTGGTTGTCATACCTCCTTAGCCTCCTTTAATCTGGAACATTTTCGTAGTCTTCCTTTGTCTTTTACGACATTAGCATTTTTGAAGAATATAATCCTCACCACCATCCCTCTCCTCTTTTACTCCTGCCCCCACTTTTTAAAAATAGAATAGTCCTCATTTTAGGTTTGCTTGATGTTTCCTTGTGATTAGATTGATATTATGTATTCTAGGCCAGAGTACTGCATAGGGGATATTATGTCCTTCCAGGTATCATGTCCATTCTCACCGGCAATGTTAATTTCGATGACTTGGTCAAGGTGTTGTCCAAATTCTCCATTATGTAACTACTCTTCCCCCCAACCCACACTTTTGCAATTAATAAGTGTTCCTGGGGAGGCACTTTAAGATGATACAAATATCCTGGTCCTCATCAAAATTTCCTCCTGGATGTAGCGTGCATTGATGAGTCCTGTCTGATCCAATCTTTATTTTCACAGTTGCAAAATAATGGTCCTCCAGCTCCAGTACGACTTCATTCACCGTCAGTCATTGTATTTCACTGTAGCCCAGGGTGCCCCTCCCCCATTTATTTGTTATTTACTATTTATTTGTTATTAGTATGGACTCATGAATTCTCATTTTTTCCAGTGGTTTATAATTCATTGTTGTGCTTCGTTCTACTGGTGCTCAAATTTATATGTTCCTTCTTCTGTAAAATACCAGGCAAATGTAGCTTTCTGCAGTTTACCCCCATCCACTCAGATTGCAGCTCCTAAGCCCCTCCTATATAGAAATTCTGGAGCTGCCTCTGTGTGTATGTGACATAAATACACAGATTTAGATATACATAGACTATAGCACACAAGAAAACTGATAGTAGGGGCTACCTCAAGGGAAGAAGACTGAGGGGGACTAAAGGTTTGAGGTTGAAGACAAACTTAATTTTCACTTTGGTAATATTTGAATTTGTTTTTGTTTTTAAATCAAGTACATGTAATAACTTTTAATTATCTTTTTTTTTTTTAAAAAAAAAGCTTGTTTGTTTGTTTGCTGAGTCATTATTGGCAAAGCCAGATTAATTTGGGTCTGCTACCATAGAACACATTTTGTTTTCCCAGTCGTTAAACTTTTAAGCTCCATTTGAAAGCTTTCTTGGCAATCTTCATGATCTAAATGGTATTGCTTGGTGATTGCTTGGTGACATTAGTTTGGGTCTGTTTTTGAAGGCAGGTTTTGGATACTAGCAACAAGCAAATTCTGACCCCTGACCCTCAGTTTTCAGACTCAGAGTGTGATTTCCAAAGCCAGTGTTAACACAGTGTCATTGTCATCTGCCCTGAGCTTTATTCTAGAGAGTTTGGCAAGCTGGTAGATGGGAGACTGTGTGTAAAGTTATTAGATCAAGTGCTCATTTCAGCTATTTTCTTAGTTATTTGGCTGCATGTGCCCTAGGTGAGCAACACTGGCACATTTGGCTCATGATAGTTCTTTGGATTCTAAATAATTGCCACACTCAGTCCTTACACGTCTGCCTTCGGCTCAGGTCATGATCCCGGGGTCCTGGGATCGAGCCCCGCATCAGGTTCCCTGCTATGGGAGAAGCCTACTTCTCCCTCTCCCACTCCCCCTGCTTGTGTTCCCTCTCTTGCTCTGTCTCTTTCTAAATAAATAAATAAAATCTTAAATAAATAAATAAATAAATAAATAAATAAATAAATAATTGCCACAGTGCCTGGCATTGAGTAGCTCTCCTATTCACATTTTAGACAATTTTTTAAAAATCTCTATAAAACCACATACAATATATCCTTAAATTTCTTCTTCACTTAAAATAAACCTGTACATTTATTTATTTTAGACTTTTATTCATTTATTTGACACAGAGAGAGAGAGATCACAAGCAGGGGGAGTGGCAGAGGGAGAAGCAGGCTCCCCGCTGAGCGAGGAGCCCAGTGTGGAACTAGATCCCAGGATCCTGGGATCATGACCTGAGCCGAAGGCAGACGCTTAACAGACTAAGCCACCCAGGCACCCCAAACCCGTACATTTAAAGCACTCGATCTTGCTGTGGTAAGAAATCTCTGAACCTTGCAAAGTTGTAGATGGTCGGGGCTCAGTGTGGAGCAGTTTGTAACACACAACCCAGAGGGAAGCTCTCTTGGCCCACTCACAAGCAGCCTTGTGTAATTATTCCTCCATTAAGCTTGCATGCAGACCACACTGAGCTCAGCCATAGTCATCCTTCTTTGAAAAAAAAATAATAAAGTGGCCTTATTATAAACATGGGCAAGCTGGATTTTTTTGAGGGCTTTTGCATTTTGGAGCCTTGTGGTTTTCTTCATCTATCTGATAATCATTTACATGCACAACAGTTAACCTTCCAGCAATGTGAAACTTTATATCTGAGCTTTGCAGCATCTGTCTTGCAATGCAGACTGAGGTTTGCTGAGGCTGTTTTTATAATCACTGGTGGTAAAATCAGGAAGATGCAAAATGGGCGTGTATTGAAACGCAGTCCATCCCACATTCTAGACCTTAAATTAGAGTGATGAGCATAAACACTGCAAACAGAGTTTTTTTTCCAACTAAATTGAAATTATATTTTAAATTACCTACAATTACCAGAAACCATCTCAAAGCTAGAAATTAGCTTCTTAGGCACCAGTCCCAGCAGATCAGCTGTTAAATGGACCATCTTGTGTAGCTGACCTCCCACTCCAGCTTCACCCTCACATAGCCTCGCACGAACCAGGCAAGGTGGAGCCCCAGGGCGGTGCCCGACATTCATGGTCATGTGACAGGCGTTGGCCAGCGGGATGCTGTAGCCATATTTTTACAACTTCCCAAATTACAGTTTTATCCAGGTTCATGACATTTTGCTGAAAAACTGTGCTTGCTTTGTTTTTAAGAACAAGTGACCGTTTTATTTTAGATTTTAATTGAACTATTTTTATGCAGCAGGTTTTGTCATCTGGAATTTAGGGCATGAAATTGGGTCCAGGAGGAGCCAGAGACTATTTTAAGCTGGTCACCGTATGACCTTGATTATGGCTCTCACCTTTGGGGCTACACAGTGATTGTCAGAACTGTAAGGGATGAACAGTTGGGCAAGTGCCAAGTGCCCTCCCCTCAACACCAGGCAGGTGGCCTAATCTTTGTTGCCACCTCCATTTCAGTGAGAGTATGAGGGTCTTAGGGTTAGCCTTTCTTTACACTGTCTGGCTGGTACACAACTCAGCACGTGGTTGACTTGAATTCAACACAGTGGAGTACTTTGAAATGTTGAAATTTGTGCTTAGTATATTTGCAAATGGATTAACTCGTTTGAACCTCAGGGCCTCTTATTTCTCCAGGAACTCGTAATAAGCCTCTCTTCCTTGAATCTAGTCTCTTGTTTTGAATTCACCCCCTAACTGTCCCCAAAGTGATTTTTCTGAAATCCAAAGCAATGCTTATTTCCTTCTTAAAAACCCTTCAAACATTTCTCCATCGCCAAGAGCCATGCTGATTCAATCCCTGCCAACTTCTCTGCTTCACACTCCACACTTCTGCAGCATGAAATTATTTCTACTTCTCCCAGGGCACCACTCTTGTATTCTTGTAAAGCACCTCATTTCATGCTGTGGGTTCTTTCTGGCTTGCTCTCCCTATCACTTCTCCACTTGGCCGAGTCACAAATGATGCTTAAGTCTGCTTAGACCATGCTTGGACTGAATGTTTGTGTCCTCTCGAAATCCATATGTTAAAATCCAAATCCCCAAGGTGAACCTTTGGGAGGGATCCCCTTTGGGAGGTGATTAGGTCATGAAGATAGAGCCTTCATGAATGGGATTCGTGCCCTTATAAAAGAGGCCCCAGAGAGCTCCCTTGTCCCTTTTGTACAGTGAGAAGGCAATGGTCCATGAGATCCAGACACTGGATCTGCCAGTGCCATGATCTTGGACTTCCCAGTCTCCAGACTGGGAAAAACAATTTCTGTTCTTTATAAGCCTCTCGTTTATGGTATTTTGTTGTAGCCACCCAAACTGACTAAGGCAGACCACACCTTCTAAAAGGCCTCTCTGGAAACACCTACTTAAGGTGGATACTCCTTTTTAATTTATTCATTTAGTAAGCATTTGAGTGCCTGTTATGTACTCAGTGGTATTAGTTAATGGGGCTCATTCTGCTCCCATGCATCCCTATGCCCATCTCTAGGTGTGGGGGAGGAGAGAAGAGTGTCCAAGAAGGAGAAGCTTGATTTCCTAGTGCCTATGAGGGGGTGGCCACATGGGTGATCTTTAGGGCACATTTGGGAGGCTCTATTTGAGAGCTGAAGAAGGGTGAGGTAGAACAAATGACTACAGCCATTTCTCTTGACGGTGAACTCTATAAAGTTGAAATATGTAACTGAAGCCAAGAGTAAAAAATGGTTTTATACATTTTTTTGGACTCCATGTGTGTATTAGACTGATTAACAATAAGTTTGGTTAATAACACACTATACCACCATACTATTAACAATATGATACTGGTCTTAAAGTAGTTATTATGATTAGGGGATAAACTATAAAGAGAAATCATTTTGATTATCTGTGCCCCATGAATCATTTCAGTGATTTGATTAAGTAATGCTCTTTAACCCAACTTCTGGGGGATTTCTGAGGAATAGATGGATAGGTGTAAATTAAAAGGCAATAAATGGGCTAAAATATCTTATTGTCATAGTGTATCAATGAGAATGCTTTTGGCATCCATAGAAACCCTTACTAAGAGTGACTCAAACTATTTTACTAATATAACCGGCATCCTGGAGGTTGCTGTTGGTGGTTGCTAATAGCTCAAAAACAAAACAGAACAAAAAAACACCAGAGCTAGTATTTCTTCAATTCTGTGGGCCCATCTCTTGTGATTGCAAGATGGCTGCCGTAGCTCTAGGTGCTAGTCTGTAGCAAAGGCCAGAAGAAGGCAGTGGCAGAAGGGTGGTGCTAGTGACATCTATCCTTTGTATCAAGAAAGCAAAGATTTGCCAGAAGCCCCTGAAGAATTCCACTTATACCTCATTGGAGCTAAAACTGTTTCACATAGCCAACCCTAGCTGAAGAGCAGGAAAGCAAATATTTGGCTTTTCTAGCCTCTACCAAAGAGGTGGGTTTGAGAGTGGGAGTTGGGCCACCTGACCAATGGCATCTGCTACATGTATGTCCTCTAATTCTTTTAGAAGTCATCAGCCTTCACTACCACTTACCAGTGTCTTGCTCTCTGGGACTCTTTTAAGGTAGAACCTGGCAAAAATAAAACCTTGCATCACTTATAAATTTCGGCAATAACCACAGCAGTGGGTCTGTGTTGTCTCTGACAGGCTGTCTGTGCCTGGGGAAGAAGCATTTGCCTATGGTGTCAGAGAAAGCTTTTGAATCCAGTTGTTTGGATAGATTTGGAAAAAAGTGCAAACAAAAATGTCTATCCTTAGTATAACTTTTCGCTCTTGTTTATTCATGGGTGCTTCTAAGAGCTTTTGCAAGTAAACCTTCCAAAGCTAAAACTAAGTGTGGTAGGCAGACTATCTCAGAGTTTACAGTTTACACCACCGATCAAGAAGAGTAACAATCCATTAATTCTGATGAGGTAACCTCATTAAAGAGGGCATGTGGAATAAACAAGAGGGGATTCTAGCAAGTTTGAAAACTTGAAGGTAAACTGTCTTCTCTCTGTGCTGGTATATCCACAGACACCTCTCTGGTTCAGGAACACATGTGGCAGGATAGCCTATGATACAGTTGGGCTGAAGGCCGTACAGAGTAGTGTTTAAGATGTGAGCTCTGGAGCCAGACCTTCTAGTCCCAAGTCCTCCTTCTACAGCTTACTAGCTGTGTAACCTAGGACAAGTTACTTAAATTCTCTGTGCCTCCAAATGAGGCAATAATAGTAACTCAGCTAATATACATAAATATATGTAAAGCACTGAGAAAATTTCCCATCACAGTATACACAATAATTGATAACTATTATCTCTCGTTACTACATAATGATATTATATATAATGATAATGCTCATTAGGGCAAGCAGACGTTTTGCTTCTCCATCTTTCCCTTCCTGTTGGTGTGCGTCTCTTTTGGACATTACCTTGTCACAGAGGAAGCATGCATAAATACTTGTTACTGTTTTAAGTGCTTCATGGGTAACAGTACTCAAGTCACTTCGTGCACGCTGTGTCATGCAGTATGTGTTATTTTCACAATTTCACAGAAAGAAAAGGGAATTGAGCAGAGAGGTAGAGGGACTCGTCCAAGCTACACAGCTAGTAAACTTGGAGTTAGAATTGGAACTCAGTTATTTTAGACCCTTGAAATCCTGCACTTAGGCCCGTTGCAGCATTACTGGACTGAGTTTTAAGGCTCAAGTTAGATTTTCATGTGCATGTTTTTCTCTCTGCACAGAATTTTCGCAGGCTCTGAGGGAAAGATTTGAGTCACAGACATCTTTTAGGACATCCACACAACTCACAATTATCCTCTTTTTCTGAAAACTGTTCCAAGGTCCTGATAAAGGAGGGCTCTGAAGGCTATATAAAGGTAAAGCTTATAAAGTGTAGTTAGCACCCAATAAACTTCAGCTGCTATTCTGTTGTTACACAAACCCACCTTCTCTGGCCAAGGTTGAATGGACACCTGAGCCAAGCTGGGCCAGTTGGATTCTCTCGGGGAATTTGAAAATTAGACTCTGAGATAGCCCAGTAGATAGAGCATGTCATTGGAACTGAGTTGATGGAAGTTCAAGAGCAGTGAAGTGTCTGTCTCACCACAAGGGTTGGAAAAGGCATGGAGTGCTGCCCTGCAGAAAGAACAGAGGAGATAAAAAAGGGTAAGCGAGGAAGAGGTGAGAGGTGGAGGCACATACTGCTTAGGACACAGTGGAGCTTCTCAAGTCTTGGTTCTAGTCCCTTTCAAAATTTCTGCCTTAGGTGTTTGTGAGAAACTCTGTATCCTAATAGTCATTTACCCACATCTTGTTTTCTTTGCGTGTTAAGCTAGCTTAGACTGTTCTTTTGTCACCAGCCACCTAAACAGCCTCAGTGAACACCATTTGGTTGGGATGGGCATTCTAGTTACTGACTGAAATAAGTGCTTAAGATCATCTGGGTACTGGGGTGCCTGGTGGCTCAGTCGTTAAGCATCTGCCTTCAGCTCAGGTCATGATCTCAGGGTCCTGGGATTGAGCCCCGCATCAGGCTCCCTGCTCAGCGGGAAGCCTGCTTCTCCCTCTCCCACTCCCCCTGCTTGTGTTCCCTCTCTTGCTGTGTCTCTCTGTCAAATAAATAAATAAAATCTTTAAAAAAAGATTATCTGGGCACTTTATTTATCATACTCTCTTTCTTTAGTCCCATAGATTAGTAGTTGACCGATTCAATGCCATAAATATAGTTCAGGTACCCTAACGCAACCTTGAGAAAGTTCCCACTTTCCCTCATCAATTGCTAAATCTCAGCAAGATTAAGAATATACAACATTGTGTCTCTCCACATAAGGTTTTTGTGTGGGGTGTGTGCGTATGTGTGTGTGCACATGTGTGCATGTGTGTCTAAAATTCCTAGAGCTGTGCTTTATTCTTGTGGAAATTGCTTTCAAGAAAGTTCTAGATGCTTTGTTCCTCTGAGTGTGCTCAGCCTTGCCTGTGCCATCACTGAGCAGTCAGAATCACACTGTGGCTCCCAGGCCAGAGAAAAGTCCAGATGGACAGAAAAGATTCATCTTGCAGTCACTAAATTGCATCTCTGTGTGGCTTCTATGGCCAGAAATCCTGATGCAGGTGACACAAGCAAGGTCTTGCAATCTTCATCCAAAGTCTCACAGGCCCCTAGCTTTTAATACCAGTTATAGTGTATAAAGAGATCCAGATGGATATGATTCCTAGAACTTAGTCATTCTACGTATGACTTCTTATTACAAGAAGTGTCTTAAGATTTAAAACAATTCTAAAAACAAATTACAGGTTTTTTGTTTTTATTTTTTTTAAGTAACAGCCTTCAAGCACAGTGGTTCTTAATCAGCGATATATTTCAAGGTAATCTGGGAAGCTTTGACTTGCCATCTGAGAGTAGGGAAGACAGATATTGTCATATAGTTTGGGTGGGTCTCTAAATTGGTGTGATTTCTTGGAGGGCAATTCAATAGTGTTCATCATTTAAATATATATATATATACTAATATGCCTTAAGTAGGAATATATTCCATAGCTGTACTTGCATAGCTGCCCAGATATATATATATATATTTATTTATTTATTTAATTTATTTATTTGTCAGAGAGACAGAACACAAGCAGGGGGAGAGGCAGGCAGAGGAAGCAGCAGGCTCCCCACCGAGCAAGGAGCCCGATGTGGGACTCGATCCCAGGACCCCGGGATCATGACCTGAGCCGAAGGCAGCCGCTCAACCGACTGAGCCACCCAGGCATCCCCAGATATATATTTAAAAGAATGTGTGCTGAAGCATATTAGTATATGGGGAAAAACTTGGAATATTATGAAGTCACTAAAAGGAGGCAGATTTTGTATAGGTAGATCTTGTGAGAAAGAGGCCAAAATAATTAAGTAAATAAATCAAATTGTAGGAACAGAATATGCATGATAGCATAATTCTATCATGTTTACAATAATAATAAAAGGAGAGATATGCATATACTTATGGGTTTGTGACTCCTTTATGATATAGATATATATTTATATGTATAGATATATACCTATATGTATGCTTGTAAGTATACTTAGATATACTTATGATATAGATATATACTTATAATCGTCAGGTGGGATATAGATATATACTTATATGTATATATACTTATATGTATATTTACTTATATATGTATACTTATATGTATATGTTTATATATTCTTTCTATAAACTGTCCACAGGATTACCTCAGGGGAGTAAGAAAAGGGTATTGTCTCAAAAAGAACTTTTAAAAGTATTTTATGCTGTTTTTGTTACCTACAACTAGAATAGTCTCAGTGAAGACAATTTGGCTGGCATGGACATTGTAGTTTCTGATTGAGATAAGTGTTTTAGATTATCAAGCTTATAAAATACAAAACTGATTCAGGCTTGTTGTAAAAAAGCATTTCAAACAATATAGACATTTATATACGATGAAAGAGAATTTCGTCTTTCCCCATTCCCCACCTAAATCCCTCCTTGAGAGGGAGGGGACTTTCTATTTTTCATGTTGTATCTCTCTGTCCTGTTTTGTTTGTTTTTTCTATGAGCCTGTATAACTTTCATATATAATAGTCATATTTCACTATTCTAGGATCTTACCAAGACCTATTGGACCAGAAAGTTTGGGGATAGAGGCTAGACATATATATTTAAAAATAACTGCCTACGTGATTCTGATACACATTCTTTATTAAAAACCCTTGATAGCTAGGATCATTTTTTGTGTCCTAAAGGCCAACATGACTTCAAATAAAATGTAAAAATTTCCATCATGGAGGGGTTCCCATCTCTAAGAATTTAGGTAGCTTTATAAGCAGGAATACATGGAAATTTTCAAAAGAAGGGCCTATCCCTGTGATATTCTAAAGGGTTCGTGGTTGAATTGACCGTACTTAGTAGGAACTAAATCATGATTTCACACTAGGAAGGGATAGCAACTATATGGTTTGCATATCTCTATTGTCCACTACAGTGTCCACTGCACACATTGCTAATCAATCTTCATACTCATTCTTAGTGAGCCTTCACATAGCTCCGAATCCTTTTTATTAGATCTCATCATTCCAGATAGCTACCATCTATGCTTGATGTGCAACGTCAAAGGAGATCTATTGTAGTGGCCTTCTGTTTGTGATCTTTCTAGCACTGTGTCCCCACCTTTTCAGAACACAAAACCCTTCTTTCCTATGAGCAGCCCATTCCATATGGGTTTCATAGGCCTGACTATACCCCCTACTCCAGCTATAGAAGTGGAAACATCACCCACACTGCTCCCATAAATCAGAGAACCCATCCCATAGGCCGTACTCATTGGTATAGGGATGGGTACATGATCAAGTCTGATCAATAGATTATTCTTTCCTGGGACTTTCTCCTGGAGATATTTGGGAAATAAAACAAAACATGTTTCTCTCTCTTGGTTATTAAGCTTATATAGATTTTGAGTTTTCAGCTTTCAGCCACCATCTTATTGGTGATCTAGAAAGAACCAGTTGAAAAACTCCCTGTTGAAGAAGGAACTGAGACAGAGTCCTGATGTTGTCATTTATGATCCTTGATCCAGGTGTACCTGAAACCAGATGGATCTTCTGAACCTTCTATTTATGAGGGTTAATAAATTCCCTTAATCTGCCTACATTTGTTTGAGTTAGGTTAATGCTACCTGCAATAAAGAATCTTCATTAATATACCTATTCCCCTTCCTTATCCCTGGGTGTGAAAATCTGTGCTTGAGCTTCTTTTTGATTCTCTATCCTTTCTATTTGTGAGCCTTTCTTCATGTTTCTTGATTTGGCTCCTGTATTTGAGAATGGGACACTCAAAAGCCAGAAGGGGTAGAAGATGATGGTTTGCTGTCGTTATTGTCATTATTAAGGTGAAAACAAGAAATTCCATTTGTAAATCAATTCTATTAGAATTAGAAGCAGGGATGAATTAGAATCTTGATAGGCAATTAGAAGAATTGTTGGCCAGCTCATTCATAGAACCATAGAATCTTAAAGGAGGAAAAGACCTAAGCAATTCAATATTCTCATCTTACAAAAGAGGAAACTGAGACGCAGAAGGTCCAAGGTCATAGAGTCTAGCCGTAATCCAGGTCTCCCTGGCTTTATCTGGTATTCTTTTACTGCATTGTGCTACCTTTATTCTGGGTCTAAAACAGTGGAACTGGGTCATGAAACAACTAGATGTAATCTTCAAACTGTATTAGCATCATTACCAATCAGTGAATGAGCAGTTTCATCAAAATTCAGCATTTACAACTGCATTACAAAGCAGCAGAGGAAATAAGTAACCACATTAAACATAACCTCATACTTGACTAAACTGAAATTTTTTCCTCTGTGATTCGAAGTCCAGATTTTTCCAATCTTCCAAACTTGGTGTCCTTACTCTTAAATGTTGAGGAAAGTTTTTGAAAGTTTTCTCCCAGCCCTGCCATACTACATACATACAGATAGAATAGTGATTTCCTCTTTTTTTGTGTGTATGTGATTTCTCTTAAATTGAAACTCTTATAGAAAGAACTACATCAATAAACTACTTGTGGGGTTATTTTCAAGTGAATAATAGATTATTGGCAGTTCACAAAAAGTCCTTATTTATATCTTGAGATTTTTTTTTCTGTTAACTCCTTGCATTCCTGAGAGAGATATATGACCTACAGAGCAATGAATCATTTCATTCCAAATACATAGAATCATGGAATTTAGGGTGAGAGGGTTATTTAGAAACTGCTTAGTTCAACATTTATTGATGAGGAACCCAAGACCCAGGAAAATTAATTGATTCTGTGCCGCCATGGGCAGGGAGCTATTATGAATCCTTCCATAATGTCATCTGAAATTAACTTTTTCTTATAAATTTGAATTTTCATGAAAATTTTGAAGCTTGATGGCAAGTAAGAAAATGTATCAAAATATAATTTTCACATATTAGTATTAATTTAAATTCTAAATAACATGAAAGTACTATTTATTCGAGTGCTTAATTAAGCTAACATGTATTTTCTTATTTTTCTACTTCCCTTCCCAACCATACTCCAAAAAGCAACAATAATTATTCCAAAAATTTTTTCCCCTTATTTAATATTTTACTCTCTGATGTTAGGGGAATACAATCAACATATATTTTCATAAAATATTTTGCATCATATGCACTTAACCTCAAAAGGTTGTGTATGTATATGAAAGCATTTGGTCTACGGTCTGATAGTCCCCCATATTGACATACATAGAATTCCAGAATTCCAGAAGTCTGAATACCTCATCAGAACCACTGACGACCTGAAGACCTCTTCAGGTCCAATTGATGAAATTAAGCATGTCAAACACATGAAAAGCTTACAGCAAAGGTGACCTCCAGATGCAGCAAGCACACTGAGTCACCAGGCCTCAGAAGCAAAGACTGAAAAAGGACCTCTGCCTGCGCTACCTCTCAAGGAAAGGCAGATCTTGAATGGGAGAAAAACAATTAGAAAATGCAGTATCTTAATCCAAGAAAAGTCAAATAAGGGAAACAGATGTCTTTTACCTAATTCTGTGTTTTCCATTCTTTCCGGTGAGAAAGAAAGCCTTGTGGTAATTTGCAAGCCTTATGTGTCCCAATGTTATTGTCTTTCAAACCAGAGAGGTGAGTCTCAGACACAGTGGGTCAGTAGAGTTGCCCCAGAAGCTTCTAGCTGCTGCAAACCTAGGCCTAGAGTTCTTTTTTTTTTTTTTTTTAAGAAGTTGCTTTTTTATTTTTAAGGAAACTTAAATAAAGAACTTAGAAAGTGTGTGAAACAAAAAATTTTTTTCTTTGAACAGTATCAATTCGTCATAATATTTACTCTGCTCTGGATTTTGCTAGCTACTAGGGCTAGAAAAATGAAATTTCACTTCTTAACATTTATTTTAAAGGGTAAATATCATTAAGAGTGCAATAATAGATATAGAAAGGTGTTCACTGTAACATTTATTACAACAGCAAAACACTGGCAACAATCTGAACAACCATCACTATGGAATTTCCTAAATTATGTTGTATCCACACAGAAAAAAAGTTACCCTAAAAAAGTATACTATGGAAATTTCTTGTTTCTGTTCTAATTTTCAATTGGATGAGATGGTATAGGTTAGAAACTCCAAAATATGTGCTTTCAGAAAGCAGTTTTACTGGGGAAGGAGTTAATCATGAAATGCTTTCTTTCTTTCTCATTTAAACTCCTTCTGGGTAAAGAAATTCTATGCTGTAGTAAGACCAGCTGGCGTTCCCATATGAGAGATTGTTTCTCTAATATTTGTAAGACTGACCAACCTAAATAATTGAGTCAGGGAGTGCCCCAGCTGGACATAATTATTCTGTGTAGATGGGGCCCTGGTAGATTGAATTATTTTGAGCATCTACCAGGGCACCTGACTGGTGACTGTGTATTGTGGGATACTTCATTCAGAACATTGAAAGCAACAGGCATTGATTTAGAAACAAAAAGAACCTAAATATAGGTTTACTTAGAGCTATCTTTGCCCGTATGTCAATCATTAAAACATGTGTTAATACACACGAGGCTTTCTTAATCATCAGTAGTCTCCAAATGACAATTAATAAACAACTAGTCAAATCTTGACTATCTGGAAAGGTGAGGTCTCACTTTAGATTCTGTTATAGAACACGGAACTTGCATTCTCAACTATAGAAAATTTATATGCTGCTGCCCCATCATGATTTCACTGCTCTCTTTTTACCTCTATAACTTGTGCATCGTTTTATTCTGAGTGAGTGTAGCAACTCTTCATTCATTTATTTATTCATCAAATATTTATGGAGTGCCTACTTTGTACCACATCCTATCGTACAAATAATAAGATTTGATTTGTACTCTCTGGCCATAAAACAAGTCTCATAAGTTATAGAGCCTTGAAAATTATTCAGAATATATCTTCTAAAAACAACAGAATTAAATTAGAAACCAACAGCAAAAAGCTATCTAAAAAATTCTCAGGTTCGTGGATTGGATAATGTATTTCTAAATAATTTATGGATCAAGAAATCAATTATAATGGAAATTAGAAGATATTTTTAAACTGAATGATAATGAAGATATTTCAGATTAAAAGGAAACAGTTAAAGCAGTGCACAGAGGGAAATTTATACTTTTAAGAGTTTATGTTAGAAAAGGAGAAAGGCTTAAAATCAATAATCCATGCTTCCACATTAAGATAACAGAAAAAGAAGAGGGATTTTAACCAAAACTAAGTAGAAAAATTAAGCTAATAAAGATAAGAATGGAAATCGATACAGAAAATGGACAGATAATAGAGAAAAGTACCAAAAGTAAAAACTTTGTTCTTTGAAAAGATTAATAAAATTGATAAAATATGGATAAGGCAATGAGAAAACACAAGCCACTGTTGTGTAAATTAAAGAGGGGTCATCATTACAGATCCTAGAAGTATTAAAAGGATAGTAAAGGACTGTCATGAATAATTTTATGCAAATAACCTCAAGAACATAAATGAACAGGAAATCAATAGCAATACCTCATTCTTGGAGATATTACAAAGACATTTGACTTCATCACAAACTTGAAAGATACAGGAGTGATGACTCTTTCTAACCCTATGTAACTGTCCCAAATGAGCTATGAAGACAGCAAATCTTTTTGGAGAATGTCATTGGATTCTTGAGAAATTAATTAGGTAGGAATTCAGTCAGCAGCTATCCTAGATGTGGGCTCTATCTACTTTGCTACAGAACTGCCTATCATAAATTGGGTGTTATCTTATCTATCAAGCCATAAGGTTGAGTGTGCCTAGCAGCACTTCTTCAACAGGGTAAGTGGGACTCATGAGACTGAGCTCTAGCAGACATAAAGGTATCGGTAAGCTGTGTGAACATATGGTACCCATTTTAAGTATTCCCATCTTTGATGCATAACCATATCTCCTTCAACCCACTGATATAGCCTCATGGTGGGAAGAGCACCCTATGACCATTTAAAAGAAACAAAACATTAAACCTGATTTATGGATGATGATTCTACACTATATGCAGATTGCTGTACTTACTAATCTCAATTGTGTGTGACGATAATGATGAATTGACAATGATGACAAGTGACAATGATGAAGAGAAATTCTCCCTCTGGGCAGAATTTTAAGTGGTACATCTTTTTGTTCACATTTATTGGAAACAGGGATGTCCTGTGTTATGAGTCTAAATTGATAATCAGGGGCTAATGATTGTCTGGATTGGCAGAGACTAGAAAAAAATAACACTGGAGGACTGACAATAAGAAGGTCTAGGGGCAGAGTAAGTGAATGGAAACTTTTGACATACCAAGGGCAGGTGGTAGGAGTGGTCTGCCCCAGGTGCAGTTTTTAGAACATAAATCAACAAAAGATCTTTTGAGGGAGGAGTATTGTATCACTGACATTGTTTAGAATTGCCAGCACATGCTGCTAATAAAAAGAAGACTAACTTATAGTTGCCTTTATTATTATTTTTAAGTTCTCTGCAAACAGTGCACCCCCTTATCACCTGCACCTGGTGAGCCACTCCTATTGCCCTGTCTTTGACCCAGAGTGTGACAATATTTGTGAATATTTATGAATGCTGACTAAGGATCTTCACATCTGAGGACCTTCTCAATAATCAAATGGCCAAAGGATGGACAGATGACCCACTCCATGGAAGTCAATCAGCAGCCACGTTCCTTGGTAATTCTAGTGATTGCCCACTGAGTTCATGGAAAGTATGGCAGTAGGAATGGAAGTTATGTATGGGATCTGGACCCTGGCCCCTACCTCTGAAGGGTAGCCAGTGCATCAATAGCAGATATCAACCCTGAGTCCTACTATATCACCATATCTCAGTATCACTAGCCAGCCACCTGGTGGCAGAATAATGATATGGGACTCTATTGGTGATGGGGGCAGGAATGTATCATCATTGAATAGGCAGTCTTAAATGAAATAGTCTTGCTTAAAGCAGTCAACTTATAAAAGTAGGAAAGATATAAGTGAATGAGTGAAATTGAAGAGCAGCATAATAGAGATGAAAGTAGAAATACTTTTCTTTTAAACTGTAAAAACCACAAAAAGATTTTGTGATAAAATCAAAAGGACATAAAATGAAAGGACTTATGAAAGAGACAAAAACTTTTGCTATTCCATTTATAGTTTAATAGAGAACATCAAATAAATTTGGTGTGAGAAAGGCAACAAAATGGCAGAAAGGCAGGAATTAGTTGGGAATTCTATCTAAATAAAAATATATAAATAAACTTGAAAATCTTGATGAAATGTATAATTTTCTAGGTAATTACAAATTATAAAATTGACCAAAGGAGGTGGAATATCTGAAATGGGCTAATAAAAGAATAAAATGGTTTTCAATGAAAATCACAGAAGGTAGAAAAAGTGTGGAAGACAAAGATAAGAATAAAAAACAAAGGGCAACCCATTGAAAATAGTAACAAATAAGGATAGCTGTTAACCCAACTATATCAGTAATCACTTTAAATGTCAATGGTCTAAATACATCAATTTAAAGACAGAGATTGGGGGTGCCTGGCTGGCTCAGTTGGTGGAGCATGTGAATCTTGTTCTCAGGGTTGTGAGTTCAAGCCTCATGTTGGGTATAGAGATTACTTAAAAAAACAAAAAGCCTTTAAAAAAAAAAAGACATATTGTCAAAGTATATAAAAAAAATGACCCAAGTATATATCGTCTATAATAAACTCACTTTAAATATAAAGACATGTATATATTAAAACTAAAGTGATGGAGATATACTATGCTAACTCTAATCAAAAGAAAATAGGAGTAACTATATTAATTTTAGACAGAGCAGACTTAAGGGCAAGGAAAATTATCAGGGATAAAGAGGAGCATTATATAATGATAAAGAGGTCAATACTCCAATAAGACATAGCAATCCTTAATGTCTATGTGCCTAACAGCACAGCATCAAAATACATGAGGCAAAAATGGGTAGAAATGCAAGGAGAAATAGATGAATCCACTATGATAGTTGGAGACTTTAACACTTCTCTATCAGAAATGGATAGATCCAGCAAGCAGAAAATCAGTAAGGACATAGTTGAACTCAACAGCACTATCATTCAACTGGATATAATTGACAACTATAGACTACTTCATCCAATGACAGCAGATTAACAATCTTTTCAAGCTCATATGGAACATTTACCAAGAGAGACCACATTTTGGACCAAAAGTATAAACTAACAAGTGTAAAGAATAGAAATCATACAATGTCTGTTTTCAGACTTTATGAAATTGAACTAGAATTCAATAATAGAAATGTAGCTGAAAATTTTTTAAATATTTGGAGATTAAAGAGGACAATTCTAAGTACATGAGTCAAAGAGGAAATCTCAAGAGAAATATAAAAATATTTTTAACTAAATTAAAATGAAAATATAACATCAAAATTTGTGGAATACAGTGAAAACAGTGCCTACAAGGAAATTTATAGCATTAAATGCATATACTGGAAACAAGAAAGATCTAAAATTAATAGTCTAAATTTCCACCTTAGGCAATTAGAAAAAGAAGAGCAAATTAAATCCAAAGTAAGCATAAGAAAAAAATCATAAAAATTAGAGCAGAAATCAATGAAGTCAATAAAGAAATATTAACAAAATCAAAATATTAACAAAATCAAAAGCTGGGGGTGCCTGGGTGGCTCAGTCGGTTAAGCGTCTGCCTTTGGCTCAGGTCGTGATCCCGGAGTCCCGGGATCAAGGCTCACATCGGGCTCCCTGCTCGGCAGAGAGTCAGCTTCTCCCTCTCTCTTTGCCCCTCACCCTGCTGGAGTGTTCTTCTTCCTCTGCTCCTAACCCCACTTGTGCTTTCTCTCAAATAAATAAATAAAATCTTTAAAAAAATCAAAAGCTGGTTCTTCAGAAAGACCAATAAAATCAATAAACATTTAGCCAGCTAACTAAGAAAAAAAAGGGAGAAAACACAAATTGCTAGTATCAGAAATGAAAGAAGGGACATCATTATAGATACCATGGATGTTAAAAGGATAATAAAGGATTATTATGAACAACTCTATGCCCATAAACTTAATAACCTAGATGAAATGGATCCCATTCCTTGAAAGACATAATCTGCTAAACTCACTCAAGAAGAAACAGATAATCTGAATAATTCTGTATCTATTAAAGAAGTTGAATCAATAATTAATAACCTTCAAAAAGAGAAGGTACCCAGCCTTCTTGAGTTCACTGGTAAATTCTGTCCAACATCTAAGGAAGAAATTATAACAACTCTCTGCAATTTCTTCCAAAAAATAGAAGCTAGAGGGAATAGTTCCTAATTCATTCTATGAGGCTGGCATTACCCTAATACCAAAACCAGACAAAGACATTACAAGAAAACTGCAGATCAATATCTCTTATGAATACAGATGCAAAAATTCTCAACAGGCTATTAGCATATCAAATCCAACAATGTATAAAAACAAATATACATCACAATGGAGTGGGATTTATTTCAAGTAAGCAAGGTTGGTTGAACAATCAAAAATCAATTAATGTGCGGCGCCTGGGTGGCTCAGTTGTTAAGTGCCTGCCTTCGGCTCAGGTCATGATCTCGGGGTCCTGGGATTGAGCCCTGCATCGGCCTCCCTGCTCGGCAGGAAGCCTGCTTCTCCCTCTCCCACTCCCCCTACTTGTGTTCCCTCTCTTGCTGTGTCTATCTCTGTCAAATAAATAAAATCTTAAAAAAAAAAAATTAATGTAATCCATCACATCAACAAACTAAAAGAGAAAAATCATATAATGATCATATCAATAGATGTGGAAGTATTTGACAAAATCCAAGACCCATTCCATGATGAAAACTTTCAGCAAAGTAGGAATAGAGGGGAACTTGTTCAATTTAATGAGGAACATCTACAAACAAACAAAACAAAACACTACAGCTAACATCATACTTAATGGTATGAAACTCAAAGCTTTTCTGCTAAGATCAGGAACAAGGCAAAGATGTCCCATCCCTCCACTGCTTTTCAACATCATACTGGAGTTCCTAGCTAATGCAATAACACAGGAAAAGGAAATAAAAGATATACAGATAGGGAGGGAAGCTATAAATTATCTTTGTTTGCAGATGACATCATCTTCTATATAGAAAATTCAGAAGACTACCAAAAAACTCCTAGAACTAACAAGTGATTATAGAAGGGTTGTAGGATACAAGGTTAATATACAAAAGGCAATCACTTTCCTATATACTAACAATGAATAAGTGGAATTTGAAATAAAAACATATTATCATTTATATTAGCAGTCCCCAAAACAAAATACTTAGATATAAATCTTACCAAATTTGTACAAGATCTACTTGTACAAAACTTTTTTGAAGAAAACTACAAAACTCTGATGAAAGATATCAAAGAACTAAATAAATGAAGAGAGATTTCATATTCATGGATTGGAAGACTTAATATTGTCAAGATGTCAGTTTTTTCCAACTTGAGCTATAGATTAATGCAATCCCAGTTAAAATCTCAGCAAGTTATTTTGTGGATATTGACAAACTGATCCTAAAGTTTATATGGAGAGGAAGAAGACCCAGAATAGCCAACCAAGTATTAAAGGAGAAAAACAAAGAAGACTAATATTACCTGACTTCAGAACTTAATATAAAGCTACAGTGATCAAGACAGTGTGGTATTGGTGAAAGAACAGAAAAATAGATCAACTGGACAGAATAAAGAGACCAGAGTAGGTCCACATAAATGTAGTCAACTGATCTTTGACAAAGGAGTGAAGACAATACAGTGGACCAGTAATGCTGGACGTCCACAGCAATAAAATGAATGTAGATACAGACCTTATGCCCTTCACTAGAGTTAACTCAAAATGGATCATAGACCTACAGGTAAAACACAAAACTATAAAACTCCTAGAAGATAATTTTGGAGAAAAATCTACATAACTTTGGGTATGGCAATGACCTTTTAGATTAAGGACCAAGGGAATGATCTGTGAAGAAATAATTAAAAAGCTAAACTTTGTTGAAAGTAAAAATTATGCTCTGATAAAGACAATATCAACAGAAAGAGAAGACAAGCCACAGGCTAGGAGAAAATATTTGCAAAAGACACATCTGATAACGGATTGTTATCCAAAATATATAAAGAACTCTTAAAACTCAGCAATGAGAAAATGAACAACTCAATTAAAAAATGAGCCAAAGGACTGAACAGACCATACCGAAGAAGACATACAGATGGCAAATAAGCATATGAATATATGTTCCACATCATATGTCATTAGGAATGGCGAATTAAAATAATAACAAGATATCTTCATACCTATTATAATGTCCGAAATCCGAAACACAGACAACACCAAATGCTGATGAGAATGAGGAGCAATGGAAACTCTCACTTATTGCTGGTGGGAATGCAAAATGCTGCAGCCACTTTGGAAGACAGTTTGTCAATTTCTTACAAAACTAAACATATGCTTACCATATGATCCAGAAGTTGTGCTCCTTGTTATTTACCCAAATGAACTGAAAACTTATGTTCACACCAAAACCTGCACATGGGTGTTTATAGCAGCTTTTTTCATAATTGTCAAAACTTGGAAGCAACCAGGATGTTCTTCAGTAGGTGAATGGACAAACTGTGGTACATCCAGACACAAGAATATTATTCAGTGCTAAAAAAGAAAGAAGCCAATCTGCAAAGTTTATGTACTGTATGATTCCAACTATACGATATTCTTGAAAAGGCAAAATTAAAGAGACAAAAGATCCGTGGTTGCCAGGGACTGGTGGGGAAAGTGGGGAGGGATGAATAGATGAAGCACAGAGGATTTTTAGGGCAGTGAACATATTCTGTATAATACCATAAGGCTGGATACATGTCATTATACATTTGTTCAAACCCATAGAATGTACAACATCAAGAGTGATCCCTAATGTAAACTATGGATTTTGAGTGGTAATAATGTATCAATGTAGGTTCATGAATTACAACAAATGTACCAATGTGGTATGGGATATTGAAGTGGGAGAGGCTGTGCATGTCTTAGGAAAGAGATATATGGGAAATTTCTATACCTTCCACTCAATTTTTCTGTGAACATAAAACTGCTCTAAAAAATAAAGTTTATTAGAAGTAGAAAAACGGACAAAAATAATATTGATAAAATTATAAGCCACTTTCATTTGTGAATACAAATATAAAAATCTTTCTAAAAATTTTACCAAGTAAAATCCAATAGTGTATTACTATATCACGACCAATTGGGATTTGCCATAGTAAAACAAGAAAATTTTGATATTAGGAAATGTTATTAATGTAATTCCCTATGTTACCAGATTAACATAAAAAAGCTCATGATCTTTCAATAGAAGCTGAAAAAAGTGTTAGACAAAATTCAGTACCCATTTGTGATAAAAAAAAATCTTTTAAGCTAAAGATAGGAAGAAATATCTTTAATAAAGTATGAGTTATAGTCAAGAACTGACAGCAAGCTCCATACTTAATAGTAAAATATTACCATGACAATCGGAAATAAAACATAGTCACCATCGGCACTAATGTTTGTCAATGTATAAACAAGAAAAAGGAATAAAAGGAATAAATATAGGGAAAGGAGGCAATAAAACTGAAATTATTTCCAGGGAAATGATCATCTAACTCAAATTTTAGAAAATAATCAGTGTGAATTTTGTGATGGCTATGCATTACTAACTTATTTGCACAGTAAAACCAACTAGTGTATTTAAAAATGAATATTCAATGTATTAGGGTAAGAAACTTTAAAACTTTGGTTCTCTCTAAGCCTTTAAGTTCAACTTACAAATCTTGCTTTTCTTTTTGTAAGTATTGTTAAATATGAACAATCACCTTCACCTTTTTTAAAAAAATGTTTGAGTAACTTAAGTTTTATAGACTAAATTCTTTAAAAATTAGTTCTTTTTTTAAGATTTATTTATTTATTTTAGACAGAGTGTGAGAGAGAGAGCATGAGCAGGAGGGGCAGAGGAAGAGGGAGAGAGAGTCTCAAGCAGACTCTACCTCAAGTGCAGGGCCCAAGGCCGGGCTCCATCTCACGACTCTCATCAGGACCTAAGCAGAAAGCAAGAGTCTGATGCTTATCTGACTGTACCACCCAGGCGCCCCCACAATTAGTTCTATTTATACCTTACACTCTCTTAAAGGAAATAAAATGTACTTACAACTTTGATAAATTTATTTTTCTTCAAAACCTTAAACATGCCTGTTGTAATAAGCAAAATCTTTCTAAGTATGTATACAACTTTTGTAAATCAAATAAATTAAACCTGTAAGTGTGGCATAGCTCATATTATTTAACATTCCAATACTGTTTACAGATTTGGTAAATTCTCTTTCATATTTCAAAATAAATCCCTAATTCTTTTTTTTTTTTTTTTTTGTAGGCCAGGGAGGGACAGAGGGAGAGGGAGAGAGAGAATCTAAAGCAGGCTCCACACCCAGCGGGGAGCCAGGCACAGGGCTTGATGTCACGACCCTGAGATCATGACCTGAGCCAAAATCAAGAGTCAGACGCTTAACTGACTGAGCTACCCAGGTACCCCAAAATAAATCCCTAATTCTAAAGTCAGTTATTCAGCTACACATTTCAAATTGAAATCACAAGCCTAATCCATCAGAAACCTAATGGCCGTTCAAATCCAAATCTACCCAAATTATGCTAAATATAACACAAAATAATTTAAGTTTTATTTTCTTTAGAATATATTAAATTCTAAACTTCCATGAGATTGGAAACACACTGCCTCAAGGGGTCAGTTTTACCACTGCTAGCAAACTGGGTTTTATCATCTCAAGTAAACATAGGTTAAGAGAAAGGAACCTGGGATCTGTATATCCAGTGTGATTCTCCCCTTATCACCAATAGACACCTTGAGCGCCTTTCACTGTTGCTATGACAACAGGGACTCCAAGTATAAACCCTTCAAATGGGATTCCTTTCTCTTGGGTTCAAGTTATAAAATACCCAGTTCTTCCATCTGATTTAAGTCCACAACCTCCTACTGAGGTTGCTGATAACTGTCCACCTAAACTCTTTACTGCCTGATCGAATTCTGTATTTACATGTTCTTTCTCTCTGGTTAGATGTGAAATCTTACAGATACTTAAAGGACACATGAATATATTTCACACCTTTGGCTCTAAGGTCAAAATATCAGTCATACTAACAAGAGTTTTCAGAGAGGAGTGAAGAGAATTAACTAAAGGAATTTTTAATAAAATGGCTGGATATAAGGTATTTGTAGTATCTCTACACCAGCAATTAGGAAATGTAATAGCAAAAGCAACAAAAACTATAAAATATCAGGAATAAATCTATCAAGAAATGTGTAAAAACTACGTAATACTTTAAAACCTTATTCAAGAACATAAAAGAAGACCTCAATAAATGAAGATGGAAGTTATGTTTCTGGATGAGGAGGTTTAACACTGTAAGGCTACCACATCAGTTGCAAATTAATAAATTCAAATTTTTATGAAATTTGAAAAGTGATTCTCAAACATACCAGATTTTTAAAAATGAATGAGGAAAAATGAGGTGGAACTTGACTTATCTGGTATCAAGTTATTCTATAAAGCTATAGTAATTAAAGTAAAATACTATTAACTCCTATATAAAGAGAACAATTGAACAGAATAGAAAATCTCCAAACAGATGAAGAAATGAATTGGAATTTAGTTTATAATAAAAATGGCATTTTGGGGCACCTGGGTGGCTCAGTTATTTAAGCATCTGCCTTCGGCTCAGGTCATGATCCCAGGGTCTGGGATCAAGTCCCGCATCAGGCTCCTCGCTCGGTGGGGAGTCTGCTTCTCCCTCTGCCTCTCTCCCCATCTTGTGCTCTCTCTCTCTCTCTGACTCTCTCTCTCTCTCCCTCAAATAAATCAAATCTTTTAAAAAATGGTATTTTTAACCAAAGAAGAAAGAATGAAATGGTGTTGGAACACTTTGGAAAAATAAATATATATATCTATTCACACTACAATAACTCCAAATGAATTAAAAACATCTTGAAAAAACAAAATTGCAAGAGTATTAGAAGGAAAGATGGAGAAATATTTCACTGGGGTAAGGTCTTCCTAAGCAACACACAAAACCTAGAATCCACAAAGGAAAAAATACTGCTTTTTCTCCCATAAAAATATAAAGTTTTCCTCAAAGGCACCATTTAAAAAGTTAAATTCAAACACAAATAATAGACTGAGATAAAAATATTTGTCAAACATGTAATTAACAATTAGTATCCACAAAATAAAAACGTACCTCACAAGTACAAAGAAAGATGAATAACCCAGTTGAAAAATAGGGAAAGAATGTGAATAGGTCATTAACAGCAGAAAAGTACAAATGGTCCACAAACATAAAAAGTTGGGGAGGGGCGCCTGGGTGGCTCAGTCTTAAGCGTCTGCCTTTGGCTCAGGTCAGGATCCCAGGGTCCTGGGATCGAGCCCCGCATCGGGCTCCCTGCTCGGCGGGAAGCCTGCTTCTCCCTCTCCCACTCTCTCTGCTTGTGTTCCTGCTCTCGCTGCGTCTCTCTCTGTCAAATAAATAAATAAAATCTTAAAAAAAAAAAAAAAAGTTGGGGAGCCTTGCTCCTTATGAAGGAAATGCAAATAGAAACAACACTGTGATGTCATTTTTTACTCAGTGGATTGGAAAAAAATTTAACTTGATAATATCCAACATCAGCAAGTGTGGGGGGGAAGTAAATGCCATGAGACAGTCCTGGTAGAAATGTAAATTGATATCTTTCGGGCAGTATCTGTCTACACGAATGGATCTTTGACCCAACAAGGATTCTACTGAAGGATTCTATTGAAGAAATATTTGTGCCTGCAGAGATGTTAGAAAAAATTCCTCTTTATACAATTTAAAGATCCATCAGTAGAAATGTGGTTGGATAAATTATGTTATATCAGTATTATGTGCACCTATTAAAAAGGAAAACACGTTCAGTCAAAACAAGTATATCGAATAACACATGTATTGTGACTCCATTAAAAAAAGCAAATGAACACCAAAATGTATATGGTTACATGTCCCTGTATTTATGGCAATGTATAGAGAAAGGACTAGAAATTTACAGACCAAATTGCTGACTTTGGATCGTCTTTTGGGAGGGGAGTTGGAATATTGGAGAAGAGGGTTGTTTTTATAAGTATCTGACTTCTTTAATTCAAAACCTTTTCAGCTGTCATAGCTTTTGGCTAAATAATCAATAAAATTACCTCCTTGTTTCTCTAGGATGTTTTCCTGGATTTATCTCAGAGCTCCATTAGCAGATGCTATAGACAAGTGGGATCTGAAAGGATGCAGCATTCGGAATGGTCTCCCCATTGTGGACAGGTTAGCTTTGGGAATTGTTGGGGCGTGGTTTATTGATTCATATATTCGTCATTCTTTCATTCTGTAAATAGCATGCTGATGAAGCTAGACTCACAGAGAGTTAACATTTATTTAGCAGAGCTAGCCCCACTTTCAAATTCTGGATTAAAATCTTGGCTGTGCTGGTTCACCGATCACTCTGGCGGAGGGGGAAAAATATCCTGCAGTCACTTGTGTCATAATCATGGCCTCAATTGAGTAATTAATTGTCCAGTCCTATGTAGTAATCAAAGTCTGAATTTGTGTCAGGTTAAATCACCTTTCTTCCCCTGGCTGAGTCGTGCTTCTGCTTGGCCCTTCAGAGTGGAAGAGGGATTGCTGTCCATTTCTTACCAGCCTCTCATTTCTCCTCCTCTCCCCCCTGACTATGCAGGGGACCCAGCGGCGGGGAAGACGGGGGACTTGACAGGTTCTCACTTGACCGTTGCTGTCATAAGCTGACTCTGCCATCTCTGGACCTTATAAGTTCTTCTGTGGGTTCCTCAGAGGCTCCCCTGCAGGGCCTCTTCAAGTTCAACTCCTTTGAAGTGGGCAGTGTCCCTTCTTTGGCTGGTCACTCTGCAGCCTCACCGATGGCTCGGCTTCCGCATTCTTCCACTTTCATCTGATCTCTGGCAGGGCTCCATTTTTAAGGACATTGGAACAGCATTCTTCTGTGGATTTCACACATTTGGGGGGCTCTCACGGCACTGGCTTGCAGTTATTACTACTTGGAAAACCACCCATCAGGCTCTCCAGATGCTCCCTTTGGAGCCCCGCTCACTAGAACTGGGATAAGGAGCAGGTACTTCTCTCTCTCTCTCTCTCTCTCTCTCTCTCTCCCCCCTAGTGGCAGGAGGGCTGAGCAGTGGGAGCCACAGTCAGAAGTGGACCGCAGGAAATCCTCTTCTCCAGAGCCCCACTTTAGGCACTTTCAAGGGATGGATCCGAAAGCCCAGTGAATCAGAACCTCACGGAGACTTTGTCTCTGCCCTTTCAAGCCCGCATTATGGGTGAACACATCCACAGTTGAGAAATCAGTTCTTAACATTTTCTTTAAGCGTTTACATCTTGGTTAGCACCTTCTGCTGGATTTCCTTTCTGATTCATCTTGGTGCCTCAGTAGAAAATTTCAAATTAACATCCTATTTCCATTTGTTTGCTTGTCTATTGTAGCAAACAATTATTGAGTACCTTTGGTATGCCAGCTACAGCTACAGTGATGAATCATTTGAGAGCTTTAATTCCTATGAACAAGAGAGGAAAACAAAAAAGAATAGTTTTCTCTTCAGTCTGTGTTTAGGAACCCAAGTTCAGAAATGCCATTTGTTCTCCTTACCCTCACTGGTGCTTTGTCTTGTTTTCTTGGAGCAGAAGCTCTTGTACCACAAAATGTATTTGGGTTAGCCTTGATCAAATCATTTACTTCTTGGGCGCCTGGGTGGCTCAGTTGGTTAAGCGACTGCTTTCGGCTCAGGTCATGATCCTGGAGTCCCTGGATCGAGTCCCACATCGGGCTCCCTGCTCTGCAGGGAGCCTGCTTCTCCCTCTGACCCTCCCCCCTCTCATGTGCTCTCTCTCTCTCTCTCATTCTCTCTGTCTCAAATAAATAAGTAAAATCTTTAAAAAAACAAAACAAAACAAAAACATTTACTTCTGGACAAAGAAAGAAATGAAGAACTAGCATCTTCTTTGTAACACACATTGAGCTTTGGAATCATGAATAAAATTGATAGTAACTGAGTTTTGGAGTAAGATATACATGGATTTCAATCCTGGTTTCACTATAGTGCAAGGGTCTTAATCTTTCTAAGTTTTATCAGTAGTGTGGTGTGATGGTTAATTTTATGTATCAGTCTGACTAGGCCATAGCAGGCCTAGACATTTGGTCAGATATTACTCTGAGTGTGTCTGTGAGGATATTTCTGCATGAGATTAATATTTGAATTGATAAACTGAGTAAAGCAGATTGCCCTTCTTTCCACATGTTAATAATAATGGCAACAGAACCACTACCCAGTCTGCATCGGTCACCGTGCCAGACACTGAGAGTGATGAACACTGATAAGCCCCCTTCCCTTGTGAGTTTGTGAGTTTACATTCAGGTGGTAGGGTGAGGGGGACAGAGAAAAACAAAGAAAAACAAAACACAACCAACAACCAGAGAGTAAATAACTGAATAGAAAACTTACAAACTGCAGATGTGGCAGGAAGGAAATAAAAAGGTGATGAGAGAGAATAATGGGGTGTGGAGGGGACTTTAATAGGTAGTAAGGAAGGATACAAAGGGGAGGTGACATTTAACCTGAAACTGTGAGGATGGGAAGCAGCCATCCACTCACAGGATGAGGAGGAACATTCCAGACAGAAGAACAGAGTCCCGGAGGCAGAAAGGCATTGGCCCATTCAGGGAACTGAGAGAAAACGGGTGAGTGTGGGACAGAGTAGGGGAGGGAGAGAGTGCTACTAGGTAAGGTAATAGAGAAATGGGGAGGAGTCAAGCCTTGCAGGGCCATGGAAACCATAGTACAGAGTTTGGATTTTATCCTAGGTGTTATGAAACCAAAACATATCTTAGGATGGAGAGTAACATGAGCCAAATTCCATTTTAAGAAGATCTAGCTTTCTTGCTGTGACAGAGAGAATGGGTTAGAGGGGGACCAGAGTAAAGGCAGGTAGAAAGTTTGCATTGGTGTTGCTTGAACAAGCAAGATTTGATGGTGGTCCCAGTTATGGTGATGGTGAGGGAAATGTGGAGGAAGTAGCAAATTTATATTATAACTCAGAGATAGAATTAATAGGATTTGCTAATGGATTAGATGTGAGCTGAGGAAGCTGGGACAAGGGAAGGATCGTCTTGATTTCCAGGTTTAGCAAATGAGTGGATGATAATGCCATTGTCTCAGGGGAGCAATTCTGAAGACATGGTAGGAGGGCAGAATTAGGGAGGGAAGAGGAGTTTTGTGTTGGGTGTATCAAGTGTGATATTTCTGTAGAGATGTAAATAAGGCTACTAAATATGTTGGCATGTGCCAGTGGTTCTCAAACTTCAGGGAGCGTCAGAAACACCTGCAGGGCTTGATAAAAGATTGCTGGGCCCACCTCCAGAGTTTCTGGTTGAGAAGGTTTGGGTGGGGCCTGTGAATTTGCATTTCTAACAAGTTCCCAGGTGATGCTGTTCCTGCTGGTCCAGGGTTTCTACTTGAAGAATCACTGGTCTAGACAGAGGATAATTCTAGGAGTCTGGAAGTCATCAGCCTGAAGATAACATTTAAATCCATGGGACTAGATGAGATTGCCTAATGAGGTTGTGGGGAGAAAGGAGAGAAGAAGGTCCCGGATTAAGTTTTGAGAGGGATTAGAGAAGAAAAACCCAATAAAGGCAGGATCAGAGAAGAAGGAAAATGAAGAAAGCGTGGAGTTTCAGAAGCCAGAGGGGTTGAAGATTTCAGGTCCAGATTGCCTGAACATGACAGATACTGTTGAGAAGCAGAATAAGAAGGGGGCAATGAAGTGCCCATCATTTTACCAATATTAGAACTTCTGTGAAGGGCAAGTACTTTACAAACAGTATCTCTCTGAATCCTTCACAAATCCCATGAAAGGAGTACAGTTAGCTGAATTTTATAGTTAAGGGAAGTGAGGCTCAGAGATGATACAGTTTGTTAGGGCACCAAAGGGTCTAAAGCCCACGTTTCTTCTGCTAGCATCCTAGGGAAGGCGATGCTCACTGCATCCTCTACTTGTGGCTAAAATCTACAAGGCAAGCCAACCTTTGGCAAAACCTTGAAGGAGACATGCTGCTCACTCCTCCCCAAGGCATTCACTACCCCCTGGCTGCTTCCAGACAGTTGCAACAGCATGCTCACCCGCCGTCCTGGTTGACTCCCTGTGCCTTCCATACTCAAGACCCACCTGGACTTCAGTCCTTGGCAATAGCATAAACCTGTCTTATTACCAAATGATAATGGATCAAAGTGGGTGCTAGTTGGTGGTGTGCAGTAAAGACTTCACAATCACCTTTCTCAAAGCGAGGGGAGGCCCTGATTTGCAGCATTTGGTGATTTCAAGGCACCACGGGCTGATTTCAGGCTCCAGTGTGATGGGAATGTGGAGTTGGGAAGAGATGCACATAGTTGGCTCTCTCAGGCCCCTGTGAGCTGGATCCAGCACACTGCTGGAATGATTTAACATGTTGATTTTCATGTCACATATTTCCATTCTACACACAGGCTTCTGGAGACAATGTCTTAACCACAAGTTGTGGGAACTCCAGGCCATCTGCCCAGCCACGGGGGGAGATGTGCAGAATAGGGAGGCCAGTGTGCAGCCTCTAAGCCATAACCCGGAGGCAGTCACCTGCTTCCTCAATGTCCGATCTCACCCAGGAGCAGAGGGAATGTCGGTTTAAAAACTGGCATCCATATCCCTCTTTGGTTTCCAGTGTTCAAAAATGTTCTTTTATGAGGATTACAGGCTTGTTCTTCTTTGGTGTCAGCAGGCGTTTATGATGGCTGTAGCAGGAATGAGAATTTGGGTCTGGAATAAGCCTCGCTGTTTCTTGCCAGGCTGCAAAGGTTTATGGTGGAGACCAGACACATGTCTTGCTCACGCCCATATGCTACTCTGTATCCGGAATCAGAGAGGAGGCCACATCCTCACACAGGCAGGAATGGCAGCCGAGGGCTCAGTCCTGAGGCACAAGGGAATTTTAACTTCCTCATGTAACTTCCATTTGCTCTTAGCCTTTTATTCCTAAAAGCACAGGTCTCAGAAGTGGTCTCTGGGGAGTTACGTGATGTGAGATTATGGTGGATAGTGTTGTAATGTTACCTCACACCACTTAAGGGGAGGGAATCTAGTCGGTGGGGAACGGGGACAAGTGGGAGGAAGCAGGGGCCTTAATGGGAAGAGGACAGGAGCATCGAGAGCTGGAACTTGGCACTACTGATGTGGGAGGGGGAGAACGGGGCTGTGAGGTGGGCTGAAAGAGGTGTTTCTTTGCAATCCGATTTTATGACTGTGTTTTTTGCAAGTGGATACAGTTAGCTCAGGAACAACCTCTTCTAGGCTCAGGGTCGTTTCTCCATATTGGCGAATAGAGATGTCTGAGAGAGTTACACTTCACTGCCTTTTAGCGAGCTGATCACATAGTCAGGTTTTACCCCGAAAGGAAGCTGGAAGGACTGTGGTATTGGCCAAAAGTCTTCTAGAAAGCACTTAAGCATAGGCTATGGTTGATTTTTACACCAGCTACCCAAATTCTTATTTCTGGGACCAATTGTCTTGTTGTGTATAAATTACTCATAGGATGATACTTGAGAGTCACATACTCTCATCCAGTGCTCTAGGTGCAAATTTGCTCACACATGCATGCATGCAAATGTGTCAAAATAACACTAATATTTATAATAATACTTTGCAATTCTACACTGCCTTTCATCTGTAGATCTCAGGGTACTTTGCAAGCATTCATTAATTCTCCCAACACTCCTCTGAGGGAGGTAAATATTATTATCCTCCTCTGTACAGATGAAGTAATTGAGGCAGATAAGTGATTTGCCTCAGGCCAGTTAGGGAGTGTGGGTGGAGGGCTGAGATTAAGAGCTCAGAGTTCCTAGAGATGTCCACTAGGAAAGAAGCCCAGCAGCAGTCAAAACACAGAGGGCACCGTGGGCTGTTGGAGGGGGTCACTTTGTCCTGTGAAATCCATCGCCATGGTAGTGAAAGCTGCTTATTAAACATTGACTGTGGTATTGAGTGCTTTACATATGTTATTTCCTGTCCTCATATTAAAACTAGAATTATCCCCATGGCACAGATGAGGAACTGAAATTTACAGTGGTGAAGTATCTTGTTCAAGATCACATAGCTAATAAGTGCCTGGGCTGGAATTCAAACCTTGATCTGTTTGCCTCCCAAGCCCAGGTTCTGTACCCCCAGCGCATACCTCATGTTCATTTGAAAATTTCAGGGATGCACCTTTCTAACTTTTCAAGTCTGTTCCTTTAGTCTTCAAGCCTTTATTTCTCCTGTCTACCACCAATTTCTTTGCATTTGACTAAGTTTTGAGACTAATGCTTATAGCGTGTCTGATCTGGACAGACGAGTTCTAAGCCCAGGAAAGGAAAGCCTCTGAGGTAAGAGGTTTACATAAGTCAGAAGAGAAAACATTATTTATAATTACTTTTTGCTTTATTTTGTGTTATTTCTGGTGAATGTATCAGTTTGGCATCTCTTGACAGAATAAGAAAATAGCCACAAAGAGAGAGGGGGATGGGGAGGGAGAGAGAGGGAGTGGAGGTGGGGGGTTGATATGAATTCTCTTGGGACAGCTGGATCTCCAACTGCACTGTCAGGAGAAGAGTCAATGAAAGAGCCAAAGAGCCAAAGGACTTAGACATGTAAGATGAACTAAGTTTTACTCTGGTCTTGGGTCTGCTCAGTTAGTCTGCTCTAAGGAACTCAGCTGATTCCCAGACTTTCATAACTCAGCTTGCAGTCAGAATGGTCTGTCTTAGGTGCTGGGGCAGCCACGCAGTCTGTGGAGTTACCAAGGGCTTGATGGAAAGACCTGGGAGCACGCAGAACTGCCGATGTGGTAAGGCGCTAGGAAATTGTGCACCTTCAGAGACATACCCCCACGGTGCCTGCTAGTCAGTGAGCTTGACCTGAGCCGCTACCGACCTTTGGGCAGGATTCAAAAGGACCAGCCTGGGGCCACCATTGCCTGGCTGGGGGTGAGGGATGGGATAGGGGTGGAGTGGGGGGTTGTTGGGGGAGAGGAAGCTCCCAAGATTCAACCAACTAGACAGAATCTGCACCCTTTGGAATTAGACTCTGAGAAGTCAGCTTTGTAGTATGATACACTTTGTAAGCAAGATAAGGAAAATCAGGTTTGAGTCACAACTCATTTGAAACTGTATTTTTCTTGGAGAAGTGAGTATATAAAAGTCAGTGATTATACAGGAATCTGAACCCAGCTGACCTGTCTGTTTTGTTTGAATTCTTTTATAATTAGTTTAGGAGTGATCCCAGGGTCCCTTCCCAGCCACCCTCTCCCCTTACACAATCTATACCCAGTTTCTACCATGCTGTTGCATATACTTAAAAGCAGGACTCTAAAGAAATTACTAACTATAAATTCTGTTGGATCCAGAATCCACTTGCCTGACACGTGTGTGCCTGTTTGTACACACACCCGGGATATATACACAGGGCTAGAAGCACGGGGCAAAGAGAGAATGTGTGCTATGTGTGTGGAATAGGATGGTCAGACGTCCCAGTTTGCTGGGGAATGAGAAGTTTCCTGGGCTGTGAGACTTTCAGGGCTAGAGCCAAGAGAGCCCAGGGTAAACTGGGGCAAGTTGGTCACCCTGGTTCATGAGGATGTTAAACTGAAGGTGAACCAACCCACATTTTTAAGGCGTCATATTTTTGAAATGCACTAAACTGTAACAGACACTTCCCAAAATATAAACGTAAGCCCACCTTCCACTGCCCCGTGGTGTCAATTAGCACCTACACAATTTACAAGTAGCTATAAATATTAGAAAGCCTTTAACAGAGTCCAACATTCATTTTTGCCTATCTTGAAGTCACAGAATAAGGATTCTCCTGGTGGGGGATCCCCCCCACCCCTGTAGGAGCGAGTGAAATAGAAAAAAATACCTGCGGTGTATTCTGTACTGCCATATAAACACTTTTGAAAAGTGTTAAGTGGAGGGCAGGGCTGGTAATGAGACTGTAATGGTAATGGGCTGAACGGCAGAGCCTACACCTGCTTTGAATGAATGCAGGGAGCTCTGGGAAGCTGAGGGTCCAGCGGGGAGCAGCCAGATGGGGCGATGTGCTTCCCTACCCGTGCTTAACCACATAATCATTAAAGAGCAGAAACCTCTCCTTGTAATCCTCTCCTATAGGACAGCGGGGAGTGTTAGCATATTTGAACTGCTTCACATTCCTTCTTGCCTACTTTTGAGAACATGCTACATTTTAAAACTTGTTGGTTTCTTTCATGTTTTATTTGACCCTATGTAATTGCATTCCTGAAGGAATAACAGGCTCCCCTAGTGATTTACACCCTGTATTAAATGTCAGTTTTGAAGAGACACAGTTAACCGTTTGGTTTAACCTCTTGCCTTCCCTCTCTCTATTAGCGCAACTCTGCAGTTGAGCTCCAGCTCTTAGAACTCTGAGGGAAGGGCACGAGGATAAAAAAAAAGGAGTTAAAGCAGCAGCAACGTTGCAGGGAGCTTCCTAGCTCTAACTACTCTCCCTGCGTAGCCAGGCACCGGCCCAGAATATAAAAACACCCCTTTTCTTACGGGGATTCCTACTGTTCCCTTCTGCCCCAGCGCAGTTGTGAGGATGGTGAATCAGAACCACATCCTGGACGAGCTGGCCTTCTGTTTCATATTGCCACCCACGGCTCCAGCCCGGGGGACACCAACGAGTGGCATAGACTGTGGTCCCCCCTCAACCCTGTAGTCCCCTGGGAGCCGTGTGTTTGAGGAAACTTTGGAAGAAGAACTCTGTCTTAGTAATTATCTAATTTCATTTTACTTTATTTTATTTACGTACTTAGCTGCTGTGATGTTATTGTTGGTTAAAATGTTTCATTTGCCCTTGTAGAGTCACTTAAAGTGTATTTAACAACAGCTTAATCACCTGTTGTGAACTAATCATTGGGATAATCTTTAAATACAGCTGGATGTGATGGCATAGTCCCTTATGTTTCTGTGCATGTGTGCGCTTAAAATCTAGAAGTAAATATATCCTGTGTTATAACTTTATACGTAACTAAAGTATTGTTATTACTTTCAGAAGTCCAAATAAACAATATGGGGCAAAAGAGATTTTATGTTAAAAAGAGTTATCTATGCAGAGCACAAACTAAATTCGTCCTCTGCTCTGCTCTTCCCACTCCCTCAGCTTTTCTGCAGCGACCACATTCTATTGGGCTTGATTGAAATGACTACAACCAGGGGCGACAGGGTGGCTCAGGCGGCCGGGCATCTGACTTCATCTCAGGTCATGATCTCGGGGTCCTGGGATAGAGCCCCGCTTCAGGCTCCTGCTCAGTGGGAAGTCTGCTTCTCCCTCTGCCCCTCCCCCTGCTCGCACTCTCTCTCTCTCAAATAAATAAAATCTTAAAAAAAAAAAAAAGAATTGACTACAACGATACTAGGAAGAGAAGGGAGTAGGAAGCAATGACCATAGGGACAATCAGGCTCAATTCTCTGGGATATGAAGATGTAGCCTACTGTCATCGTATCAGCACCTGAGACTTTAGTCCCTAACTCCCACTCTGAAGCCACTTACAAGCCATTAGCTAGGCCATTTGACCTGGAACTCTTTGTCTATGGGGAAAAATTCAGGCTGCCTTACGGGTTGAGAGTTTGTTTGACTCTTTGTGCCTGTATTTATCTCAGTCTTATCCCCCAAGTTCTTTATGGTGGTTTATAAAATAGATAAAATAAAATAATGAAGAAATCAGGATGAAGGGGAAAAGAGGTAGGACAAACAAGATAATCCGAGTAATGGGTATTCATGAAAGACATTAGTCAACTATAGAGTAAAAGCACAATCACCCATCACCACCGCTACTGGAACTAAGAGTTATAGCAAAAATGGAATATTTAAAGGACACAAGTGCTAAGTGACATTACTGTCAGAAACCATTGAGAATGGCCAAGTGTATCTTGTGTCTCATTAAAAGTGATGCATATTTTCTAGTTACTCAGTCCTGCCCAGATGGGCCTTATCTCCCAAAAATGATGAAAGAAAAAACCGAAAGTTCAAATTCCATTCCAAAATATATCTCTCCAATAGGCACCCCTTTTTAAAAAAAGATTTTTATTTATTTATTTGAGAGAGAGAGAGAGCGCGTGCACAAGCAAGGGGGAGGGGCAAAGGGAGAGGGAAAAGCAGACTTCCCCCTGAGCAGGGAGCCTGACTTGGGGCTGGATCCCAGGACCCTGAGATCATCACCTGAGCCAAAACCAAGAGTCGGACGTTTAACCAACTGAGCCACGCAGGCGTCCCTCCAATAGACAGCCTTTACACTTGATTATCATCGATAGTTTCCCTTAGCATTACTGTTATTAATACAATTGTTGTTCTTATCATTATTCTTTTTAAAAAAAAAAGATTTTATTTTTTAATTGATCTCTATACCCAACATGGGACTGGAACCTACAAACCTGAGATCAAGAGTCACCTGAGCCAGCCAGGCGCCCCTGTTTTTATCATTATTCTTATTGTCATAATTCTGATGACTATCTTGTTACATTTATAATACTAAGAAGTCTCTGGGCCAAATATAGGATGATAACCCTATTTTATGAAGCTGTAGAAAGAGCCTAGAACAATGATTTCAGTGTCTTTTTATTTGAATTACATCAGCATAGAAAAAGACCACAATAGAGTCTTCCTTGTTATTGTGCACATTAACAAAGAATTCTTGCCAGAACAAGACACATCGTGTTTGATGACACTCAAATTTTCATCAGCAAAAAAAATCCAGTCATGGCCATTTTATAAATGTGTGCTCTAAGAAACAATCGCTGGAAACTTAAGGGAACCTGTATCCATCACCAGTAATCCCCAGACTTTTCTTTGAAGCCCTCTGACCTCAAAAACAACATCCTAAATTAGCATCATGCACAACCAACCACCAGGTTTCGTGGGAAATTACCCAAGTGGCTGAGATTGCACACTGTGGAGGTGTTGAGATCTGGGCTCAAATCTCATCTCCTCCACTTACCTGCGGTAGCCTCCGTTGTCTTATAGTAAAAATGGGGCTAGAGGAGTAACTAAAGCTCATAAAGTTGATGTAGGGATTAAGTGAGATAATATATATTAAGAGATTAACATGGTTTGTGTGTGTGTGTGCATGTGTGTGTATAGAATGAGCACTAAAAAAATATCAGTTATTGATTATGTTTATAAACACTATCTTTTTAAAAAGATTTTTATTTATTTGTTTATTTGAGAGAGAGCACAAGCGGGGGGAGGGGCAGCGGGAGAGGGAGCTGAGCAGGGAGCCTGACGTGGGATGATCCCAGGACCCTGAGATCATGACCTGAGCTGAAGGCAGAAGCTTAACTGCCTGAGCCACCCAGGCGCCCCTAAACACTATCTTTCTATTTGTGTTAGAAGTTTTTGTACTTGTTTGGAGAAGGCTTTGTACCTCACTTAATGATTTATTTCATGATATTGTAGGGCTACTAATCAATGCCAGTGTTTCAGTCCCTCTGACCCCTGGCCTGGGTAAGGTGGACGCTCAGTTACTTCCATTCGGAAACTCCAGGTTGTCAGATATTGGATTTTCTTAGAGTGGTTTTCATAGGCCAGGGTTAGCAGTTTGCAAAACTGATAAAAGAGATAATTTTATCTTATTTTTGTTTTAATTTGCATTTCTCTCATCACTGGTGTGGTTGAGCATCACTTGACGTGTTTATTTGGGAAGAAAAGGTCCTCTTCCATGAATGATCTGTTTCCATCCTTTGCCCACTCTTTTATTGGATAGTTTGTCCTTTTCATTATAGTCTTTATTTATATTGTCTGCTAGAATTCTTTATTTTTATTGTTTGCAAGAATTTTCATTATGTTTATACTAATCCTTATTATATAATCATATACATAAAATATATCTTATTTTATATAAGGATATATCTTATAAAAGTAATTACATTAATTGCAGAAAATGCAGATAGACAAAAGAATATTTTTTGCATATCTTCATATCAAGAAACATCTTGATGACTATCCTTTTTAGTCCTTTGTCTATGCAAATACAGATTTGTGCATGTGTGTATATATATATATTTTTAATGTATATTCCCCATGTTGTTTTATAATCTGTCTTTCCCCCTTATCTCTGTATCTTGCATGTGTTTCTATTTCATTAAATACTTCTCCACAATATAACTTTAGTTTCTAGGAAGAATTCCATTATATATCTATATCATTATTTAATAATTTCCTGTTATCGGACAACTTTTTGCAATTATTTTAAAAAACTAACTTGACACAACTATAATTACCTAGCTGATGTTTTTCTTTCCTACTAGACTGGTGACTTTTAAGCCTTTCTGACTATAACTCATAGTAAGTACATGGTATTCTGATTCAACACTCATCTGTGCATATATGCTTGTGCAAACACATGTAAGTGAAAAAAATGTCATGAAACAGAACTCACTTTCTGGTAATTTGTATTCTTTTCTTTTCTGTATCATTTTAAAGAAATTCTGGTCACAATCCACTAAATTTGTTTCATGACTCACAGATGAGATTTTACTCTCCATTGGAAAAGGGAAGAGGGGCTGTGCTTGGCACACAGTAGGCATTAATATGTTTGTGTTGAATGAACAGCCTCATAGCTAAATCTTTGTGTACATTCATGCTGACTGCTCAGGCAGTGTATTAGGGTTCTCCAGGGAAACAGAACCAATAAGAGATATATATACAGTTGACCACTTGAACAACATGAGGTTTAGGGCCACTGACCCCCATATAGTCAAAAATCTGTACATAACTTGTAACTCCCCCAGAACTTAACTACTAATAGCCTACTGTTGACTGAAAGCCTTACCGGTAACATAACAGTCAATTAACACGTATTTTGTATGCTTTATGTACTATATACTGTATTCTTACAATAAAGTAAGCTAGATAAAAGAAAATATTATTAAGAAAATGATAAAGGAGAAAAAAAATGTTTACAGTACTGTACCATATTTATAGAAAAAAATTCACGTGTGAGTGGACCCCGTGCAGTTCAAGCCCATGTTGTTCAAGGGTCAACTGTATGTCTCCTATTGGTTATATAAATATCTCTTATTGGTTTTATATATATACAGTATATCCAAGGAGATTTATTGTGAGGAATTGGCTCACACAACTATGGAGGCCGGGAAGTCCCACAATCTACCATCTGTAAGCTGGACACCCAGGAAAGCCTGTGGTGTAATTCAGTCAGCGTCCAAAGACCTGAGAGCCTGGTGAGCCAGTGGCAGAAGTCTCAGTGCAAAAGTAGGAAAAGATGGGATGTCTCAGCTTGATCAGTGAGGCTGAAGAAAAAGCAGGGGAGGAGGGGAGAATTCCTCCTGCCTCGGACTTCTGCTCTTTTCTTCTGAGGGGCCTGCCCTCAGCAAACTTACATGCCCACCTACCACATTGGGGAGGGCAATCTAAATTTCTGTACCTTCCAATTCAAATGCTAATCTTATCCTGAAACACCCTCGTGGACACACCCAGAAGTGATGTTTAATCTGGGCACCCTGTGGTCCATCAAGCTGACACATGAAATTAACCATCATAGGTAGTACACTGTGTAGTTAAGTCCAGGGACTCTAGTCAGACAGCATGAGTTTCAATGCTGGCACCACCACATACTAGCTGGTGGCTGTGGACAAGTTACTTAACCTCTCTGTGTCTCATTTTCCTCACCTGTAAAATAATAGTCGTAGCTCAAAAGATTGTTCTGAAGATTAAATGAGTTAATTTTTTTAAGCGCTGAAACAGTACCTGACATACAGTAAGCAATATGTTTTTATTCAGTAAATAAATGGGAAATTCCTGGAAGCTAAGTGGTTGGATCAAAGGGTATGTAAAAAACATAAGACTTTTTTTTTAGACGTATTTATTTATTTGAGAGAGAGAGAGCATACACTCATGGGCAGGGGGAGGGGCAGAAGGAGAGGGAGAGAATCTCAAGCAGACTCCCTGCTGAGTGTGGAGCCCTACACGAGGCTTGATCTCACCACCCTGGGTTCAGACCTGAGCCGAAACCAAGAGTCGGATGCTCAACTGACTGAGCCACACAGGTCCCCCAAAACATAAGACTTTTAAATTATATTGGCATACCTATTGATATAAATATATGACAGAGCTATCCTTGTCTCTTCCGCCCTTTCCAAAGTCTGAACCAACCTTTATTCCCAGCAGCCATCAGAGACTTGTAGAAGTAGGGTCCTCAGGTGTTGTTCGCTGCGCAGCACTTACCTGAGGGTGCGTTGGGCTGGTCAAGAGTTAGCAGGGTGGTGACTCTTTCAAGGAGTGGGAGAAAGGAAGCAGCAGACAGACGCTCAAGGACAGAGACCCTCCAGAGGATGCCCACCCACACTTGGCAGAACTCTCTGGAAGAAGCAGTGTGGGCAAAACCCTGGCAGGGGGCGGGGGGCAGGAGGATCTAGCAGATGCTTGCGTGGTGAGTAGAAGGTAAGACTCCCAGGCCAACATCCCTCCCTTGGGCACAGAATTCCCATCACTACCCTTGCCACTCTGCGACTTCCTTCTACTCTAGAACCCTGTCTCAAATCTGCAAGTAAACACCTCAGTCCTATTTAGTCTGTGGCAGGTATATTTTCCCAACAGCTGAGTAGTTTTGTGAAAACTGGGTGTCCACCTAAGCTGCACACATGCATGCACACACGTATGCACACACGTATGGGTTTTTTGGGGTTTTTTTAAAGATTATTTATTTATTTATTTATTTATTTGACAGAGAGAGACACAGCAAGAGCAGGAACACAAGCAGGGGGAGTGCGAGAGGGAGAAACAGGCTTCCCGCCAAGCAGGGAGCCCAATGTGGGGCTCGATCCCAGGACCCTGGGATCATGATCTGAGCCGAAGGCAGATGCTTAACCAACTGAGCCACCCAGGCACCCTGAGAGCTTTCTGTTTTAGCATTTGGGGAAGTACATAGACAACTCTAACCCCGTCTTGTCTACAAAGTCTCCCCTAACAACTGCAGCCTAGGTAGATTGCTCTTTCCTCTGAGGTCCCACACCAGTTGTAGGCACTCTCTCAGTATTTAGTACTTAATTATATGCTCTCTGGTTCTAGAAATGTCTCATTTCTAGGTTGTTTAAAATCAACCACCATGTCTTATATTTCTTTTGGATCCCTCACTGCCTTGGCTCAGAGTAGGTTGTTAGTAAATAGTCAATGATTGATTGATCCAAGTGTGAGCTGCATGGAATTTGCCCTGAAATGAAATTACATTAATAAAGATAAATTTTCCAATTTTCACAAACTAAATTAAACCTGGATCAAATATTGAAATATTAAAAATTAAGCTACTAGAATAAAATATGATTAAATTTGTTTATAATCATGGAATGAATGAAATGAGCCTGGACTTTCTAAATAGGACACAAGCCCAGAAGCCATGAAAGGAAGAAAAGATGGATACACTTGATAACATTAAAAAAATTTAAGCTCCTCTATGACAAAGACCTTTTTAATTTCTGAGGCACATGATGAAAATTACTCCACCCAACTCCCAAATTGTAAGAGCGTGGAAAATGGGCAGATTTTCCCCTTCTGACCTTTGTTCTTCACTCATCCACAAAAGATTATTTCACCTCCGATAAGATCTTAATCTTGCTACCTCTTCAAATTCTATCTTCATGAGTATGTCTTCCTCCTTTCTTCCCTTCTATTGTCCTTTACACTCTGATTCTTGAAAATGCAAGAAGTGAGGGGCTTTGTGGTGGTGCTGTAGGAAAAGAATAGCTTTCTTTGAACTTACAGCAGTTGGCAGAACTATTAAACAAGTGACTCTTGATGAGTACACCAGGCACTTACGATGTGTTAGAGTAGCAAACAGTACATGGTTGTCAGAGGTTAATGCTGGCTAAAACAAGGGTGGCTAATGTTTCCCGAGTGACATGCTCTACCCTAAAGTCAGTATATTAGGTGGTCCATTAGGTGATCCAGTGTACTATATAACACTACAATCTTGGAAAACTTGGAACATCAGAAATTTTGTGCAACACCTCATTTTAGAGTGAAGAACTGAAGGAGAAAATCATGCACCAATTTTTATTTGTGTGCTTGCTTTCTAGTTCTGATTTTATTCCGAACAACAGAATCAAGCCAGGAATGTATTTTTTTTCTCCTTAGTGCTAAGTGAAAATGAGTCTTGCTAAGGTTGCCAAGCAATTGAAAAAGGACTACTGTTCAGAGAGAAGATGCTCAAGACAGAGGAGGAGGCAGAGGTGAATAGATGAGCTGTGTTGGATGGTAGTTTTGAGGATATCATGAGGATGATGTGTAAATAAGGAAATCACTGAAATTGATCTAAGTTCATTTTAGCTTCTTTGGGAACACATTAAAAAGTATCATTGTTTATCAAGCGGAAAAGAAAAGTTAATAGCGAAAGAGAAGCTTATCTTTTGTAGAGTGTAAACTATTACAAAGAATAAAGAGGAATTAAAACTATCTGGTTAGAGTACCTTTAGAAATGCCAAAGTCCTGATATTCCGATTATTTCAGAGAGCACTGAAAAGACACAAACATGCAAAAAGGGATGCCTTTTTGTTCCTTTAGGGTTCCTTTAACATATTCTGGAAATGATGTTTTCTCAAACATTTTTATTCAGGAAATTTGGAAGAGAGGGTTTTTTTTTTTTCCATTGTAAACATTGCTTGTTTTGTTTCCATTCACCTATATGCCAGATGAAAGGCAATATGTATATATAACATTTTGTCCAAGGACATGGAAGATTTAAGGATAATAGAATTCCAATTTGCTAAAGGAACAGACCCAAGCATGACAAGTCATATGATGAGTCTCAGGTAGAATGCAGGAATAACCCTCCTAAATCCAAGGCAGTTTCTTCACTGCCAGAGTGAGCTTCTGGGCCACAGGTCAACCAGCTCATTAATGGTTGTTTCCAAAGGGTTCCATTCAATCTGGTTAATGTAAATACTCCATTATTTTTACTATCTGGAAAGTAAACATATTAATATTGGAAAAATATGATCCAACATCTCTATTTGGCATTATATCAGTTGGAGAAAAAGTGGGATTCCTTTGCAGATGAGGTAAATATCTTGAAGATACGGATTTTACTGAATCATTAAAAGAGACAAATGCATGAAAGGAAAAAATGAAATACAAGCCCATGGGAAGTGTATTTGCAGAGGAATGGATAAAGTTAGTGGTGTTATTTGCTTATAAAAATGTTACTGAAAGGAGTCAAATCACTGTTTTGATTGACTCGAGAGGGTATCATAGTTGGAGGAAGATTTCAGAACCTGGCAGAAGAATAAGGGAGGAGTAGTTGGTGGAATCTTCAGGACTCATGGCCATTAAACACTTTGTGACTGAGTTTTTAAGTATAAATGGGAAACTATTTTTAAAATACAAGCAGTTGTTGCTTGAAACATTCTCTCTCTCTCTCTCTCTCTCTCCTGAAGATAGTTTTGATGTTAGTGTGAAAATTTGCTCATGGACAGATTTGTCTTGGTGTTTATAGCCACAGTTTAAGCAATCATTGCACCTGGAAGAACTCTACCTTATAGCATAAAAAGAGATAACGTATTCTGGGTATGCTGGGCATTTAGACTAGCCAACTGGCTCTTACCATCCAAGCTTCCTTTGCCATTGTAGAGGTTGCGGTGCTGTCATATTAAAGTATAGGACTGGGGAGGTGACAAATTTAAGAGCTAGACCTGGATATGACCTGGATGTGGGGCTGCTTTAACAAAAACTTTAAGAGGACAAGAGTTTCTGTTGCCCTGCTCAAGAAGCTCAAGTCAAACCTGATACTTCTGCTAGTTGGCCTACATACCAAGATATATGGTTACATCAAAATACTTGTTGACAACATTCACTACTTACTCTAGGGCAGGTGTTCCTCACCAGGGACCTAGAGACTCTTAAAGGATTCAGTGAATTCTCTGAAATTATATGCAAAATTTGATGTGCAGATGAGCATATGTGTTTTTCTAGGGTGTTGTTTATCAAGTTCTCAAAGGGGCTATGGTCCCAAAAAAAAGAACTGCTTCCCTAGAAGGGAAAATTTCTCCAGGATTTTCCCAATGAGCAAAATTCAATAATTTCTGGCTATGTTTTCTCAGAAGAATTAAATTGAACAAGTTAAAACTTCACTGTATTTTCCTTTTTGTACAGAACAGTATTTTTGTGTATCCAGATTTAATCTTCCTATGTTTAAAAAAAAAGTATGTGTTCATTGGTTACAAATGAAATACATATTTAAACATTCTATTCAAATGAAATTATATTCCATACTGCAATATTCTATTTAAATTCTAGCCATTTTAACCAAAATAGTTCAAGGACCATCTCAGCAAGAAACAAAACTATAGTTTTCTCCGAACCCATTCTTAGGAAATACAAAATGATCAAGCTCTTTATCACTGAAAAGTAATTAGAACTCTTAGTCACTTAAAAAGTCTTTAAAAAAGGCATAAATAATAAGTCAATATAAGAGATAAAATGAAAAAATAAAAATGCTCAATTAAACCCAGAGAAGGCAGAGAAGAAGGACATAGAAACTAAGAACTACTACCCTAGAGAGAAAACAGCTAGCAGGATGGTAGAATTCAATGTGATGATACCAACAATCACTTTAAATGTGAATGATCTAAACATACCAGTTAAAAGACAGAGATTTGTTTTATTTTTTTATAAGATGTTATTTATTTATTTGAGAGAGAGAGATAGCAAGCAAGAAAGAGAGCACGAGCAAGGGGGAGAGGGAGAAACAGGCTCCCCACTGAGCAGGGAGGCTGATGCGGGGCTCCATCCCAGGACCCTGAGATCATGACCTGAGCCGAAGGCAGGCACTTAACCAACTGAGCTGCCCAGGTGCCCCAAAAGACAAAGATTTAGACAAGTAAAATAGCAAGACCCAATTACATGCCCCTTACAATAACAAACCCACTTTAAATGTGAAGACTAAGTGTAAAAAAATGGAGAAAGATATAACATGAAAATGTTATCTAAAGGAAAGCTGGAGTAACTATACTAATTTCAGACAAGGTAGACTGCAAAATTACAAAGATTATCAGGGATAAAGAGGGACATTTCATAGTAATAAAGAAGTCATAATCCTAAATGTGTATGCATCGAATAGTAGAGCTTTGAAATGCATGAGGCAAAAACCAATAGAAATAAATAAATAAATACACAAATATGCATTTATAACTGCAGACTTAACACCCCTCTCTAAGTAACTGATATAACAGAAAATGAATAAGGATTTAAAGATTTATTTATTTATTTTAGAGAGAGAGAGTTGGGGGAAGAGCAAAGGGAGAGGGAGAGAATCTCAAGCAGACTACCGATGCAGGGCTCAGTCTCACAACCCTGAGATCATGACCTGAGCTGAAATCAAGAGTCGGACGCTTAACTGACTGAGCCACCCAGGCGCCCCAAAATGAATAAGGATTTAGATGACCTAAACAGCACTAACCAGCAGCTGGACCTTATTGACTTTTATAGACCACGGCATCGAACAACAGTGGAACATGTATTCTCTAGTGCACATGGAACATTCCACCATACCCTGAGCCATAAAGCAAACCTTAATAAAGTTAAAAGACTAGAGATCACACAGAATATGTTCTCAGAGCACAATGGAATTCAACTAGCAATCTACAATAGAAAGATGTTTGGAAATTAAACAATACACTTCTGAGTGACCCATGGGTCGGGGAGGAAGTCTCAAGGGAAACTGAAAGCATGTCTGCGTGAAGCTGGGCCGGGTGTGGTGTAAGGGAAGTGGGCATGGCCGGCTGGTGAGCTGGAAGCAGGGACCAAGCCCTCGGGCCACCAGAGAAGGCATGCCATGGGATGTGGCGACGAAGTTCAAGCAAGGGTGGTGGCGTGGGTGTGGGTTGGGCACCGGGGCGGCAGAACTGTGTATGGAGAACGTTTGGGGCCCCTGTGGTATTGTTCCCAGCAGTACTGCCCGGCCTTTCTTCCTCTAACTGTTCTGCTTTCATAAATGCCGTGATTTCCTCGGGCATTTCCAGAGGCGGCCAGCGTCAAAGGACGAAGCACAGGTGCAGGAGAGCACTCCGTTCTGAGCTCTTTGCTCCTGAGCTCTTCCCTCCAACCCTCAAAGTATCTCATACTCTGCTTTCCCCATTATAATCCAATCCTAAAAATTAGAAGTAGGGTTTCTTTCCTACAAGGCAGGCACTATACTAAGCATTTTGAAAACGTTAACTTCATTCAGGCCCTCGCAAAAAACTTGTCGGGGAGATAGTCTCTGTTTCACAGAGCTGTCAACTGAGGTGCAGAGAGACTCAGCAGGCACACAGCCGGCCAGGACTTGACTCCTGTCTCGTGTGATTCCTGAGGCTCTCAGTGCCCGGGATGTGCCGCGTCCGCTGTGGGTGCTCGCCTCCGGGCTGTTAACGTGGCACTTCTGGGGGTCTAAGAACACGAAGGTCTGAGGGCATCTGAATGAGAAGCTCTCGCCTTCCTTGGGCAGAAATTTAGAGCATTCAGAACGCCCGAGGAGTGTTTGGCAGGAGTTGGGCAGCAGTCATATTTAGGCAGAATCATCTGGACACGCATTTATAGTATCTTCACTAATGCAGGTCTACATGTAGGTGTAAAAATTCACAGCCTTGCTCTCTTCAGTGGGCCTTCTCATGTGACTCGAACGCAGTGGGCCCTGGGACAGGACGCCGGCAGCAAGGAGGAGAAACTCCCTTTAGACGTGCATTCTTCAGGTTGGGACTTCTGTGACTTCCCATAAAATATTGGGAGTAAAGGCAAAAATGAATCATTTAAAAATCTATACTCATTCTTCTCACCACACGATAGAAATATTGAAGGAAAATAAGAAGGATACTAAACTGCATAGAAGAATATTTATGTAGGCCGAAAAAGTAAAGGGTAGCTTGTTGGTGGCGTAAAATATAAATGTGTGTACATCTCAGCATGCTTTCCACCTCTGGAGTTAGACAGCCCGGGACCAAAACCTGCTTCTGCTGCCTACTGGCTGTGTGGCCTTCAGGTTCTGTTGCTTTATCTCTTTGCCTTAATTTCCTTGCCTCAGAAATAGGGATAATAACAGTGTTTATTATTACACAGGATTATTGTGAGGACTAAATGAACATATATATATACATACATGTATATATAAATAGTAATCAGTGTTCAGTACATGTCTAGTTATGGCTACATGTCCAGCACTATCACAGAATTAAAAACATTTATTGGGATAGTTCAAAACCCAAAGAAAGGAGGCTCAAAACATTTAGCTTCCTTCCAGACCCTGATCAATTGCACTTTCATGAACTTCCTAAGATGACAATTTTTCCTCTTTCCAAGCTTTGGGTAAACTACTAGTTTAGCATTCATTACATTTTGAGGAGCGGATAGTTCCTTGTGTGGCTGTCTCATGGGCTGTCCATGGCTGGAACTCTGAGGGCAGGAATAGGGTCTTGCTCATCTGTCGCTGGGACCCTCCCCACCCTAGCTGCAAACACAAATAAAAAGCGCCTAGGATCGTACCTAGGACTTAGCTGGTCCTCAGTAAATGTTTGTTAAATTGAACCGAACTGACCTGAAATGCAAAGACTGGCCCACTCAGGAGAAAAGAGACAGCTAGAAGAAAAGTGGGGGTTTGCTGCCATTGGTCACGCAGGAGAGCAGAAGCAGGACTGTCCCTCTCCTTCTGTGCATCTGAATGAAAGATGTCCAACACTGCAAGCACGTTTGAGCACAAGTGAGCCTATTGAGGCCAGGTGGGGACAAATAATCCTTTACAAAATATGGACAGGGAAGCATGCTAACTTTAGGAATTTTGGCCCCCCAGATTGTAGTCTGTATCAGGCTCAGAGATCCCTGAGAAGCTTTTTATAAAACTGCAGGCAGTGCAACTTTACTTGTGCAAATCAGTGTGAGCTAAAGGAAATTTTTCAACAGACTCTACTGTGATGCCCCCGTCAGAAGTTCATTAAGTTCGTAGGGGTCAAAGTTGGCAAGAGTATGTCTAGCTTTGTTCTTTGGAAGCCTAGGCAAAGTCATGGAAACCAGATGCAATTAGTGATATTGCCATGAATCCAGAGGGACTGGCCTGAGAGGATTGTTTGTTCTGCTGCGGAAGCACACACTGCTTGCACACACGCTCTCTCAAACACACACGCTCAGTCTCTCTCAAACAGCCCCACGAACTCCTAGACACTCAGACACACACGCATGCGCACACGCACATTTTTCTGGTAATCATTTCAGAAACCGCGTCCATAGAGCCCTTGAGCAGTGGCCAGTAGTGTGGGCATCCAGAAACTGGCTTCTTTTTTGTAGAGAATGTCACCAGTGCTGAGTGTTTCAGTGTTTGGCTACCGAAATACTAGTTCTTCCCTTTACATTCAGCTGTTAAAATCTCCTGCGGAGTGTTTAAAAACAAAATTCCTGGGCCCTGAACCTTTTGAAATTCTGACTCAGCAGGTCTGGGGCAGAGTTGAAGTATCTGCCTTTGGCGGACAAATCAGTAAAAGGCCACCCCAAATGAATCACCCTTTGAGTAATGATTTTCTGAGGACTTGTGGATACTTTTTTTTTTAAAGATTTATTTATTTATTTTAGAGAGAGAAAGAACAGGAGGGGGAGGACCAGAGGGAGAGGGAGAGAGAGTCTCAAACAGACTCCGCACTGAGTGTAGAGCCAACATGGGGCTCGATCTCAGGACCCTCAGATCACGACCTGAGCTGAAACCAAGAGTCAGGAGCTTAACTGACTGCGCCACCCAGGCGCCCCTTGTGGATACTTTTTAAGGTCTGATAAGTCTACCCTACGTCTTAGCGTTGAGTCAATGAGACCAATGAGGCCTTAGTGGCAGCCTGGTTGACCTTATCTGGGATGTTCCAGTGTGCTTCCCTTCCATGTTACTGTCAGAAGAAAGGCTGTATTTAAGAGTGGGTCATCACACCGTTCTACCTGACATGAGCCCACTTACCTACTCTAGGTGTTCACACCTAGTGTCCTATTTTCTCTTGGCAGAGATGGCGCTTGAAGCCAAATCTCTTGATGATGTCAAACCCAGTGTGTTTCACTGAACCACAGTTGTCTTCCCTGGGTGACCAGGAGTCTCATAAAATGAAGTTTTTGTGTTAGGTAATATTGAAAATATTTAGCAACCAGTAAAACAGGTGCAGGCCCCCTCAGAACCCACGCAGTTGAGTGCTCCCCACCCCAGTCTGTGGCCCCGCCCATTGGTAATGGTAAAGTACCCTTCAAGATGTTATCACTTGGGACTCAGGCCCCTAATTAGGGGTGGAAGAGAGAAGCTTTCACCCAACTTCCAGGACACATGACAGGAAATAGAAAATGATGCCTAAAAAACGCAAGTTCACTCTTTTCTTGAAATAGAGTAGAAGGACTGAAATATTGGGTTGGTTTCCATGGAAATGGTGACAGACTTTTTTTCCCTCCCAACTACAGCTCAGACCCATGATCTAACAAGTGTTCCTGTATTTATGAAGGTAAAGGGTCACGGTACTGAAAATCATGACTGTTCTACAAATGACAGCAGGTCAGCTGTCCTTTGACCCTCTCTCAGGGCCTGTACGAAGCCCCACGTGGGGACAGGTTGATTTTCCCTACAGACTGCAGTTTAGAAAAAGCTCTAGTCAGCTACAGGCTTCCTTCTTTTTCTCCTCCCAGCTTCACGTTCCCATCTGGTGGGCATCTTACCTCTTCTGTCCTGAGTTTTCATACTTCATATTTAATCCTCTTAAATTGCACAACTCATGATTCTCTATTTTCTTATGAAGTTGAACTTTCACTTTTGATAGAAGTTTCTAGCCTTCTTCTTCTTTTTTTTTTTTGTACAGACATTTAAGTGTGGAGCATTATTGTCCTAAGTGCTCAAGTCATTTCTGACTTGAAATGACTTCCGACTTTAAATAACATTCTGATCTAAAAATCCCACACTTAACACAGCAATGCCTAATAACCATGCTCACAAAGTATTTAATGTAATTGGAAAATATTTTTTTCTGGCTTCACTTCCCGTAAAGCATTCCAATATCACTCATTCAAGGAGCTAAAATAGGATCTTGATCTCAGTATTAATTGGAGGTTAACATGGAACCTTAATTTTAAATGTATCAAAGGAAAGAAAACAGTGGAGACCCCAGTGTACATCAAAGGCTAATTCTCTCTGGCCCCGCACAGTGGCTCTGTGGCGGCCTAATCTCTCCCCACACCCCAGTGCTGCCAGAGCTCCCGCACCACAGAAGGCACAGCAACATCTTCGGGACCCTTCCCTCATGCAAGGAACTCTCCGGCACACCGAGGCCGGACCTGAATTAATCGCAGCTATTTACAAACTCTCAGAAGCTTGTCACACACCAACAGAAAAATCGCCAGCAAGTCAGTAAGCGGCCTCTCTGGGAGTCACTGGTGACCTGCCTCCCAATCGCTTCTCACTGAACACCGATGGAACCCTGGCAAGGAGGTCAGCTCAGCCTCTGCCCTGCTTGCAACCTCTACAGTGGGAGAGGCCCTTAAGGCGCTGGGGCGCTAGGCCACGGGGATGAGTGAGAGGCCAAGAACAAGGTGGCAGAGAATTCGGAGTCCAACACCAGCTGCACACAGGGTTCAAAGTGGTGTCAAATGTCAGCACTTCACAGGGAGGAGATCCCTATGCACATACCTTCTTCTCCTAGGCAAGGTCTCGTGTGCATTTTTCCTTTTTTTCATTTATTTGAAAACCTTGCAATGCAGAGGAAGGGATTATGTGCTGGGAGTGTTTCATTTTCAAATGTCTTTGCACATAGCTTTTTGCCTCCCACCAACATTTCAATCACCCATAATGAGTTTCACTAGCAAAAAGTTTTTCATTTAAAATTTGAGTAAACACGATGAAATCAAAAAGGATTCAGCATGCCTAATTCTGAAAGAGAATTCTGGATAAAGTAACCATCTTTTGGTTGAACCAGATGAACCGGAACTTCATCACCTGAACCTTGAGTCAACCTGCATATAATTTGAGACTTCAATAGGGGAGTGACGTTTAGGCCTTGAAGAGCTAAATTTTTATTTCATTAGGATAAAAATATTTTAAGTGTATCTTACTTTCTGACCACACTTAGTAAAAAGGGTGTTCCTTCTGCTACTTCTCCCTGTCCCCTTCTCTTTTTCTTCTTTTCCTGATAAGTGTAACTAAAACAAAATTTTTAAATGATCCTCAATACAACTCTTGAATCACCTTTCCTCCAGTGCTCTCTGCTCTGAGTTTCCAAATATTAAACATCAAGTGGCTTCCACTGAAGTATAGACTGGGGCTCCTCCTGGCAGCAGAGTGCCTATTGTGGAGATCCTTGTTACTGTTATTTTAAAACACCTCTCACGGGCAACCTTCCCCTTGCAAGGGCTAAAGCGATTACTGGACCTGCAAAGGAGGCTAAATCCTCTATTCTGAGGACAGCCAGTTCCAACAGACAACCCCTCCTTCCCCGTGCTGGAAATTTTTTTTTTTTTTTTTTAATCTCTAAGAGTTTTTAGCTTGAGCTGATAAAAATATGTTGTTAGTGAGTGTTTTCTTGAGTATAGTGTATCCCTCAAAGCATTTTTCTGAAGAGGGAAATGTTAAGCTCTTGATAAATGAAAAATAAACTCTTGTTCTCCAAGATAAATTATTACAACGAAAACTTTCTCTAACCTAAAAATCTAATACTAATCTTTGGCTTTGCATGGTAGAGTTTCTCTAAACTGTTGAATGCAGTCCTCATTTCTCAGACCTTGTTTTGGTAAAGGACCAGGAGAAGCATCTCCAAAGGATGAATGATTACCTTATCCTTTTACTGCAGCCTGGGGGATCTTAACCTCTTTAAGCAGTGGCATGTAAGTTTTGAGGACACCCAGAAGCTTGCCCCAGGCTTTAGACATTCTCAGGTAGAAAAGAAGAAAGAAAGGAAAAGAAAGGCCAGCTAGGGTATCAAGAAGGCAGAAATAGAATAAGCCAGGTAGTTCCATTCTGATAAGGTTGGAGATCTTCTGTGAATCAGGTAAACTGACCTGCAGACAAGTGCCCTTGCTTGGGCAGAGGCAGCCTCTCCTCTCCTGGGCTTTGTATCTGGGGCGTTCATTCTCTGAGCACACTTAACGGCAAGCAAAGCTAGAGATAGGCTCTATCCCAGCTTCTCTGAGCAATGAGATTATTCTTTCACTTTTACAAACATTTTTAATCACATCTTCTTACCTTTCCTTTGTGCATCAAAAAGAGGTTATCTAAAACTGAATTATAACCATCTAGGTTATAATGGCTATGTCACAAAAACTGGAATCATCAATTTTAAGAGGATTTTATCACCAACACTTTATAGCTCTTGATTGAAATGAAATAATAGACATAAGGAATGCTTGACCTTTGAAATGGCACCCCGACCCCTGCCAAAGGAAAGCCCACTTAAAAAAAAAGAAAAGAAAAGAAAAAAGACTGTAGGAAAATGCTGTTCAGACCTAAAAGTCAGAATGCAGAAAGTTATTCCTTTATTAAGACTCTGCAAATTGGTCTTATTTTAAACTCTTTTATAATAAAGCCCATATGTCAGAGTAATGATGTCAAAACCCTTAAACTACACTGGTAAATTGAAAAGGTAATGGAAAATGAAAGATTTTATTCAGGTTTTTTTGTTGGTTTTTTTTTTTTTTTGCATTTTGCTGGTAGTGCTGCCTATTAAAAAAACATAAATAAGTAAAACAAAAGTATACTGGTATATCTAGTTTTAACTTTAGTAAGACAGTTCTGACTACTTTACTTTATGACTTTTGTTGTTTTCAAATTAAATGAGGTTATCATATAATATCAACTATAAAAAGAATGCAAAAACAAAAGTTAGGAAGAGGATATGCCTAGAGTTAAGGAGTCCTTGACCTTAAGTGGTACGGTTATAGTTCATGTTTTTTTCTTACTTTTTTTAGTTTTCAGAATTTTCCAATTTTCTTATCATTAATATTTATGACTTTTAAAATTTTATGTAATTTCATTTAAAGTATAAAAAGATTTCAATCATGTTATTTCATTCTTGGGTGTTTCTTTTTAAAAAATTTATTTATTTATGTATTTATGTATTTATTTATTTGTTTGAGAGACAGCGTGCTCACAAAAGTGCACATGCAAGCAGGGGGAGGAGCAGAGGGGGAGGGAGAAGGACAAGCCCATTTAGTGCTCAGCGCGGAGCCACCTGGGCTCATCTCTCGACCCTGAGATGGAGACCTGAGCTGAAACCAAGAGTCCACTGTTGAACTGACTATTCATGGATGTTTGGAATGAGAAGTTTTTGACCATCTTTCCCCTTCTCATCCCTCTGCTCATCTCTGGATTGAGTTCCTCCTTGTGTTGCTTTTTTCCTCCTCTCATTTCCCATCCTTCTTCTCTTTCTCCTTCTTCAGTCAGCATCCCCAGCTTGGGACTGAAGTGCCTGCCTAACCCTGGGAGGCTTTTATGGAAAAGAGGCCAGACGGAGAAGAAGACTGGTCCTGCCTGGGGCAGCAAAGCTCCAACTCTGTTTCAGAGTTGAAGGGTTGAGACCAACTGTCTCACCTTACAGAGGAAGGAACTAGAGTTGACCGTGGAGTGACTTGCTCAAGGTCACACCATCAGTTGGGGGCAGAGTAGAAATTAGAACCCAGGACTAGTCTTGCAGCTGGAACCTGTGAAAGGCTGTTGAAAGCAGCAAACTCAAAAAAAAAAAAAAGAAAGAAAGAAAGAAAGAAAGAAAGCAGCAAACTCAGAAGCATACAAGGACCAGTGAAGACATCTAATGCATGAAGGAGGCTGGATTTTTCTAGAGAGTACTGTTGACTGTGGTTTGGGTGTGTGTGTGCGTGTGTGCGTGGTGTGTGTGTGTGTGCGTGTGTGTGCGTGTGTATGTGTTTCACTTCCCCACCTTAGAGAGAGAGAGAAGCACAGAGAAATGTCTCTCTGCTGTAAGAAACACAGCAGTGTCCCAGCAAGAGAAACGGGGACTGACCTGCCGCCTCAGTGTCATCGGAAGTGGACGAGCTCTAGCCACCACATCTCAACAGCCCCTTCAGCTGTTACTGCCATGGAAGAATCTTCTTATCTGACAAGAGAAGTGAAATATTAAGATTTTTGTGTGAAGTTTCCCAGTTTTAAAATGTTGATGCAAATGTGTAAAAATACTATTTAAGCCAGGCAAAATGTGGCAGAAGTTTGCAACCGTTGATGCCGAATGTGAGAACAGGGCAGAGCTGCCTCAGGATCTTAGAGTGAAGATAAATGTTCTGTGACCCATGCTAAAAGAGGGATGGGCAACTGCTGCTGATGGTTGATCTCAGAATGAAGTAGCATCAACATACATGATCAGCACAGGGGCGTACTGGGGCACTGAGCATTCTTGGCAACTGTTCGTTCTGTGTTTCTCATATCCTGCCTGTTTTTTTTCCCCTTTTACATTAAAAACAAGATGAAAATTGCTGCATCCTTTGCTTATAACTAATACACAAACTCTCCCGAACCCCTGGTAGGAAGCTGTGGCAGTACATTGGGGTCTACTTGGATCTAGGTGTGGAAACTTGAATATAACACATAAGGTCCCCAAAATGTGTGAGCTTCTAATCTGATGCCTATAGAAGGGATCCTTCTGGCCAGGTATGGGAGGGAGTCTGGTTCTGTTTTCCTCCCACCTTCATTTAGAAAAAAAGGAAACCCTCTCCACATCACAGAACTTAGAAAGAAATTGACAAAGACCACGCCATCGCATTCCCTTTGAAATCAACTCATAAGAAAAGGCATTGTTTAATGTACCACTTAACATCATATTACGTGAACTTCAGAAAGCCCTGGTGAACATTTGAATTCATGTGTGCTCATAAGAACAAACCATCCTGAAGGAAACAGACGGCTTTAGAGTTTGTCTTTGTTTCTCCTGCCAAAACATTCCAGTGGAGCACCACAGAACCATATTGGATGGTTTAGGGACCTGGATAAATTCTGTGAGAAAATTTAGAGTTCTTCTTTTGTTTTGAATATTATACCATTTTTAAAGAAGCAGTGGTTGAATTTACAGTCGTTTGTAAATTCAGTTGCTTTTACATCTTCAAATCAAAAAATTATATGTCCTTTCAGTGTTTACAGGGCTCGTTCTTTAGCACAAGAACAATCTTTTTGAACGAACTTGGATCTTGTACTAAAGAGTGTGACAGTTTTGCTAATGCTTTGCATGTAGTAAATATTCAATTAATAATCAATACTTGTTATGTATGATTCAGTGTTGAGCCTTCTTGACAAATGGCCACAGCACAATAGAAGGCAATGGAAAAGTGCTATGCATAGTGCATTCAGGGAAGCTTTCGCACCCTCCAGAATGAAGGGAGATGCCAAATTCTTCATGACTAATTCCATAAACTATTTAAGCATTTTCCTAGCTTACTGTTTACTGCTGCTGTTTTATAGCAGTAAATACAATTTATTATGCCAGCTTAATATGAGAGATTTTTCTTCCTTGTTTGAAGAAACACTATTTAGACTAACTAGAGATTTATGCTCACCACCACTGTCCACTCTGGGCCTCATTTTCTCGGCCCCCCTCCGGACTTGCTGGTTCATACAGTCTACTCTGGCACACCACTGCAGTCTTCGTGAAATGCCATTCGAATCCTGGCCTGTGCCCCACTAGATAACAAGAGCTATTGAGCACTTACTGCGCCTGGCATTGTGTTAAGCACCTTTTATTCATTGTCTCGTTTAATCCTTGTAACAATCCCATGGGGTAATCTCCATTTTACAGAGAAGCAGAGGGAGGCTCAGAGAGGTTAAGTCCATTGTGCCAGTTAATTGTAGATTACATTTTGGGCTTCATTTATCCATTTAATGACACATACTCTCCCTACCTGCAGCCACAGCAGCAGAATGCACTGGGCATGGTGACACCTCTGTCACATGCTGTCTTCCCTGTCTGGGAGGCTGTCGCTCACTTGGGACTCAAGCGAGTTCTCCCCACTGTGAAGTCTTCCAGATATCCTTCCAGCTCCCCACTTGGTCCTGACATTTCTCCAGAATGCCTCTGTCACCTATTGCTTTGCTATTGTAAGTTTATCTGTCTTTCTCTTTTATCAAACGTCATGAGGGCTGGGACTTAACCATATCAAATTTGTGTTCATTTACACAAAGCCTGGGAAATAGTAAGCACTCAATAAATCTTTGTAAAATGGGTGAATTCTGAGGTCCTCAAGAGTGACTTACTGATCTTTATATCCCCCAAATGAAGTTGCAGTATCAGGAGGTCAGCCAGGAAGGGACAGATTGAGAGGCAGTTCCAGTGGTCTGGGCAGTGAGGATGTCACAAGCCATGGAGAAGAGTATCTAGACAGAGATGCTAAAGCTGGAGATAGAGGAACCCAACTGGGGGCCAGCTGGACAAAGAGGAGGTTGGATATGAAACAAGTAGAGATGGGGTGGTGTGTTAGTCCAGGTACTCCAGAGAAACAGAGCCAAATATAAAAAGAAATTTATTATGAGGAATTATGACTCCCATGATTATGGAAGTTAGATGTCTCAAGATCTGCAGTCAGTAAGCTGGAAACCCAGGAGAGCCCATAGTATGGATAGTTCAGTCTGAATGTCAGCAGACTTGAGACCCAAGAAGAGCCAATGTTTCAGTCTGAGGACAAACATCAGGAACAAAACTGATGTCCCAATTCAAAGACATTCAGGTAGGAGGAATTCCCTCTTACTTGTGGGAGGGTCAGTCTCTTTGTTCTATTTAGTCCTTCAACTGATTTGGATGGGACCCACCCACATTGGGGAGAGCAATCTGCTTTACTCAGTCTACCAATTCAAATATTAATCTCATCCAGAAACACCCTCACAGACAAATCCAGAAAAATGCTTGCTCAAATATCTGGGCACCTCAAGGCCCAATCAAGTTGGCACATAAGATTAGCCATCATATACGGGGAATAGGATGAAGTAGAGTTGATCCAGGAAGACCCTCACGGGCACTGGCTTCCAATGAGAGTCCCTCTTCTAGCTGTAGGTTGCAGTGGCACCCCATTTGATGTGGACAGTTCCTAAAGTCTCCCTTCCTGACAGTCAACTGCCTGAGGAACCTACCATCTCCCACTGCTCTGCCCTCAAACCTGCTCCTTCTGCACACTTCTCTCCTGAAACTTTGAGAAAAATAGACCTTACCTTGGAGTCACCCCTCATTCATCCTGATTCTTGATCCTAGCATCTAAACAGTTGCCAAAACCTGTCAATTCTTCCTATAAAATACTTCTCACATCTCTCATTCCTTTCACTGTCTGGTGCTACTCTCTTACTTAGACAGTGATGGCGCTTCAATTTTTAAAGAGAAAAGAGGGTGGAGGGTCGCAGTCCGGTTGCAGAAAAGGTTAAGGAGACTGGTTTTGAAACTGCCTTCAAAAAGCAAAGTGAGATTTTCTTTAGACTGTAGGTTGCAAATTAATAATACAGCAGTTTTATATAAGTATACTTTACATCCAAAGTGTTCATTGCATACCTCAAATTATACATTTATGTTTTTCAAATTTGTGATAGAGATTATGATAAGGAGATCCTACTTTGTACAGCAACTATTAGAATTGTTTCTTTTTTTTTTTTTTTTAAAGATTTTATTTATTTATTTGAGAGAGAGAGAGCACATGAGAGGGGGGAGGGTCAGAGGGAGAAGCAGACCCCCTGCTGAGCAGGGAGCCCGATGCGGGACTCGATCCCGGGACTCCAGGATCATGACCTGAGCCGAAGGCAGTCGCTTAACCAACTGAGCCACCCAGGCGCCCTAGAATTGTTTCTTAAACATTTTCTTTGACTCCAACCACTTTTTCTTTTGTTCCTGGATAAGTCTTCCTAAAGTACAACTTCAGTACTATTACTACTCACAAACAGTCACTGGCTCCTCACAGCCTCCTAAATAAGGAACAATCAGTTTGTAAATGGATTCTATGACCCTTTGAAATATAGATCCCACTCATTTTTTTCTGGCCTTATATCCTGTGAGTCACCATTGCCCCTGTATCAGTCAGGAATGCCTTCAGCTGCAAGTAACAGAACATCTGATGTGTGCTGGCTTAAACAAATAGTTATTTTTGTCACATAATAAGAAATTAATAGGTCTGCAGTTCAGGGCTGGTGCAAGTGCTCAATGATGGATCCAAGCTCCTTCTAACTCTCTGTTCCACCATCCCATTATATGATTTTTGCTTATTACCTCATGACCTCAAGATGCACTTCCAAGCATCTCAGTCACATTACCAGTAGGAGGCAAGGGTCAAAGCTGAAGGAAAGTGCATGCTAATTGAGCCTGTCCTGTTTTTATGGGTGAAGTGAATACCTTCCCAGAATCCTAACCTAGCAATCTTCTGCTTATGACTCAGTGGTCAGAAGGGTGTCACATGGTGGAAGGTGATGGGGTGGGGGGAGGGCAAGGTTAAGGATGAAGGTGGGCCAGCCAATCAGGAGTACCTGCCATGCACACATCCACTCTACTTAGGCAGCTCACTCACCTTATTCCTCATCTGCCTTCACATCATTTCCTCCACCTTGAATGATCTTTGTCCTGCCCCATCTCTGCTTATTGAAGGGCTTTCATTTTGTTTAAGCCTTGATAAAATACCACTTCATCCAAAAAGTCTTCCTGGTCTCCTTCCAAACCTCTCTGACAAAATTTCCCCTTCTGAGATCAACCACTGTTTGTATTTCTACTATACCTAGAATCCTCACACTGTACTATGGTTAATTACATGTGTTTTATCTCCACATCTATATTTTGAGGTCTAAGAGGACAGGGAGCATGTCCCATTCATCTTTGTATTTCCAAGGCAACTCAGCACAGAGTAGGTATTCAATAAATGTTGGATGAATTCATGCATATTCTGTAATATTCCATTCTGAACAGTAAAGTCTGCAGTACCCACACTGTGTCTATAATGGTCCCTCTGATCCAAGTTAAAGGAGAACATCTGCAGTCCTCTGTGAATATTGGCTGCAGTCCTCTGTCCTCAGCCAAAGCAGGGACATCTGTGGTGACAACGTGACTATCTACCAATGCTTTTTATGTCCCTCTGCCCAAATGTGCAGCTGTTTCCTGGGTGGGAAAGTAAGGAAACAGTAAAAACCAGAGAAAATAACAGCAATTTTAGCAGGAGACTTGTATGGTGTTAGGTTCAAGTTAAGAACCTTGAATTTGTGCTATAGTATAAGCAATAATAATATTAATACCAATTAATACCATTTATTAAACCCCTTATGCCAGACACTGTACTTTATATGCATTAACTCATGGACTCCTCAGAGGAACACACTCCTTTATTAAATAAGGAACCAAGACTCAGAAAGATTAAGCACTTTGTCCAGGGTTACATAGCCTGCACGTTTTGCAAACCTGGGCAGACACTCTTTTCTTAGTGCAAGTCTGTGAGGGAAGGGGGGTTAGTTCTGTTTTACAGATGAGAAAACTGCAACCCAGAGAAGTGGGCGACTTGCTCAAGGCAGTGCAGTGCAGTGGTTAAGAGGATGGGCTCTGGCATTGGACTCCCCGTATGAGATCTGGGGCAAATGGCTGAAAGTTTCTGTGCCTCGGTTTCCTTATCTGTAAAACAGGAGTGACAGTTATCTCATGGGTGCCTATCAATACAAAATGAATAAGTACATATATAGAGACGGGCCTAGGCACCTAGTCTAAACCAAGTATTTAGTAGCTCTTAGCCAGGGCTGCCATTGGCCTAAATGATAAAGTAGCCCGAGGACAACATACCCGGTATACTGAGCAGGAGAGAGTTGGGCATTCAGATGTGCTTTGTCCTACCGGAGGAAAGAAATCAGTGCTCCTTTCTGGCTCCCAGTGATAGGAATCCTTTTTTTCTCCACAGAAGGGTTCCTTCCTCACCATGCATCAAAGAGTCACACCTTTTGAACAAAATGGCTATGTCTCTGCACTTCTGTCCACTGCCGGCATTAATTGGCCCAGAGAATTAGCAGGCTTGTGGTGTTGGGGACTGCTTTGAGAAAGGGCCTTCATTTGGTATATGCTGAGCTCTGTGGAGCAACCTTCAGTATTTCCATAGTCTAATGCCATTCTGTTTTGTTTAAGCTACTTTCCTCATCTTGGCCGCTAGGCTCTAAAGATGCTTTTGAAATGAACACTGGCTTTTGGCATTCACACCCTTGCATAGACCCCTCCCTCACTGAATCTAGGCAGGCTTTATGTAGCCAGTGGCATATGGTAGGACTGATTGGTGTGATTTCTGAGACCAGGTCAAAATAAGCCTACTAGCCTCTGCCTTGGGTTCCTTGAAAGCTCCTGCTGGTGGAAGCCAGCTGCCATATAAGAAGTTTTACTACTAGGAGACCACCATGCTGTGATAAAACCCAAGTTATCTGTGTTGAGAGGCTGCATGGAAAAAAAGGGACAGCTGCCCGCCTCACCCATCCACAGCAATCCCAGGCGTCTAGGCGAGGTGTCAGACCCTTCGGGAAGAAGCCATCTTGGACATCCAGCCCAGTCTGTAGCCCCAGCCACCACCTGACTGCAAGTGCATGAGACCCCAAGCAAGAAGTGCCCAGCTGAGCCCAGTCAACCTACAGAACCGTAAGAGATGACTGCAAGTTGTCATTTGAAGCAACTCTGTTTGGGGGTTATTTATCACGAAGCACCAGATAACCGAAACATTCATGATTCCCCAGGGCTGCTGGTGCAGTTACAGTACCCGCAGATCCAAACCACAGATGAGGACTGTGAGCTGTTTCTTTTTATTAAATTGGATTTTGTGGTAATACACACATCAGGACCAGTTAAAATCTATATGCAAAACTTCTGTAATTCCTTCTGTTTTTCTTAAATAGGAGAAATACTATTCTACCACCACCTAGCATTGTATTACATGTTTATTTGCCTCTTTGACTATTGTGTGTTTGAATATAGGCTCAAAGATGGCAACGATTGTGTCTGTTTTATTCTCCTTTGTATCCCCAATGTTAGCAACAGTACTTGACCTACAGTGGGTCTACAATAAATATTCCTTGAATTAATAAACACTTGAGGAGAGAAAAGATAAATGTATCATAGATAAAATGTTCATATAATAAGTACAGTTAGTCCATAGAGAACCTCTCACCTTGGCTTCAAGAACAAGATCTGACTGTGAAGATATTCATAATGTATTAAGTAAAAAGGCTAAAAATCAGCTTGCAAATCAGTAAGTGCAGCAAAATTACATTAAAAATGTTTTTAAGTGTATATTTACGAAGCAACAACAACAAAAAAGACAACAAGTCCAAAAAGTACTTTCAACTAATTTTGACAATAGTTATCTTTGGGGGAAAAGTTCACAAAGGGATTTTGTTTTTTCTTAGTGCCTTTCACACCCTTTCTAAAATATTTAAAATAAAATTGTATTAGTTTTGAATCAGGAAAAAGTGTTATTTAATAAAACTAAATTGGAGTATTGATATACCTATTGTTTTCTGTATCTCCCATTTGAGACCACAAAAAGTAAAGTCTTCCGGTTTTTTCCTCAACCAGTTGCATACGTTCCGGGCGTCTTTGTCACAGCTTTCCTGACTTTCCAGGGAGTCATAGCACAGCACTTCTCCTCACATGGGCAACGAAATAAAAAGTAGAAAGAATTCGTCTGTGACTCAGGTAAATTCCTAGAGCAGCTTCTGTGGGCTAGAGTGAGGAGGGACTGGTTGTGGAGTAGTGGAGAGGGATGAAAATGAATTCCATGGCTATGATTTGGGTTTCTCAAGCAGGGCAGGAAATACTATATTTATAATTATGTGGAAGCAAACTTTGTAGCCCATTGTGAAAGTGACCCATTATGGAAAAAACCAGAACATGCTCATGGTAGCAAATTCTTGCTTGCTTAGATCTCTGAGGTCCACATGAAAATGCCTTGAAACTCACCAGAGAATGGAAGCAAGAGACATGAGAAACTCTGTTAGAGAGGCAGCACTCACTGGGAAGGAGTGGGACTCGGCCATTTCTGAATGTTTTCTAAGTAGCAAAATGGTGACACCACCACTTGTTCTACCCAGCCTTCTGTGATCTGCTGTGATGAACAAATGCAACAAGTCTATGCAAAGCTGCATTGTCCATGAGAAATGGTGCTGTAGATATGCTCCCCAGTGATGCATGTTAGGAATTCCACTTCTCTGCCTACATACACAGTAGGACCTCTTAAGGTGACCCTCGTTGGTCCTTTAGATGTTCTGTCATTGGGAACTAAGCATTATTTAATGGTGAAAATGCTTTCTAAAACACAGATTAGCCTCACTGATGACCAGACACTGAATTTTTTTTGGTTTTTGTTTTTTTTTTTTTACTTACTAGTTTACTGATTTATTACAAAGGAAACTAAAGGATACAAGTCAACAGCCGTGTGAAGGGACACATAGGGTGGGGACCCAAAACAAAGGAGCTCCTGTCCTTGTGGAGCTTGGGGCTTGGTGACACATGGAAGCGTTCTGCTTCCCCAGCCTAGAAACTCTGACCAGACACTGAATTTATGTCCCATAAAGGCTCCTCCAACCCGACTTTCCTCTTAGATTTCCCGTCTCCATTAATGGCTAGAAACAACAGAATTCTCCTTACCCTTACCTCTCTTTCTGCATATCCCTCATCTGGAAGTTCTTGTCAACTAATCCTCAGGAAAGTTCTCAGATTTTAATTTTTCTTCTTTCTTGATGCCATGCCCAGGGTTCAGGGTCTTCCCACCCCTTACCATGACTAGTGCATCAGCCTCCTAACTCCACTCCTGACGGATACTTTCTGGACATCTTTCCCACCAGATTAAAGAGTGTTCTCTGAAGATGAAGAGCAAGTGTAACAGACTTTTAAATATCTCAAAGGGCATTTCTCCTAATAGGTGCTCAATAAATGATTTGTGCTCACTGATGTGCTTGCTTGCCCAAAGGGTAATATTTGGGGTGGAAAAAGCACTGGGCCTGAGGAACTGAAGATATGGTCGTGGCCCATTGTGTCAGTTTCCCATGGCTGTATACCAAATCATCCCCAAACTTATTAACTTAAAACAACAATTACTTTATTTTTTTCTCACATTTTCTGTGGATCAGGAATTTGAACAGGACATAGTGAAGATATGTATCTTTCCTTTAGGATATCTGGGGCCTCAGGTGGGAATATCTGAAAGCTGGGGGTAGTGCAACAGGGCTGGGGACTGGAATCACCTGGAGGCATCTTCATGCACATGGGTGGTGGGTGAGGCCGGCTGCCAGCTGAGGCTGAGGCTGTGGCTGGCTGACAGCCAGAACACCTACATGTGGCCTCTCTGCTTGGGTTATTTGGGTGTCCTCACAGCATGGCGATGGTACTGGGTTGTAAAAGCAAGTGATTCAAGACAACCAGTTGGAAGCAGTATCACTTCCATGGCCGAATCTTGGAAGGTATATAGCTCAATTCTGCTATAGTCATGGGCTTACCCAATGTGGTAGGCAGAATAACAACCCCCTAAAGAGGTCCATGTCCTAATCCCCAAACTTATGACTATGTTACCTTACCTGGCAAAAGGGACTTTGTGATGTGATTCAGTTAAGGACCTCGAGATGGGGAGATGATCCTGGATTCTCTGGGTGAGCCCAGTGTAATCCCAAGTGTCCTTATAACAGGGAGGCAGGAGGGTCAGAGTCAGAGAAGGAAATATGAGGTGAAAGCTTAGGATAGAGGGATGCTGGCCAGGCATCAGGGAATGCCGGCAGCCTCTAGAAGCTGGAAAAGGCAAGGCAACAGATTTTCTCTAGAGTCTCCAGAAAGAACACAGCCCTACTATTGACCTTGATTTTAGCCTAGTAAGATCCATGTTGGAATTCTGATCTCCATAAATGTAAGATAATAGATTTGTGCTGTTGTAAGCCATTAAGTTTGTGGTAATTTGTTGTAGCAGCAATAGAAAATTACCATCTTTCCACAGGAAGAGTGTCGAAGTCATATTCAAGAGCATGTGAGATGGAAGACATTGTAGCTAGCTTTGAAAAATACAGTCTGCCATGCTCTACCACTAAGTAGGTAATTGTGGGTTATCTCTCTGGGTCTCAGTCTCTGAATTTATAAAATGAAAGGTTGAGCATAAGGATAGCAAACCGTCTGGACCTAAAAGTTCCCTGGTCTTACAACTGAAAGGGAGATGTAGTATTCCCATGAGAAATCATAATAAATCATGACCAATATCCAGAGTCCTTCCTCAGTGCTCCCCACATCTATATACTACTCCAAATGGAACAGGAATGGAGTGCTTGGACCAGAAACCCTCAGCATGTGTGGCAGATTTCCTAAAAGATAAGCTTTGAGGAAGGATTTTTGTTTTTGTTTTAAATTTCAAAATATTTAAAGAAGGAAGGAAGGAGGGAGGGAAAGAAGAGGGAAGGAAAGAAGAAAGGAAAGAAGGAAAAAACTATTAACTTTTTGAGGCAGTGACCATTTCTTGTTCATTATTGGAACCCCAGCACCTGATATCTAGTCTAGAAGGTAGGTAATCTCCAAAGAATGTTGAGTGAGAACAAAAAGAAAAGAGAACCCAAGGTTCACTGGTTTTGTGCCTGATAACTCTATGGGGGAGGGAGGCCAATCCTTGGCGGGTCACCAGGTACAGACCCTTTCACCACTTTACTCAGGAAATTATTTCAGTAGTCTTCCAGTTGGCCCCCTTTATTCTATCCTTGCCCTAAACACAGCAGCCAGAGTGATCCTGATAAAATATAATGTTGATCATGCCACTCCTCTGCTGAAAACCCTCTAGAGGCTTCCTGTTTCACTTGTAAATTAAAGCCAAAGCCCTTTCCAGGGCCAGAACTAGGTGAGGGGAGGGAGGCACCTAGGACACAGCATTTAAGGAGGTGCTTACTCTTGGGGGCCCACCCAGCACTTGCACCACTGTGAGAGGGAGCGCCTCCTTAAATAGGGAGCCCTGGGTGCCTCCTTTGCCTCAACCTAGTCCTGACATTGGCTGTTATGGTGGGGTACAAGACCATACACCATCTAACCTCTCACCGCCTCTACCTCTCTGATCTCATCTCCTAATATCCAGCCCCTCCCCTCCTTGGCTCACTCCACTCAAGCACACATGCCTCTTTGCTATTTCCTGAACACACCAGGCCCACTTCCACTCAAGAGTTTATGCTGCTGTCCTTTTGATGAAGCAGTTTCCCCCAGTATCCAAGTGGCTGGGTCCCTCATCTCTTTCAGGTCTCTACTCAAATATTACCTTTTCTGTGAAGCATTCCATGACTGCTCTATTAAAATTCAACTCCATTGCTATCTCTCTTTCCCACTCTATTTTTATTCTTAGGACCTAGTTCCATCTAACATTCTATGAATTGTTCATATTTACTTTGTTGGTGGTCTGCCTTTCCTACTAGACTGTAAGTTCCAGGAAGACAAGGATTTTAATCCATTTTTCACTGCTGTGTCCCAGAATCTAGAACAGTGCCTAGCATATGTAGATGCTCAATAAAAAAAAAAAAAAAATGTGAAATGAATGGATATTGAGACAATTTGTGATATAAAGCCATGGAGAATAGAGAATTATGGAATTTTAGAATAAACAGAGGTCTTACTAAAGGGATCAGCAGACTATAGCTTGCAACCCATGTTTGTATGGTCTATGAGCTAAGAATGAGCTTATGAATTGAATTGTGTCCCTCTAAAATTCATATGTTGAAACCTAAACCCCATCATCTCAGAATGTGACCTTAATTTGGAAAGGGGGTCATCACTGCAGATGTAATTAGTTCAGAGGAGGTCATACTGGAGTAGGATGGGACCCTAGTTCAATATGACTGGTGTCCTTACAAAGAGGAAAAATTTGGACACAGACACACAGGGAGAATACCATGTGAACGTAAAGGTAGAAGTTGGGTGAAGTTTCTGCAAGCCAAGGATCGCCAGAGATTGTCAGGGAACAGATTGTTCTGCACAGCCCCCAGAAGGAACCGACCCTGCTGACACCATGATCTCCACCTCTAGCCTCCAGAACTACAAGATGGTAAGTTTCTGTTTAAGCCACACAGCCCTAACAAAGGAATATGAATGGTTTGTATATCTGTAAACAATTGTAGGAGGAGGAGAAAGAGGAAGAGAAGAAAGGGAAAGCAAGGGAGGAGGAGGAGGGAATGGGGGCAAGATAGGGGGAGGTGGAGAAGGAATAATGACAGAGGCAGTGTGTGGCCCCCAGAGCCTAAATAATTAGCTGTTTGGTCCTTTACAGAAAACGCTGTTGACACTGAAAGTTTAGAGACCATCTAGTCCATATAACTTATGAAGAAATGGCGGTTTCCAGAAATAAAACCACATATCCACATTCATACATATAGTATGCACTGGTGTAGCTATCCCTAAAACCAGGCTATCCGACTTCAAGGCTATGTTTTAAAAAGCACTCTACACTGACTACTGCATTTTAAAAATCATTTTGTCAATTCCCCCTTGTTTAAGTTAAAGTACCAAAATGTCACTAAGAAGATGTTTTCATCCATTATTCCCCCTCCCAGCACCCTGAGGCCTTGACAGAAACGTACCATAATTCATAATTTTTTTTTGAGCAAAGTGCCTACTATTATCCATATTTTTTTGTTTTGGCTTTTGGGCCTCGCCCTCCAGCAACTCATTTTCTGTGATACTGGTTCTCAAACTATAATTAAAACATAATTAAAGATCAAGAACAGATGTCTGCCTGCTCTCTGGAGCTTCCACAGACTTATGTAGTATAGAGTTTGGTATCATGGATTTTATGCTAAACAGAAATAAAATAGGAGACCTATCTGTTGAACAAACCCACATCCAAACGCTAAAGGCAGAAGAGCGTATTTAAAATAAAGTGGACCAGAGCTTGTAGCAGTTCTTTTAACACACCTGTAACTCAGGGAGCAGCAAAACAAATCTGTCCTGTTTGCATCAGCTCCGTGACTTGATGGTGTAGACACAAAAAGATCTGTGTTCTTGCTAACTCATCTTGGGTGAGACATTGAACCATTTGGAGGAGGGTCTCACTTTTGCCATTTGTCAGCTGTTGAAGATGGCAGCGCTTCCTCCAGAGGCTTACGGGAGCGGGTTGCGGGAGTGGGGGGCAAAGGTCTTCTTTCCCTTCTAAGGCTGCCTTATTTAGTTGAAGCGTAGGTGCCACTAATAAGGAACTAAGTGTATAAATTTCTGTTAATCTGCTGGTGAGCCTGAAATGTGGAGGAAATGAAAAAGGAAGTGAATGGGTTAAAGACAGTTTTCCAGCAAAGAGTTTATGAGAACACTGACCATCCCAAATGTGGCTGCTCTAATTCAAACTCTTATACTTTTGCACAGAATATACAAGTACCATAGGAATTAAATTTACTTAAATCTGAACAAAATTTGCTTTTTTTTTTTTTTTCTAGTATCCCTTCTCTAAAGCAGGGATCTCATCTGAAGTTGAACTCTGGTGTTAGCTGGTGGCCTTGGGCAATTGACTTAACCTCTCTTTGTCTCTCTTTCTTCAAATGTTAAAAAGGGGGCAGGAGGGAGGGCAGAGGGGATAACTATAGTATATAAGCCATAAATCGGTTCAAGGATTAAATGAGATAATGAAACATGAAGGTACCTAACAATGGGTACGAATCCAAAATATGTTGATTTTCCATGTAAATATATGGTTGAAGAAAATATGCAAATATTCACCTAATTATAATTATTTACATAATTGTTCATCCTGTGGATGAATGTGGAAACCCATTAGCCTTTATTTTCATAAATAAACGCCACTAGGCATATGTTTTGTGATCTGTGAATTAGCTTTACATATACTCCAGCATTTGATCTACAAACTAAGAATCTCAGGAGTCTTAGGTGGCTAAGTGGTGAGGACAGCTAACATGGGGCAGAGCAGGGACCTGAGTTCCAGGTCACTTTTCTGCACTTCTGCCAGGGTCCTTCCCTCTGTAAGGTGCTGGCTCTAAACAGAGAGACATTTCTGTTGTCTCAGTGGAGAGTTAACATTTTGCTCTGGGGGCGCCTGGGTGGCTCAGACTCTTGGTTTTGGCTCAGGTCAGGATCTCAGGGTCCTGGGATGGAGAACAACTCCTGGACATAATCTCCCTCTCCCTCTGCTCCTCCCCCTGCTCCTGTGGGGGGCTCAAGTGCTCTCTCCCTCCTCCCTCTCTTTCTTTCTCTCAAATAAAGTCTCAAAACAAAACAAAACAAAACATTTTGCCCTGGAGTGTGAAAGCTGTGTACCACTGAGTCAAGGTTTCTGTGTGTACAGCTTGGAGACACTCCCTTGATAAGAAAGGGATTTGCATGCAGCATATTCTACAGGTTTTTAACCATTCCTGGGTCCAAATCCCTTTGAAAATTTGATAAAGTTATACCCCCTCCACACATTTTTACATCTATTTCCCTAATTGTATGCATAAATTTTGCGGTTTTCACAGATCCCCTAAAATCCATCTAGAGATCCTTAATGATGCCACTTAGCAGGTTTAAGAATATCTAATTTAAAAAGATTAGCATTAATAAATAAAATCTTTAAAAAAATAAAAAGATTAGCATTTTATTTAAATACAAGAAGGAAAGCTAGCACTCACTTTTATATTCCCCTTAAGACCTTTTGTGTTTCAGTCCTCCAGTTTCTACTTGTTTTGTTTTGTTTTTTAGTTCTTTCTGAAGCTGGGGACAGAAAACCATACTGTCAACCTTCTCAGGTTCCAGCTAAAGAACTAATCAGATGCAAGAGTGGCACAGCACATTTTGGTACAAACTGAAGACATATCGACCCGTTACCTGCAGTTGACATCCTAACACATGTAGGAAGTGATGGAGGAACAAAAAGATTTTCAGAATGAAAATCAATTCTGAGGCAAAGGCTTCAAAATCCAGCCTGTCATTCCCGTGTACTGAATAGAGGAGTCTCCTTGTCATGTTTCATTTTCACCTCTCTTGAGGGAAGGCTAAGACCCCCCCCCCCAGATGGTTTGGCAATGATCCGCTGCCCCACCAGGGACCATGTGAAGCCTCTGCCAGCAACCTCACACTTCTTGCTGGCCTCTCCGAGCCAGGTCCCCGTTCTTCCTTTCTAGCCTTATTAGTCTCACTCTCTGCTGTGACATCAACTGGCAGGTATCACTGCTGGGCTTGGCAAGTAGACGCGGCAGATCCCAGGAGCCCAGGCACCTGAGGAAGCTCACTCTTTTCCTTACCTGATGGGAAAAACCAGACTCTGCGGCCTGGACAACCTATCAAAAGATGGAACCGGTAGGGGAGGGGGTGGCTAGCTAAGGAGGCAAGCTTAACAAATACTAGCCAAAGTCAATTTTCTGCGAGTAGAAGCAGGACTCCAGTACCCTGTGCCCCAACATATCCGGGGGCGGGCGAGGGGGTGGGGGGGTGGTGATGCAGGAAGCAGGAGCAAATTGTCGCAGGAACCACGTTAGAACTCTTCCTCCTTCCCTCCCTCCCTCCCTGTCTTCCTATTTCCTCCCCCACTTCTCTCCAGAAACAGTCCGGAGTTTCCAAGTCGAGGAGGACGCAGAAAGAAGTGGGAACTCTGGACGTCTGAGGAGCCACTCTCGCGGTCGCACGGCAAATCTGTGCGGGTGGCTCGCCTGGGTGGCCGGGGCGCTCGCTGTGTATTCAAGCGGGGGGTCGGATTAGCCATCTGGGGCACAAATCCTGCAAAAGGAGTCTGAGAGCCGGGCGAGCTCTCACAGGCAGGCAGGTGCAGCCGCGGAGCTCGGAGGGCCAGAGTCCGCGGCGGCGCGACCGCGGGAGCCGCGCGGGGTGGCGTCCACGGCCTGCGCTGACACGTGGGGCCGCTCACTAGGGCGGCGCCGCCGGGACGCGAGGGAAAGTGTCCGAGGAGCGGGCGCCGCAGCCTCCCGAGCCCCCGCCGCCTCCCCGGGCCCTCGGACATCGCGGGACGCGAGCGGACGTTTCTCGGCGGGACCTCGGGGAAGCCCACGGCCGCGTGTGACCCGAGAGGACGCGGTGGGACGGGCGAGGCTCGTGTCCCCGGCCTGCTACGCACCTGCAGTCGCGAAGGGACAGCGTGCCTTAGGATTTCCGCGGGGCCGCACCTCCTCCTGCGTCCGCCTGCGGAGGTGAGAGCGGGGTGCATGCATCTCGGCTCTCCGCAAACGCAGGCCGGCTCCCTTCCCGCAGCCTCCCACCTCACATCGCGTGATCTCGGAGCTGGCCCTGGGGACGCAAGGTCACATGGCCCTGCGTCCGAGCGGGGACGCCACGAGGCATCGAGAGAGGCGTTCCTTCGGAGCCCCGCTTTCTCTCTTGCTATCCTGTCCCCAGCCCGTCCGCAGCCTAGTCCCCAAGCCCAGGGTTCCCAGAATGAAGATGGAGCCCATTTCTTTCTCTAAAGCTGTCACCTTTTCTCTGGGCTTAGGGCATTTCTGTCCTCAGAAATACATATCCGGTGTCCCCGCCTTTCCCCCCTAGAGACTGACAATTGGGAATGCCCTCTCGAAGTCTCTCAGCCAGAGAAGCCAAGGAGGGCAAGAACTGAGTCCAAAATGCAGATGCCTCCAGGAGCTTCTTTTCTAGAACAGCGGTTCGGGCCCTCCCTGGGCTTGAGAAGAGCACAGGGGTGGAGCATCAGTCATCTTGCCCTCTTACCTTGGGCTGCCCTGTGCCCCCAAAGGCCCCGCCTTGGTTGCTGCAACCGCTCTTCTCTGGGAGGCCCCAGAGCCGATTCCCTGGAGTCCTAGGTCGGTTTCCTCGGTGCTGTGGCCACCATGGAACTACCGACTGTGCTTCCCTTCGCTTTGCCCTGGGCAACCCCCTGGTCACCTGAGGTGACTTGAAACACTGTCTCTTTCCTGTGGGCTTCAGATGATGGTCAAAGAAAATAACCGTAAGGAAGCATTTCAAAAGCATATTTTTACTGAACTTCTATGGAAATATAACACGCATAGAAAAGTGCACAAATCTCATGTATACAACTTGATGAATTTTCACAAAGTGAACATCAACAAGCATTTTTGAATGTTTATTCCATCTATACATAATCCCTGAGGGGATTACAAATAACACATTTATTCTTGAGGAGGACATTGGTGAAAAGGATTCCCCTCCCTGCCCAGTACCATGAAATATTTAGAATACTTGTAAACACACCCAAGTTTTATTTGTACAACAAAAATTTCTTGGATCACATGTCCCTTTGGACAAAACTCTCCTTGCAAAAGGCTAAAAAGCTGTTAGCTCGAATCGAGCTGTTAGGTGGTTAGATGGTATTGCCCAACTGACATCTGGTTGGGAAACCATAACAACTCATTTGGTACAGCCTGATGTTCCTGCCTCCAAAACTCATCCCATAGTGACACTGCATTTTTATCCAGGTCACCCTGTTAATGCACCACAGGGAGAAATATATGCTGAGATCGAAGATAACCCAAAGTTTTAACCTTCTTGATACATTTCATAATAGTTTAATTCCAAGCAGCATCCCTGCCATAGAAGCAAGTGGGTACAGTTGACTACTTTTTAGCAGGGGAAGCTTAAAACAGGGAGAAGCCAAATATCCTTCATTGAATACCAATGCCATCCTCTTTGGAAAAGGAGGAATTTCAATATCCATGCCCTGGCTGCCATCCACATGTTAAACATGTTAAGACATAAAAGCAGTCTTTTCATCTGTCTGATCTCTCTGGGATCTTGATTAGAATTCTCTGTCCATTTTTTGATGGTCTGTTTTGAAGCATTTTTTTTTTAAAGAACTGTATTCCAGAAAGTAGCAAGCCAGTGATCTATATTATAAAGAAAAATTCTTGAAAGTCAGAGATATTAGAGACTGGAAAAATCAGAGATGGAAAATGTTTCAGATATGTCATCCAGTCTAGTATTTCTTTGCTCTCAGTAGTTAATGTCTGTCTACTTTGATAGTTATTTGTCATCTTGGCAGAGATTTGTTCATGGGTCAGATTTATATAGACAAATCTTAATGAATGTTAACTCCGTGCGCACTGGTTCATATAAACAGCCTTTATCCAATCAATACCTAAGACGTGTGCAGCCCCAATGGTGATAAAATAAATGTGACCTGTAACCCCTTCCTTTAAAAAGTTTATCACTGAATAAATAAATAAATAAATAAAACTCAGTGCCAGGGTGACTTTTCACCTACTTTGCTCATGTAATCATTACCTTTGCGAAGAAAAATAATAGCTAATATCTGCTGAACATTTTATGCCTGCCATTTTATTATACTAACTCACTTAATGCTAATAAGAACATTATGAAATAGAAATTGTTATTCCCAGATTATAAATGAGCAAACCAAGACTCTGGAGGTTAAGCCATTTGACCATGATTTTAGCTAGTGGATATTATTTCTCCATCTTGGGGCCTGAGAAAGACCTGTAAAGAACTTGGGCAGTCCTCACATTTTACCCTGAGGAAACTGAGACCCAGCAGAGGTAAGCAGCTTCTTTCTCAAGATCACAACTTTTACCTGGGGAAGTTCACAGAAAGTCTTGCTTTAAGGTGGGCTATGTAATAAGAATTCCAAGGAGGTAAGCTTCTGGGTCTTGATTTTGTTCTGTCTTCTGAACACTGGGAAGATACCCTAACGTTCTCTGTCACCGCGTGCTGTAAGGAATAGAGCCGCAGCTGCTGCCTTGGCCTTGGGAAAGCCCTCAGGACAAGCCTTGTCTAGTCAGAAGCTGGGGCCACAGGGGTCCATCCCTCTGCAAGCCCTAGCTTTTGGCATTTGGAGGCGGAGGCAAACTGACCTGGGCTGAATTTTGGGTCCCTGACCGACTAGCTCTGTGACCTTGAGAAACTTATATGACTCCTCTAAATTTGATTCTCAGCTGTAGAACAAGGATTTTATGAGGGTTGTTGTGAGGACGAGACAGCAAATATGTAACAAATGCTAAGTATAAATTAGAGCAAAACGAATGGTCCTGGCCAGTTTCAGAGATCCCTTTTAATTCCATTTCCAATTTATCTGTCTTACTGTTTCTCAAAAGTCAGCAATGATGCTGGGGATTTGCTCAAAATATATCTCCAGAGCTTCAACAGACACTTAATTGGCAAAGAAGTTTTGATGACTTGATGTGGTTCTTAATCAAGGACCTAGAAGTAAGGACTACTATACCTATAGGATTAGAAATCTTTTCATTTGCAAAGACCTATTTGTTGTGTTCTGGGCATAGTAATACTATAATTACCATATTTAACAGCTTATAAAGCACACACCAAGCAAATTCCTTGCCTGTTTAATAATGTCTAGGTATCAGCCTTTTAGTGGTATCTATCAGCCTTGAAAATATAAGTGAAATAACTTTTGAAACAGTAGTTCTCAAGCTTTAATGTGCTCAGAATCATCAGGAAACCTTGTGAAATATGTAGATCTCAGACAGGCAGAGCTGGGAAATCTGCATTTCTCGGTATCCAGCCTTGTTCTGAAGCTTATGCTCCTCGGAACATACCTTAAGAAAGTCTGTCCTAACAGCTTTCTGTCCAGCTACTCTTTCTTGATGCTTCCCAGGAAAAACCCAAACAAGTGCCCTTCATTTAGCAGTAGCAGCAGAAGAACAATAGTTAACTCTTGAATTACAATAGATGTCTCCTCCTAATCTAAATGACTGAAGGTCACAGCTTCATTTGGTCCAGCCATATTACGTTCTATAAAAACACCAAGATTCACAAGTAAGCTTGAGATAGGGACTGATTTCCCTCACCAGCTCTGATCACTAGGCTGTGACGGATTTAGTTCTCTAACCAGCAAGTAATTTCTTCTTTGGCATGAGAGATTGGAAGTATAAAGGAAAAGAGGAGTGAGTAAAGAGAGGTGATAATAGATGGTTTGTACAATGTGGGCTAGAAATACAGCTGTCCAAAGAGAACTGAAGCTGAGTTCTTCCACCACACATCTAAAGATTCATATCGGGGTCTAAACAAGGTATGTCAGGTGGCTTAATTAGAAACTCCTGGGCTTTGAGTTTCACACACTCATGGGTGGGCCAATGGCCACTTTATTATTTAGGCTTCAGCAAAATGAGATAATAGCAATTATCCAAAAGGATTTGGATTAAAAAAAACAACCACCTATTATCTTATAATAAATAAATAATAATAAATTATAATAAAATAAAGCCCTGCTTTTAAACACAGCATATCACTGTTGTTTTTGAGTTTAAATATTAAGGAGCACATTTTGTTAATGACCAAAACAATACTGATTATTTTAGGGGGCTCAGTGAACATTTAATCTACCCTTACTCTAGGCAGTGCGCTGAAGGAACACACTGCCTAATGCCCCAGGATGGACATTAGGTAACCACTTAATGGAATTTTAATTTTGTTTCATTATTATTAGTAATTGATGTAATTCTGGGGGTGCCTGGGTGGCGCAGTCGGTTAAGCTTCTGACTCTTGGTTTTGGCTCAGGTCATGATCTCAGGGTCTTGAGATCAAACCCAGCATCGGGCTCTGTGCTCAGTGCAGATGGAGTCTGCTTGAGACTCTCTCTCCCTCTCGCTCTGCCCCTGTATGCTTGCACGCTCTCTCTCTCAAATAAATAAAATAAAATCTTTTTAAAAAACTGATGTAATTCTGATTATGTTGGAAGCTGGAGGTATCCTGTCAGTCATCCTTTTAGAGTGGTGGTATTGCCCTGCCCTGTTTAATCAGAGGCTTCTAGAAGAGGTGGGCTCAGGTGCGATTTAAAATGGAAGAAGATAGGTGTTTAATGAATTTCAATTAAAAAATGAAATCATTTTCAAATTGAAAAGGGGTATGGAAACTATCTGTCCTAATCCTTTCATTCTGTTGCTGAGAAAACCGAGGCCCATAGGAATTAAAGGACATGCTCAAAGCCATACAGCTTGTTTCTGTTGTTTGAGGCATTATTAGGCTAAAAGACCTCACAGGCCTAACTTGAAAAAGATGGCAGGATGCCTTGGCCCTGCTCTCACAGTTGTCCCCCCAGATTTCATCTAATTCCAACCCTTGTTCCACATAGGAAGTAGTTCCTGTTTTCTACATATTGAAGGTGTGTAAACGTAAAAGTCTTTACAGGTGAGATACCTAGGACCAATACCTGTTTAAGTAAAGACCTACATGTTTTGCTGGGACAGTGAAGTGTAGCAGCCATCCCAGGGTAAGAAAACCAGGACAGAAAAGGCTCCATCCTCCAGCATTCCCCCATCTACCTGGAGCTCAGGCCTGAGACCCTCAGACCCGCCCTGCAGTATTAGTTCAGAACTCCAGAGCAGAGCCTGTGATTTACTTTAGGGCTCTGGGCAAGTTCCTTTAACCTGGCTGTTCTTCCCCTCTGTGTGTTTGTAAACCAGAGAGATGATGCTGATATCTCCCCACACTGCTCTGTCAGAGACACCGTGTGAAATTAGCTCCTGTTTGGGAAGGTTTTAAACACACATTCCGCCTCCCTGCTAATATGATTACTAGCACTTTCTTGTAAGAAAGGGCCAACTTCACACCCCTTTCTTCCTTTAAAAACAGAACAAAGGGTGTCTTTTCTTGTCTCCCTATGGCCAAAACGTTGTTGCTTTAGTGGTTGGTTACCTCCTCCTCAGGTCAGTTTGCTGAGTTTAAGTATTCCCAGGTGAGCCACAAATAAACAATAATAGCAACAAAAATGACCTCTGTGGTGGTTCTTAAGAGGGTTTCTGAGTTATAATAAGTAGGCTTTTCTAACTGTAAAAACATGGCCCCAGCCTGTCTCCATGCCACCTCTGTCCTCAAAAGTGTTAGGCCTGGGGTGGGAGGGGGGCCATCTTCCTGAGGGTCATCGCCAAGGCTTTCCACAAGAAGCATTGAAAACAACGTTTTGGAAGGAAAGTCACCTTTCAATAGCCAAAGAGGTACCTCTTAGAGCACACAGTCCTGCGCACAGCCTGTTTCTCACTGTTTGGAAATCCTTTAACAGTTTATGGAAGGCCACTCTTTAAAGCAATCCAACAGCTCCTTTTTCCATAACCTGATTTTAGAGGTGTTTCATTATCTCTAATTACTCGGGGTAAATGGTGATTACTCAGTGTTTTAATCATCAGTTTGTGCAGCAGTTACTCTAAACTCGGGGAAGCCCAGACTCCCATGGGTATTTTTGGAAGGTACGGCGACTAGTCGGTGCATGCTTTCTAGTACCTCTGCACGTGGTCCCCAGGTGAGCCCCGGCCGCTTCCCGGAGCTGGAGGCAGCAAGGTCCCGGCCCCGGCAGCAGCTGCGGACTCCGGCGCAGCCCGGGCTTCCGGGACCCGGGCCTGCGACGCGAGGCCCGGCGGCTGGATGGGAGGATGTGGGCGGGGCTCCCATCCCAGAAAGGGAGGCGAGCGAGGGCGGAGGAAGAAGGGAGGGGCTGCCGGGGACGAGGAGGAGGAAGGAAAGAAAGAAAGAGAGCGAGGGAAAGAGGGGGGAAGGAGAAGATGCACGAGGGCAGAGGAGGAGGGAGGGAGGGAAGGAGAGCGGAGCCCTGCCCGGAAGCTAGGTGAGTGTGGCATCGGAGCCGAGGGACGGGAGCCTGAGACGCTGCGGCTGCTCGGGGCTGAGTATCTCGCCTCTCTGATGGGATTCCCGTCCGCGCCGTCTCGAGCCTGCAGCGCCCCAGTCCTCGGCCCTTGCCCAGGTTCACTGCAGCCGTTCAGAGGTCCCCAGGAGCTGCTGCTGGCGAGCCCGCTACTGCAGGGACCTATGGTGAGCAAGGCTACCTGGCGAGGGGTGCCGGGCAGAGGGGGCCGGGGAGCATCCCTGGGGGGAACAGCGGGGGTGCTCAGCCTTTGACCACAGCTAAAGGTGGCCTATTTTTTCTCCAACGGTGGTGCTAGAGGTAGGGATGCTGGCGCTGAAGGACACTTCCACATCTGCTACTGCCTCTACCCAGGCCACTTTCTCCGTCCGGCGGCCCCGGGCGATTGCCACCTTTGGTAGGTTCTGGGCAGAAGAGATGGGAAGAAGAGGAGCCTTTAGTTGGGGGGTCGCTGGGAAAGACTGCGAGGTCTTGAGCGGAACGCGTTGCGGGGGCACTGGCGTTCGCGATCCCCGGACAGGAGGGCCGGGAGAGAAAGGAGTGTCGGCTCCGAGGTCCGGACAGTGTGAGGTGGCCGAGGGACCGCGAGATGGAGGAAAGAACACCTAACCAGGGCTGGTTCTGCCGCCGGGAGCGCGGTCCTGCTGCCTCCGGAGCCTGCGCGCCGCCCGAGGGGCTGCGTCGAGGGGAGTGTCACCCGATCCGGCCCCCAGCCCGCCGGAGCCCCTGAGAGCACGCGAACTGAGGCTGCACGACGCGCCTTATCCACAAGCTGTTTTCATGAACTTGCAGCATCCAAGGAGTCTCTCCCCTATCATTTCCTGGTGTAGGGTCTGTAGGGACGATGGTTGGGATGCCTGGCGCTCCGAGCACGCGTCTTCCTGCGGTGTCGTGGCCCATGGGGAGTCGCTGGCGAGACGCACTGCGGACGGAGGCTCATACTGGTCCTCCCAGCGCAGATCCGAGCAGCAAGTGTCCCGGGATTCCCGGGTCCCTGCGGACCCCTCCTCGCGGGAGCTGGGCCCGAGGCCTCAAACGCTTCCTGGGCACCGCTTAGGTGGATGGACTGTGAGGATCGCAGTTTGTGGGCTGAAAGCTTTGTGAGACGTTAAAACCCCCCAAAACATAGACTTGGTAAACTGAGGCCACCTCTGGGCAAACTTCGGCGTCGGGAGAAGACTCTGCTGGAGAAGTAAAGGACAAGCGCCCCGAGTTGCATCCCTGCCATCCCCTGCCAAGAAAAAGTTCTGCAGACGAACGTCCTTTTGGGCTTTTGTCTTTTTTAATTAAAGAAAAAAATGGGGGGGGGGGAAATTGCGTGATTAGAGATGAATCCTACGGAATCCGAAATTGAAACACAACCCGCTCTCCGTCCAGCCTCCCGGTTTTAGCGCCGCGCGCTCCCGCCGCCGCCCGGGGAGATTCCTAGGGGCAGAGGATAGTCCGGGGATCCCGGGCGCCCGCCCCTTCCACGGGCCCTTCGCCCCGCGGGAACTGGCTCTTCTCTGCTTTTCCCGTTTCTACAGCTCCTCCCCCGGGGCATTTTTAGGGTTCCAGGCGTCTGAAAAAAACCCCTCTTCGCTCTCCCAGCCCTTTCGCAGTCCGTCCCAGCGGTGGCGCGGGAGCGGGAAAACCGTGGAGCCGCTCAAGAAGCGGCGCGGCTCTCGCGCGGCGCCGACCGTCGCGCAGGGGCGCCCGCGGCCTCCACACCCTGGCCGGCGGCGTGGGGCGGCGCCGGGCAGCCGGGGCTCGGACGGAGGAGGGCTAGGCGTTTGATTCTTTACTCTTCCTCAAACGCTTCCCGCGAGTGCCCTCAAGAAGAAAACCAAGTCTGTGAGGGAGAGAGGCGGGCAACCTGAGCCCTCGATCTCTGAAGCGACCCGAGGCTGGAACTTGAAAGAGCCTCAAGGAAGGGAGGGCGGGTGCCGTGGCCTTGGGAGCGGGAGTCTGGGGTTCGGGACCCCGGGGCGGGCTGGGGTCTAGGCAGAGTCGCGCGGGGCAGGTTTTTGAAAAGGCCCCCGTGCAGAACCACCCATGCATGTAGCATCTTCCGTTAGAGTCAGGACAACCCGGTCATTCCTGGAGCTGTGGGTTGGTTAAGGTTCTTGAAGGAATATTTGCTGCGACTCTGCAGCTGGTGCAAAGGAGGAAGGGGGTGGGGGAAGGAAGTGGCGGGGGGAGGAGTGGTGGTTTCAAAAATAAGACAATCTGGAGACAGAGGGGAGAGACGCAGACACAGAGGTCGAGCGCAGGCCGAAAGCTGTTCACGGTTTTCTCGACTCCTGGGAGCGCGGTGGGATTTCCTTTCTGCGCCGGGTCGGGAGTTGCAAAACCTCAGCGACATTAAGACCCGAAACTTGTGGTGCGCCCTTTCCGCAGCGACGTCTCCCTTTGAGTCCGCCCCTCCGCCTTGAATGGCTCGAGGACCGCTTTCTTTGGGAATTTGCTTTGCTCGGAGTGGACCCCGCGGCCGACGCGGTGCGGAGATTCTCTCGGAAATGGAAGCGCAGAAAATAGCCCAGCGGCCGCTCCCTCCCCACTTTCCCACACCGATCTCCGCCTAACACGTCCCCCTCCGGCCCGGTGCGTGACAGGCGCGGCAGCTTTTGGCTAGGAGCTCGAGCGCCAGCCCGGCTCGTCCGAGCACTCGCAGGCGTTGGCCAAGGAGTGACTGGCTGTCGCTGGGAGCAATATTTGGCCTCGCGGAGACCCCGGGGAGGAAGTGGCGGGGAGCGCGCGCGCGCGTGTTTGTCTGTCCCTCAGCGCTTTCCTTTTTAAGTGCCCCTGGGTTGGAGAGGCTTTGAGCTGCTGAGACGCCGCCGTCCCCGCTCCCGGCCCCATTTGAGCCGTGTTCGCGCTGGAGGCGCAGCCCCTATACTGCGCCCCAGATCCTCCGGCTTTAGGCCGCTGGCGCGGGGGCCTGGCCCGCGGCACCGAACGTCGCAGGTAGAGGCGAGGACCGCGTCCTCAGCGCACTGCGCCCGGGGACCCGCCGGGGGCTGCGCCGAACGCGGCGCGGAGCTCCTCCCAGACCGCTGGCGGCTCCGGCGGCCGGCGCGGGGGTTGGACTCTCCTGGAGGGGGCGGGGCCGCGGGGGGAGGGCGCGCGGGCCCTTTCGCCGCCCGCCGCGGGAAGGGCGGGCTCCTCCGTGCGCGGGGCGGGGCTTCTGCGTTCACGTGACTCAGAGGGGCTGGAAGAAAAACAGAGCCAGACTGCGCCAGAGTCTCATTATATTCAAATATTCATTTTAGGAGCCATTCCGTAGTGCCATCCAGAGCAACGCACTGCCGCAGCTCCTCTGAGCCTTTCCAGCAAGTTTGTTCAAGATTGGCTGTCAAGAATCATGGACTGTTATTATATGCCTTGTTTTCTGTCAGTGAGTAGACACCTCTTCCTTTCCCCCTCCTGGGATTTCACTCTGCCCTCCCCACCCCTGCTCGCCTTGTGTCCCTTCCGTCGGACCTTTTTTCCAGAGTTCACACTCCGCTTTCTGGCAGCGCTGTCGCTTTCTTCTTGGCCAGGCAGCCGCGGAGCTCTGAGCGTACCGGTTTTGTTTAAAGTTCTGCTTGCTCCCACTCGCACTCACAGATCGTGTGCCTTGCAAGAAAGCGGAGCAAGAGGGGGCTAAAGAGATGAAAGGTCTGCAGCCTGGGGTTGTACTTTCTGGGCAACCACACACACACACACACACACACACACTCACACACTCACTTAACTGGGAGAGCCCAGGGCCCCCGTGCTTGTTCCCAGCTGCTTGTCAAAACTCGCAAGAGGTCTCTCTCGGAGCCATCCCCACTCCCACTCCCACTCCCCCCCCCCCCCCCCCCCCGCTTTCCTGAGAGTGAGTGAGCGGACGCGATCAGATGCTTTTTGCTGGGCATTTCAAACTCATCAGCCACAGTAAAATAAACCGTCAAGCCACTCACTCGGTCAGCTCCCAGACCACGTTCTCGGTCTCAGCCTCTGGACCTCGCCGCCCTGTGTCTTCGCCCACCCTCCTGCTCCGAACCAGCTGGAAGTTGTGGAAGTTGGGCTCCGAGGGCGGAGGAAGAAGGAGGGTGGAGGAAGAGGGAGAGAGGCTGAAGGTCTGAAGTGGAGAGCGATGGCATTTTAGTTCTCCCTCCCCCACCCTTTTTTACCCCCTCAATGTTAACTGTTTATCCTTGAAGAAACCAAGCTGAGATCATGGCTCAGATAGCAGTTGGGACAAAAAAAGATTAACAGGATGGAGGCTATCTGATTTGGGGTTATTTGACTGTAAACAAGTTAGACCAAGTAATTACAGGGCAATTCCTACTTTCAGGCCGTGCATGGCTGCAGCTGGTGCTGGTGGGGGTGTGTGAGGGAGAAGACACAAACTTGATCTTTCTGACCTGTTTTACATCTTGACCCTCCATCGCTGGCCTTATACGCATACGCAGAGACATCTCTATTTCTCTCTCGTTATTGGTGTTTATTTATTCTTTAACCTTCCACCTCCTCCCCCTCCCCAGAGACACCATGATTCCTGGTAACCGAATGCTGATGGTCGTTTTATTATGCCAAGTCCTGCTAGGAGGCTCGAGCCATGCTAGTTTGATACCTGAGACGGGGAAGAAAAAAGTCGCCGAGATTCAGGGCCACGCGGGAGGACGCCGCTCAGGGCAGAGCCATGAGCTCCTGCGGGACTTCGAGGCTACACTTCTGCAGATGTTCGGGCTGCGCCGCCGCCCGCAGCCTAGCAAGAGCGCCGTCATCCCAGATTACATGCGGGATCTTTACCGGCTCCAGTCTGGGGAGGAGGAGGAGGAAGAGCAGATCCATAGCATCGGTCTGGAGTATCCTGAGCGCCCCGCCAGTAGGGCCAACACCGTGAGGAGCTTCCACCACGAAGGTCAGTCCCTGCGGAGCGTCCTGGGCCGGGGAGGGCTAGTAGGGCTGGTCGGTGGGGCAGTGGAAGCCCTGGGTGGGGGAAGAGTTCAGGTTACATCAAAGCCCCAAATCCTGGAGGCCGGGGAGCAGAGCTGCCTACCTCCAAGAGCTGTGGCTGAATTTATTTTTTGGAGACAGAGGGGAGGGGTTCGGGGGAAGGGGAATGACACCGCTCAGACGTGGGCTAGCCCCTGCGGTGTGTTTTTGCTATATCAAAGCCCTTTTTGCCAGGTTTTCTGCCCGTTTTTTTTTTTCAAAGCACCTACTGAATTTAATATTACAGCTGTGTGTTTTTCAGGTTTATTCAATAGGGGCCTTGTAATCCGATCTGAATGTTTCCTAGCGGATGTTTCTTTTCCAAAGTAAATCTGAGTTATTAATCCACCAGCATCATTACTGTGTTGGAATTTATTTTCCCCTCTGTAACATGATCAACAAGGCATGCTCTGTGTTTCCAAGATCGCTGGGGAAATGTTTAGTAACACACTCGAAAGTTGAAGAAGAAGGAGAGGGTAGTTTTGTGCATGTTTCCTCCTGCCTCTGCTTTGTTGGCCCCCCTTTTTCTTTATAACCACTTGTAAAGAAAACTGTGTACACAAAGCCAAGAGAGCTTTAAAAGGGGAGTCTGATGGTGGTGGAGTAAGGAGTTGACACATGGAAATTATTAGACATATAAAGGAGGTTGGGAGATACTTTCTGTCTTTGGTGCTTGCTGAATGCTAGCTAAGTTTTGCTGGCTTGCTAGCAGCCCATTTATCTGCTCCTTCAAATTAAAAGATATGCTTATTTCCCCAAATAGGCTTCCACTATGTAAGCAAAATTCAGCACTCATCACCCAAAGCTTCTTGACTGAAGCTATTTCTTGACTTTACGATTTCTCAAAAAAGTTAATGTGCTTTTATTTATTTTTTTCTTTTCCTTTTTCCTTTTCCTCCTCGACTGTGCCTAGAACATTTGGAGAACATCCCAGGGACCAGCGAAAACTCTGCTTTTCGTTTCCTCTTTAACCTCAGCAGCATCCCAGAGAACGAGGTGATCTCCTCTGCAGAGCTTCGACTCTTCCGGGAGCAGGTGAACCAGGGCCCTGACTGGGAGCAGGGCTTCCACCGAATAAACATTTATGAGGTTATGAAGCCCCCGGCAGAAGTGGCGCCTGGGCACCTCATCACACGACTACTGGACACGAGACTGGTCCACCACAATGTGACACGGTGGGAAACTTTTGATGTGAGCCCTGCGGTCCTTCGTTGGACCCGGGAGAAGCAGCCTAACTACGGGCTGGCCATTGAGGTGACTCACCTCCATCAGACACGGACCCACCAGGGCCAGCATGTCAGGATTAGCCGATCGTTACCTCAAGGGAGTGGGGATTGGGCCCAGCTCCGGCCCCTCCTGGTCACTTTTGGCCATGATGGCCGTGGACATGCCTTGACCCGACGCCAGAGGGCCAAGCGGAGCCCCAAGCATCACCCACAGCGGGCCCGGAAGAAGAATAAGAACTGCCGGCGCCACTCACTTTATGTGGACTTCAGCGATGTAGGCTGGAATGACTGGATTGTGGCCCCACCAGGCTACCAGGCCTTCTACTGCCACGGGGACTGCCCCTTTCCACTGGCCGACCACCTCAACTCAACCAACCATGCCATCGTGCAGACCCTGGTCAACTCTGTCAACTCCAGTATCCCCAAAGCCTGTTGTGTTCCCACCGAACTGAGTGCCATCTCCATGCTGTACCTGGATGAGTATGACAAGGTGGTACTGAAAAATTATCAGGAGATGGTAGTAGAGGGATGTGGGTGTCGCTGAAATCAGGCAGTCCTTGGGGACATACACGTTCCCATCCACTCATCCACACACTACACAGACTGCTTCCTTATAGCTGGACTTTTATCTTTAAAAAAAAAAAAAAAAAAAAGGAAAAAAAACCTAAACATTCACCTTGACCTTATTTATGACTTTACGTGCAAATGTTTTGACCATATTGATCATATATTTTGACAAAATATATTTATAACTACATATTAAAAGAAAAAATAAAATGAGTCATTATTTTAAAGGTACACTGTTCCTTTTCTCTTTAATCCTTTTTCCTTCTGCCCCCATCTCTTTTGAATGAGATTTTTTTCCTGTTGAGGGGTTGGGGGCAGGATGGAAGTCAGAGGGTGGTAACTGGAGGTGGTTAAGTTGGAGGGACAGGAAGTAAACTGATGGTAGAGAGATGGTAATTGCCAGGATGAATTGTTTTCCATTTCTATTTAATGTTAACAAGGACACAGTATCCTCTCCCATCTGGATGACACATGCCTTGGAGAAACAGTGGGATGAAAGGAGTAGGCCAGATTAAAGACTCAGTTTTGGGCTCCTTGTACATCTTTTGTTTTTGCTCACCTGTTAGAGGTGCGTCTCAGCTGAGGATGATGGATAGAGTCTCAACTCTAGGGAATAACTCCCATCACAGCTTTTATGATACCCTAGGGTGTCTCCAGTCATGATAGGCACCAATGTTGTATTTTCAAACCAAAACTAATTTGCACATGTTTGTGTGTTTGTGTGTGTGTGTACAGGATTTGGGGGTGGTGGTGAAGTGGGTTTTTATTCAATAGAATAAATAATGTGCCTTACCTTTGAGAAGTTTGGTGACCATATTTTAATATGCCACATGGTGGAATTCTCCAGTGTTTCTTGGACTTTATCCCCTTGTCTCCTATTCCCCACATGAAGGCCTTCATGGAGTTCGAAATTCTAACAGTTTGGGCTGGATGGCAATGGGATCAGAAACTGAAGGGTCAAAATTTCTAAGGAGGCACTGTGAAAACATTGTGTCCTTTATGCAATCTCAAGTCAAATGCCAGCTCCCCTTCTCTAGAGCTGGGCAGAAAGTGAGATACCTAGTGGATGTGCTACTCTAAGCCAGGGTTTCTTCCAGGAAAAAGCCCAATTTCTGGCCAAGAAGGAAAATGCTACTATGTTGAGTATCCCTCAGTTAGGGACTTGCCATTAAGGCAGAGAACTGGCTCTCTGGAATGACATGTATGTAAAAGCTAAGAGGACCAGAGGAAGAGACCTTTGCTTTTTCTTACTTGCCACGAGCAACTAAATTAAGCCTTGGCATTTTGGCCTGCTTAGGTTCATTTCTTATGTGTGTACTTTTTCCTGCATAGGTTTGGGTAGGTTTGGGGGCAAAAGCTGTGTCTTTGTATAGTCTGTGTGAGGTGGGCTGATAGGAGTGCGTTTCTCCCCCATGAAGGTGGAAGGTACCAGTGGTAGTGGTGGTGGGGGTGTGTGTGTGTGCACCCCCTGCATTCATGTACACAACTCTTCCATGTGCTCTTGGGGGGTTCGGGTGAGGCAGGATTCATTTTTGTTTTTAATTACTAAAGTCCTACAATCTTCCAAAAGGAGCAGCTTAGTGGAAACCAATAAAAATAGAAGTAGAGCGGTTGCCAAAGCCCCAGCTCCCCGGAGAGCGCAGGTGGAGAGAGGAGATCAGAGCCCCAGGCAAAGGCAGCAAGACTCCACAGTTCCTCCAAACTCCCCGCGAGAGGGATACTGCTCCCCTCTTCAAGCCCCCCAGGTCGCTGCCCCTTTGATTAATGGTATGGAGGTCGAATAAATCATTTAGGGGAAGCCCATTATGGGTTCCCCTCAGGCGGCCTTGATTTGTTTTGCCCGATTTCCAGCAACTTTCTGAAATGTCCGTATTATTGGAAAGGAACCCGCACGCAGATCTCTGGCGCTTGGACAAATTATCAGAGGGCGAATCCGGAGCCTGGTGGTTGCCGGGCTCAGGTCACTTTCTAGCAACCACCCTGCCCCCCAACCTCCCCCTCCTTCTACTGGCTTATTTTCAGGAATGGATAATGTTGTTTATTTGTTCAGCCAAATATTTGGTCTGGGGAATTTACCGTGAAATTCTGTGAATTGCATATACCTAGTTAACAAAATAGTCCTAATGCCACAAATGCTAGCATGAAAAACGAGCTACGGCCAGCTTTAACTCTTTAAATTCTGTTTGAAGGCACAGTCCTGAGGCCCGGGGACATAAGGGGTTGGATGTGTGGGGGGATGATTTAATTTAGGGTTCAGTGTTATATTTTGGGGAGTACTTTATGGAAGTTGTAGACTGATACTTGGCATCGCTTTTGGATCAAGCCTGCCCCCCCCCCCCCCCCCCAGTTTCTCTTTCCCAGAGAAATGTTCCCTTTACTTGAAGAAAGATGGCGAGGGAGAATCGCTCTTGAGGAGTTCAGCAAAGTCGTAACCACATTAGAAGAGCTGCTGGGTCGATCCCTACCCAACCTTTAAACTGGAACCGGCTTCCCAGGAGCTTAAGAAGAAAGAGGGGAAGGGAGTAAGGGCCCGGAACGCATCACACATTCCCCGGCTTTCGTTGCATAAGGCGCTCAGAACCTGCCAGGTGACCTGCTGACTTTGTTTTCTGTCTTGACCGTGCTTCATTCCACCACCCCCTCGCCGCCGGGCAGCACCACACTGAGAGGACCCTGGGCAGCCGCGGCGCTGGCAGACCCCAAAGATCACCCGGCCTTGGACGCACGTCAAGATCCGGCCCGACAGGCCCCGCCCCGCGCCTGCTCCCGGAGCTCCCCCGGCCGGCGGCGGCGGGGGCGGCGGCGGCGCCAGGGGGCGTCCTCCCCGCCGGGGACTGGGCTGTGCGCTCGACGGCCGCGCGGGAGACGCTCGGCGGGCTGGCTCCTCGCAGCCTCCTCCCCTGCGGACTGCGGATTTCAGGTTCCCCCCGCTCCCCGCGCCACCCGAGCTGAGCGCCCGTCCGGCTCGTCCGCGCTCTGGGCCCCGGGGCTCAGGTGAAACTCTTTCTCCAAAGACAGATGGATCTGATTAGTGCGCGCCGGTCCTAAGGGCGGGTCCTCGGCACATTTAACGTGAAATGGGGTCAAGCGGCCGTGCGGAGCGGTGCAGTCTGGGGAAAAAGCTCACCCGGGTGGAAGGGTGGAGGGGCGTAAGAAGGGTCGAGATCTCGCGGCGTTTTCTGTGCGGGGCGGAAAGCAGACATGAGGGAGCAGCGAGGCTCTGCTTGCACAGAGCTCATAGTGGGTCCGCATCTTGGAGTGACAAACTGGGAGCGCGGGTGAGTGGAGAACAGACCCACTGACGGAGGGTCGGACATCAGGTCCCACTAGCTGCCCTCCCAGCCTCTCGGGGTGCACAGGGCCCTGGGGTCCGGCTGAATTGCCTCCACTACTCCCCACTGCAGTGAAGGAGAACAGTAGAGGCCGAGGGCGTGCAAGAATGGGTTGACTGATTTCTTTCAGAAATGAGATGCCAAGCCCATAATACTTGACAGCCCCTCAGCTGGCCTCCTCTGGGCCTTTGGGCCTCCCAGAGACGCACAGTGCCCATACCTTCACCCACCACCCAAAGGCCAGAGCTCAAAATGGTGACCCCTAAGGTGAATCAAGGAAAATAAAACTTGAGGCACAAGTCTCCAGACTCTTTGTGCTCCGTGATACTTTTGCTTCAAGACACAGCAAATTGTATAAAATGTACACACATTCTCTTTTTTAAATGAAAAGATAATACAAAAGCTACGCTGGTGACCTTACATTACCTGAGAAATCAGAAAGTTATTAGTATGCCCTGGAGGAATTTAGGATAACTGGGGGACTGCCAAAGTAGAATCGATGTAGAATTATTCAGGCATATTATCTGAGATAGACTAGCACCATTCTGAAAACTGGAAATACATTCAGAGTGGTTACAAATGTGGCCCCAGTGGCCCCATTTCCCCATGTTTTCAACACTTAGTGGCAGAATAAATACACAATTCAAAACTGCAGTGGTTGCCCATGAAGCAAAGTGGCTGGTTTTAGGAAAAATCGTCAATTGCTCTAATATTTTTAAAAAACTGGAAAATTTGAAAAATAAATAAGAAAACTCAAGGTATGCAACATTTAGTCAAGCCTAGAAAAAGAAATCAGAGTATCTGCTCACTGAGGAAGCCACTTGAAATTAGAATTCATAAGTCACTTTACCTGAGGTATCAACTGAATCAAGTTCCAATTGTCTCTGCTTTTTCTCTCTCTTCAAAATAGTCTCTAAGAACCCTGAGTAAAATATAAATGCTGTTACGTTGTTCAGAACTATTCAGAAAATATAATACTATAGGATTCATTACTATAGAAATGTTTACTTCAAAAATGTGAAATTTGAGGAAAAGAAGACAAGATGGAACAATAATTTGCTGAGTTTTGTTACTAATGAGAATTTCTTAAGCCCCGATTTCAGTCGGTTTTGCCACAGTTTCTGAAGAAAAGATCTCATTGATCTCTCTTGACCTTTTATAACTTGGTTTCTAACGGAAATATTTAAAAATGACAAGGTCCCCCCCACCCCCCATCGTAAGTACTTGAATCCCCTTTTGCCAGGGTGCAAAGAGATTCTGGTTTTGCATAGTTTCATTGTCAGTACCTCAGCAATATGTTTTTTCAGTTTTATTAACTGAATCCATGGCCAGCAGATAATTTTCCTCAGGATCCACAGCATACTGATTGAGAGTTTAAAATACTGGATTCTCTTCTTTACTCCTGACATTGTTTCTCTGTCCCTCTGGTACCAGCAACTGACTCCATCCTGTGCATAGTTGCCCATAATTCAGTTGATAAAATGTATAACTCTGTTCATCTTAAGCTTTATGCTGATTTAATTTTTAATCCTTGTCATTTGTTTTCAAAGCCGTTTTTATGAAGGTAGGACCCAGGGTAAGAGTCCAAAGATATGCACTTTGCGGGGAGTGGGGAGGGAGAGTAAGAGAGAGGGAAAGAAAATTTCTAATTGAATTCAATTTGGCTTAGACTTATATTGATTATTCTGAAAAATAATGTAGTGCTGTTTTTTAAGGATAACAACAGGTATGGTTAAGGATATAGCCAATATCCCTTGAATTCGCCTAGGATTCCAAAGTTAGAAAAGGTGTATATTTTGAAAACTGACTCGTAAACCCTTTTTAATTGGTCAGTGAGAACTATATAACCCAAAGCATTAACTTCACCCCCAGAAAGTTCAGACTCAGGTATTCAATGTGCAATTGTAAGATCTCATTCTAGTTGCTTAAATGCAACCATGTCTTTCTTCCTTCTATTGTTTCTAGTCTGTATTTAAATATTTTAAAGAAATTTATAAGAAAGCAAATTTACTTGGAACCTCATCATCCAAAAACAACTCTTTATGTTTTTCTGTGTTGTTTTTCAGCTTTTGTTCATATATTTGCATATTTTCATACAGCTTTTATTTTTCCTTCTGTTGTTCTTAATTTCAGAAAATTTAATGACCATAACATATTTAAGATCTCAAATGTATGGTTTATATGCACGGTAATGTGGATCGCCTTCCCTTCTGTGTGAAAGTGAGCTGGGTCCAAGACTGACGTAATTATCCTCAGGTAATTTTAAGTAGCCTGGCTATAATTTCCAAATTTCATTAAGATTTTTACTGATTTCTTTAAGTCTCAAATGTTGTGGTCCCCATACTAAAGAGAATGCTCCTTGGGTTACCTGACTGACATCTAGGGCTCAGACAATTTTATACTGAAGGACTTGTGCCCACCTGATTTAGTCATCTGTGGAATATGTGCCTTCTCTGGAGCAAGTCAGTTGTGACCCAGAGAAGGAAAGACATGCTTAAAAGCTGTCTCATACACTCAGAAGTCATTGGTTGAGCAGTTTCCTACTGGACTCATTGTGTGCCCCTCATTTTCTTGCCCTGACTTACTGCACTGGTTTTCTTGGGAACTGAGGGCTATGGGACAGGGAGGCAGAATTATCTAAATATAGTAATTACCAAATTGAAACCTATTCAGTTAGGTTACTAGGCTCAGAACCGACCTTGACACTTGCAACCTTCAGATTCCAGTTGGTTGGGGTCAAACACAAATGTCGAGTTGCTGAGTGATTTCCACAGGCTTCTTTTGTGTACCTTAACTAGGGCAGACAAAAGATGTTTCTCCAATGGGACTCATTCTTTAGGAGACCTGACCCTTGAAGGAGCAAACTAATCTCAGGTGATTTTGAGGTTTTAGGGCACTAAGAGATCTTTTAGAGCATGGAGAAGTAATTTGTTCAATGGTACCTTAAAAGAGTTAATTTATCTCCAAAAGGTGAGTTCTTTTACTATCATGAGTCCTTCACTTCCTCTGAGATCAGACTCATAATTTGCATAGCAAAGCATTCCATTTCTTTGGAAAGGAGGGGGTGGGGACCGTTAACAAGGAGAGTCGCTTTTCCCACAGTCTTTCACAGCTCAGGAGTGTGCTAAGTGGGTTTGATCAACCTTTCCCCTCCCCTAAACTCCAAAAGCTCAGACTCTTTTGCTCATTATCTATCTTGAGATTGAGCAGTTTTTCCGGATGGAAGAGTTGTAGGATTTAGCATATAGTTGTTGAGAGGACAGGTCTGCTAAGCGTCCTTGTTTGGTTTGGCCACTTAGTGTAGACTTACAGGTGAAACTTCAGGAAAACAAACAGACCCCACTCACATCCCTCCTCCTCTTCTTCACAGACATTGCATTTTATTTTTAATAAAAAACCCAGATAAATCAAGGAGGAGGTTTTTGATATATTGATGGCACTCTGCTTGGGAATTAGACAAATTTATCTTGATATTATGTTTGTCACTTGGTTATCCTGCTCGTTCTACTCAGTCATACAGGCAGTTAAATCACAGTCTCTGAGGGCCTACACTAGGTGTAGGTTATTGTTTATTTGGTTGTTACTTAATGGTTCTCCAGAAGGAGCTCATAATTTGTTTTAACCAAATATGCCTTACCTTAGAGACCCACCACCATACGTACAGGGGACTTTTCAGCATTCTAGAAGATTGAACGCTCTGAGGTTCAAATTCGCATGAGATATATTGAGGCTTCTTTTGATGTGTCTACTATTTCCAAATTGGGAGATCAGTCACAGGGATCTGAGGGAAGAAACCAGGCTTTTAATAAGCTCTGTCAGTAAGAAGGGGCAATTACAAAAATATAAAAGATTTGCTGCTAGAAGCCAAACCTGATTTTGAGTTGAAACTATTACATTTTGAGCATTTGTGGGAGAATCTAAATCTTGCCATATCTCCCTAAGATCAATGGCGTTGTATGACAAGTCATGGTGACTTTAAGAACAGTAAACTTAAAGAAAGAGGAAAACAATGACAAGCAGGACAAAATGATCTGTGGTCTTTTCTGCAGGGTTCTACCCATTGACAGAGTTTATAGGTTTCTCTAACCCTATATAGGCTCTGGGGAGGGGAGTATAACTAGGTGGGGGAGAGTCAGGAAGGGGCTTCTCTTTTCCCTAGAATAGGGAATGTGAAAATGTACTCAGGTTGTGCAAACATAATTAAATATAAATACCCAGAATTTTAAACAGAAATGTACGAGTCTCCTAAAATAAACATTAATTTATATATAATTGATTGCATCCCTGTGTTGTAATGCTGGGATATTGTTGTTTTTGTTTGTTTCTTAAAAGGTATAGATATGTGAATAGGTAGAAGTCTGGCATCGGTGGGAAAATTATGATGAGCTTGAAAATGCCCCCTAGGTTAACTTAATGCAACACTAAAATCTCCTTGAACATACTGTATGGCACTTGAAAGATATTCAGAAGGGTCAATGAATGGGGAAGAATATTCCCTCAAGTTTTAGGATAATAATAGTAGACAGGCCTTAGCAGATATAAAAATGTTATAAAATGACAATTATAAGAAGCTCTTATTATTAGGTCATCAACAGAAAAAGGAATCAATGAAATAAGCAGATAGCTCAGAAATAGATTTAAGATATTGTTAGAGCTGGACACCTGACAAATTAGAAGCAATATAGGTGTAGTACAGGAATTACCAAGAATTGCCACTTGGTTAATTGCATATCCTGCAAAAATGATTATTAAATCATTTTGTGTAAATCACACCAATCTTTAGAAACATATTAAACATAGTATGTCTAAACATATTAAAGAGCTAATCATGTTTTTAAGTACAGGAAAATTGAATTCCCTATTATCCAACCTAGTAAAGAAACACACATTCAGAATATTTAAGAAATTGAGGGTATCATTAAAAGTAAAGAAACTAGGTTTGATATGCAGAGGTTTTAAAAAAAATTTATAACAAATGTAATACATTTAAAAGGCAAAACAATCCAGTATGACTAGGACAAGTACTTGATGAATATTAACTATAAAATATAAAAATTATGGCTATAATCCAAAGTCCATATGAAGATTTATAGTCAAAGTAACTGTAACTGAACAGACCGTTTAGACCAGAGGTTGGCAAGCTTTTTCTGTAAAAGGCTGGAGAGTAAGTGTTTCAGGCTTTGTGGGCCATAGGTCTCTGCTGTTTTTGTACAAAAGCAGCCACAGAGAATAGTAAACAACTGCATGAGGCTGTGTCCCAATAAAACTTTATTTATGAACACAGAAATTTGAAATTCCATATAATTTTCACATGTTATAAAATATTCTTCTTTTGATTTTTAAAGACTAAAAATATATTCCTGAACTCTACATATGAAAGTAATGATATACTGTATGTTGGCTAATTGAACTTAAATTTTAAAAAATGACTAAAAATATAAAAGCTATTCTTAGTTCATAGGCTGTACAGCAATAGGCAGCAGGCTGGATTTGGCCTGAAGGCAGTAGACTGTCAACTCCTGCATTTAGCCAGTGTTCCCCGAAGAATTTTCCTTGAAAAAAATAGTCTCAAGAGCTTTTTTTATGAAAACAGAATGCCATGACCAAATATACTTGGGAAACCCTGTGAACTATGTTACCCTCTTGGAAATTTACAATGAACGTCCACATTGTAAAACCCTCGAAAATCTCACAGGGAGAAACCTGCTTCACTTAGGTGAAGCAGTGATGCTTCAACTTATTTAACCATAGAACCCCCCCCTTTGTCCCACAGATCTTCAGCCCTATAAGGCTTTGGCCTGATTGGGCCTTTGCCCATCTCTCTGAGGACACTTCTGTCCTCTTTTCTTCTTGTTAACTAGATGCCAGCCACCCAGGTCTTCTTTCTGTTGTTTAACCACCAAATATGTTCCTTCCTGCCTTGAATGTTCTTTTATCTGCTGTTCCCTCTGTCTAAGAGTTTCTGCTGCAAGATCTTCGCAAGGCTGGACTTCTTGCTCAGTTCCCGATTCCAGTGCCTCCTCAGTGAGGCTGTCTCTGACGTGCTATTCTAGAACAGCTCCCTCCTTCCAGCCTACTCACGCACAGGGTTCAGGCTGTGTTCTTCACCAAAAGTTATAAGAAATTTTCTCTCTGTGTGTGTATGTGTATGTATCACATTCTCATTGCAACGAAAGCTCCATGAGAGTGAGAACCTTGTCCCTCTTGTCTTCCTTTGATCATCCTGTCCTTAAATGAAGCATCTGCCACATAAAATACATGCAATATAGTTTTATCTAGAGAGATTGAAAGAGATACAGAAATAGAGATAGAGATGGAGGAGGGGAGAAGGGGGAGAGAAAGTATTTCACAGATCACATTTCACATTTTTGGAAATACTATTTTGTGCAAGAGAAAAACAAATGCTAAATTATCACTTTGAAAAAATGCACAATGTCACTAGCAATTACAATGCAAATTAATACCACAGAAAGTTTACATTCCAACTCCGTTTACTCTAAAGAGTTCATGTAATCATACCCATCAATTGCTGATGTTTCTCTAAATGGATCCAATTTTTTTTTTTTTTTTTCTGGGGCATCCAAGGAAACTGCAATCAGAGCTATAAAATTGTTTATATGCTTTGACACTTTGGGGGACACACTTCATAAATAATCTGTAGAGGAAAACAGTGTTGTTTTCAATAGGTTGATATCAACACTACAAAGATTGGAAACAATCTTTCTATGATTGCTAAAAATGACAATAGTGTAAATTACATCAATACTTGGATTTGTTTATTAAGCAATAGTAAATGAGAGGAGCAGAACACAACATATATGTCCTCTGATTACACTGATGTAAAATGTGCACCCACCCACTAAACATAGCCAGACAAGAAACTGCAATAAAGCATATTAAATTTCATGTTTGCTGCAGTCTGTTCTCTGTAAAGTTAAAAAGTTGACCATGAGAGAGAAGGAGAGAGATTGGAGCTTGTCTGCACTGAGGATAGAAAACCAGTTCTATACATGCTTTATCTTTCTGAGGTCAAAGAGAGAAGACAAATATCCTGAAGTAAGAGTGGCAAACTTACCCTCTTCAGCCTTGCAAGGTAAGTCTGAGCCTGTGGCCCCAAAGGCATTTCTCAGTTATCTCACTTAGCTGTGCTCTGAGTCCTTTGAGAAGCAGAAGGTTACTATGCACTATGAAGTATTTCCATTAAATAGGGTACTTGGGCATAAATTACATGGAAGACACTAGTTCCTACCCCTTGAATTTATTAGCTCTGTCCTGTTGGTTTCAGTAGTTAATAAACACCTGCTGTTTAAAACTTTCAAGAGCAAAAACTTTCCCAAGTGAAGATTAGCTAAGGAGCAAAAGCTTGGCCCCGTATTTACAGGGTTCTCGGGGGTCCCAGTCCAGTAAGGAGTGAATGCCAAAGTGCCCACCTGAGTGCTTTGCAAGACTGTTTGATCTGAGATACGAAGATCTGCTGGTGTATACATGAGCTCTGTGGATGAGCACTGGGCCAAGGAGAACTGTTAGGTAATTATAGCATCCATAGTGTCCGACGCGCCACCCAGCTGAGCCTCATAGTTTGCACTGGGAGTGGGCGTCATAAGGATAGTGAGACTTAATTAATGCTTATGACAACTTGTCCAGATTCATGGGAGAAAAGCACTATGTAAAAGGCAGTGTGTTAATGAGTTTGGGAAAATGATGCCCTTTTTTTTTTTTTTTTTTAAGAGCTGACTGGGTAGAAATGTCATTCTAAAGATTCATTTTAATTTGTTTGCAAGTTTTGGACAAATTCTTTTCTCATCATACAAGTCAGGCTTTTTGGAGTATAGTGAATATTTTGACAGCATATGAACTTGAAGAATTAAGATTTGACTGGTCATATATGTAAAATATCATCATTCTCATCAATGAATAAATAGAATCAATTGTTCAGTTCATATATGTCATTATGCCACTTCTTTATTGTGTGCAGAGTAAGCAAATATAGTTTCTGCAAAATACCATACTTGACAATCCAGGAAAAATTTTTACCAAAGTTTAAAGAAACACAGTGGCTAACAATGCATATTCATATATAATTTTCTTCTTGGCTTTAAAATAATGAAAGCATGATATAAAAAAAAATGTTTGAAGTGCTATCAATTGAAAATTATCATTTCGGATGATAAATCAGATAGCTGGCTAAATAATTGTTCATGTGCTTTCTTTTAAAAAGAGTATTTAGGGCGCCTGGGTGGCTCAGTTGGTTAAGCAACTGCCTTCAGCTCAGGTCATGATCCTGGAGTCCCGGGATCGAGTCCTGCATCGGGCTCCCTGCTCGGCAGGGAGTCTGCTTCTCCCTCTGACCCTCCTCCCTCTCCTGCTCTCTGTCTCTCATTCTCTCTCTCTCAAATAAATAAATCTTTAAAAAAAAAAAAAGAGTATTTAAACACTGGAGGCAGAAAATAAGCAGGGTTAATGTAAAGTTGCACAGTTGAAATAAATTGCACACAATATTTGTAATGTCACTAGCTCACTTACATGGCATGAGATATAGAAACAATTTTTTTTTTTAGTAGATTACCTGTAATTTTAAAGACAATGTAACATGAGAATATAGGGAGCCTTGGTGGCTCAATCAGTTAAGCGTCTGCCTTCAGCTCAGGTCATGATCTCAGGGTCCTGGGATTGAGCCCCGCATTGGGCTCCCTGCTCAGCGGGGAGCCTGCTTCTCCCTCTCCCTCTGCCTGCCACTCTTCCTCCTTATGCTCTCTCGCTCTCTCTCTCTCTCTCAAATAAATAAATAAAATTTAAAGAAATACAAAGTAACATGAGAATAAATTACTAACTGATATGTACTTCCATAGCTTATGAGCCTGTGTTCTAGGTGTGTATGGGACCTAAGATTAGCATAGTTCTCAGCTATGGAGCAGCATGTCTGGTGTTCTAGTGAAAATTATTCTGCAGACAAGGTGTCATCATCCTATTTAATTTATAATAATTGTTTTTTAATATTTGAGAATGATCCTTTTTTATTACTAAAGGAGATGCTTAGAATATCCTTACTATTACACTATAATTTTCCTGTAACAGATGCTTAACTCAGCAGTTCCAGTTCATTCATTTGTAAGTGTTTCATTAGGCTAAAAGCACTTAGTAGCAGAGCTACAAAATAAGGAAAGTTACTCAGGTGCTGGAGACCACAGATATTAAGATTTTGTGCTGACTCTTAATTCTGCTTACATTTGGTTTGAATGATTTGATGGCTCTTTATCCTTTTCTCAGGTGTGCAAATTATTCTCCTCTTTAAATTGCATTTTTAATAGAAAACTGTACCTGATCCGTTTGCCTAGGGAAATACAAAGATGTTACAGAGAATCTTGAGTCATCCATTTATAAAGTCATGAATCTAGAAACTCATTTTGCACATTAATCTATAATATTTATGATTTTCAAAATGAAAGGATGATTTTGAGCACGAAGACTGGAATGCCTCAAAATGAGAATTAGGCCGGGTTACCAAGGAAGCCTATGAAGACAGGGTGGGATGTGTTAAGAGTGAATTTGGAACAGCCCAAGGAAAAAAAAGATCAAACCAAGAAACAAAAACTGTAATGGGATTTGATTTGATGAAGAAAGCGAATTCATAGTAGAAAACAATTTGTGTTTAGCCTTAGATTTTACATTTGGCCAAGTGCGAGCAGGAAACCAGAACAGATAATATATATGAGGGCAGAAAACCCAAGAGGCATGAGGAACTTGTGAAAGCTTAGATAATTGATCTGACAGTATTCAGATCTTTAGGTTCTGATGATTAAAAACCACCCTAGGGTCAAAGAAGAATTGGGTGAAGTCACCACAAAGTGTGAAAGGAACATTCTGAAGAATTTGGAGTTCACTGACAAAGATGCCTAAATAAAATAATAAATGTATTTTTAAAAAGAAAATTAATCTGCTCACCAATCTAATATGGGTAATGACTCAAGTCTATCACAAATTGTCTTAAATATAAGCTTTCAGAGAACAAGTGAAATTTGAACTAGACCTTAAAGGTTGAGAATTGGATCCCTTCAGAAGTTTCTGACCTGCTGTATCCCACGTGGACTTTGAGGCCTTTTTCCATCAGTGTCCTTGACTTGCACTGCTTTTCCACATAGATTTTTGTCTCCAGGTTCCTCACGGGACAAAATCATCCTGAATTATTACGGCAGTCCACTCTGACTGTGCCACCGAGGGAAAGTAACCAATTTTGTAAACTGATACCTTGACCTTGCCCCTGAGCAGACAATGCTATAACCAACTTAGCTAACTAGTCACAGACCTAAGTAGATGAGCTTGGTTGACTGAGGGGAAGCAATAAATTATGTTTGTATTGACCTTAGTAAACCTTTTAATTCCTTCCCACATGATACAGTTCTCAACAAATTGGGAAAATATGGCCTAGAGTCTCGGTAATTGCACAAGCGCAGATCAATGGCCATATGGCCTGTAGCATCAGTTTTATGCCTTGGTGTACTCAGTTTCATCATCTGCAGGGAACGGTGGGGTGCTTAAACTCCAGGCCATTCCCTCTCATGGGCCCCAAGAGGATGCTGACCTTTTGTTGCCTACAGTGGTAGGAGGGAAGGGATGTGGCCTCTTACCCCATTAGGGAGGAAGTACTGGTCCAGGTATGTCAGGGGTCAGGGTTGACAGGAGGAGACCTGAACGTTATTGTTGCATTTCCCCTAGCAGCTGGTCTCTCAGATGGGCAAGAGGGACCCAGGTTGCCCCCTCGCACCATTTGTTTGGCTGCTGGTTGCTATCGACTTGAGTGGAAAGCTTCCTGAAGTGTCCTGGGCTTTTGGTCTCTGCCTGCTCACTAATAACTTGCTTCATGATCCCTCTCTTAGTTGCAAAGGGAAACACATGAAACACTTCAGTGACCTCCAAGTTGAAAAGCTTATACAATTTGTAGGAAATCCGCTCCTTCATTCACTCAGTACATCACTGTTGAGTAACTACTATCATGTGTCACCACTGTAGTTAGCAGAGGGCATACTGAATAAGATTCAGCTTTTGCTCTGGAGGAAGTTCCATGTATTTGATGACACTGACATGTCTATACATAATGACTCTCTTAGTTTACTAGGGAGGTGGTAAGAAAATACCACATTCTGGGATTAAACAGGAGAAACATATATTCTCACAGTTCTGGAAACCGGAAGTCCAAGATCAAGGTCTCAGCAGGTTTAGCTTCTCCTGGGACCTCTTCTCTTGCTTTGTAGATAGCCACTTTTTCCTGTGTTCACACATGGTCTCTCCTCTGCATGCACACATCCGTGGTGTGTCTTCATGTGTCTGAATGTCCTCTTCTCATAGGGACACCAGTCAGATTGGGTTAAGGCTCACCCTAAAGGCCTCATTTGAACTCAGTCACCTCTTTAAAGGCCTTATGATATTCTGAGATACTGAGGGTTAGGGTTTTAAAAATGAATTTTGGGTGAACACAATGATGAGATAAGTGTTAACAGGTATGGAAAGTTCTATGTGAACTCAGATGGTATCTTGGGACCAGGATGAACATCAACTCTCAGTATTACTAGAGGCTGAAGCAGGTGTCGTGGTGGCAATTCATAAATGGAGTTAGGTCTATGGTTATGATCATAAAAAATTCTAAATCTGAATGTCTTTAAGGTGGGACAAACACTTGCCTCTTCCCCACATTTACAATGTTTACTTAGTCCTTAAAGGTATTCAAGTTTGCAATCCTTGACTAAATTGATAAGGAAGAAGAGAAACATTTTCCTAACCACCCCATAGTTTGCCAAGCCCTCCAGCCCACAGAAAGTCAGTGAACTACATTATTATACACCTTTTTAATTTATTTTATCCATTCCTCTCTCTACCCATTTTCATTTAATCTTCTCCCAGCCAACCAAGAATCAGAGATGGACTCATCGAGTCACATACCTCTTCACACCTGCTCCTTTGGCTACTTGAAGATATAGCCAAATTTTGAAACTACTACTTAATTTCCTATTGATTTCTTAAACAAGACTTTCCCTGCTTCTACAAAACTGAATCTTCTCCATTCTGTTCTAATTAAAAATGACACATGGTTGTGAGAGATAATAACCAAGACCTACTTCATGTGACCCTTCAACATTCAGCTCCACAGCCAACTGGCAATACTTCTTGGCATATCCTGGTTAAAAGAGCAGGCAGACAGAATCCGACAGGTTGATTCGTTTCCTAGCGTCAGGTGGTAGGTTACCACCATCTATAATGTGGATGAAATTGGTAAGTTTCACTGTAAAGGAAGGATAGATAAGTGGGCAAGATATATCCTGATACAGTACTTTATGATCTTGATATTGCTTATTTTTTTTTCTGTGATGGTTTAGAAATAACATTATAAAACAATATGATAAAAATTAAAATATTTCATGTAAAATGTAAAAAAGGTGGAGAGTTTCAGTAGTAATCAAGGAAATGTAAATGAAGCAAATATGAATTATAACATTTGAACTCAGTTTGGCAAAGATTTAAAGACTGATGGTACCCTATATTTGCAAGAATGTGGGAAGATGGTCACTTATACATTATTCATGGGGTATAAATTTGTACAATTTCTGGGGAGCAGCTTGATACTAGATATCAAAATATAAAATTCCACTTCTAGGAATTTATCTTAAGTGCACCAAATATAAATACACACACACACACACACATACACATAAACCATCACAACATTGGAAATAATTGGTGGAAAAATTACTAGAGACTTAAAGTGCCCATTGATAAAGGATGAGTCAAAATCATTATTGTCCATTCATATAGTGGAACTCTATGTTGTCATTAAAAAGGATGAGTCATAGCTATATTCACTGGCATGGAAAGATATTTCAATAGCATATTATTTAATTTAAAAAAACAATCTTGGAAACAACTGTTAGGACAATTCCATCAATATTAACTTAAGTATATGTATCGTGTGTGTGTGTGTGTGTGTGTGTGTAGAGATGATATCACCATGTCCAGTAATATAGTTACAAGGACAACCTCTGGGAAATGAGATTTGGGTTGTTTTTACTGATTTAGGGGACTCATAAATACTAAATATTTTCTTTGTATTATCTTTATAATTACAAAAAAGTAAATAAAATATTTGGACAAAAATATACTTCTTGGGACCAAGATATTTACCAAACAGTTCGATTTAAATGCCTGACTCTATAAATGGTTGGCCTGCTCAAGTATTTTCTTTCTTTTTTTAAGATTAAAAAAAAATTTATTTATTTGTGTGAGAGAGAGAGAGCAGAGTGAGCCAGAGAGAACACAAGTGGGGGCAAGGAACGGAAGCAGAGGGAGAAGCAGGCTCCCCACTAGCAGGGAGCCAGATGCGGGACTTGATCCCAAGACTGTGAGATCATGACCTGAGCCGAAAGCAGATGCTTACCACTTAACCAACTGAGCCATCCAGGTGCCCTCAAATATTTTCTTTTTATTTACAGGCATAATTCTTGTATGCAGAATAGTATTGTAGTACACCTTGAACTTCCCTTTTAATAAGTGTGAGGTATTCCAACAGCGACCAGTAAATTAGGAATATGTACGTGTTCATTGAAGACAAGTGTTATGGGCTGAATTATGTCCTCCCAAATTTATATGTTGAAGTAGAATATGACTGTATTTGGAGATAAGATCTGTAAAGACATAATTACATTAAGATAAAGTCATTAGGATGGACCAACTCAATATGACTGATGTCCTTATAAAAACCGGAAATCTGGGCAAAGATATGTACAGAGGAAAGGCCTTGTGGAGACCCAGAGAGAAGGCAGCCATGTACAAGCCAAGGAAAGAGGCCTTGGAAGTAAACAATCCCACTGAAGACTTGATCTCCAACTTCGAGTCTCTGGATTCCTGAAAAAATAAGTTTGTGTGTTTAAGCCACCCAGTCGGTGGTGGCCCTTTTTTTTAATGGCACACCTAGAAGACTCATGCAATAAGTAAACCTACCTCATCTGTAATCCCTATTAAAAGTCTTATTTTTGTTCTGTAATGTTTCCAAGTCACTTACACATATCTGAAATGAATGGTGTTAAATGGATTTTATTAAACTGCCCAAATGAGTAAAAAAAAAAAAGCACCAACTTCAAACTCTTACACCTGAAAAAAGTTATCTAAGGTAGAAACATAAATATAACACCAAAGAAATGAAATTATACCACCCTTAGATAAGGCTGGATTTGGCAAAGAAATTTATATACACAGGTGTGGAGTTGTTCTGCAATTTCAATTAGATAAAAGTATTTGGAATAGAAATATGATTTTAATTAAGGCTATATCATGTAAAATTAAAGAACCTACTTACTGTTTTATCCCACTTATTGTTTTTGTGTATATGGTTTTCATAGAATTTTCATAGGGCGAGGGAAACCTCACCATCCAGAGAATTTTAAAAAATAGGAAGGTAAACTATTCCATTTAAAATATTCTTGAATTGGCAGGGCTTTTAAAACCTGTTAGTGACAAATGAAATCCAAATAGTAATTTTTGTTTAGCAATAATTAAAGATTTTAGATGAAGCTTTTATTTTTTTTTTAATATAAAGGCATATTTGTAAATGAAGGGTTTAATTTTATCAAAGGTATGGTAGCTACTTAATGGTTACAAAGTATGAAATCCTCTGGAAAAAAGCCACTTTTCGTTAACATATGTTGAATCTTGTGTATTTACAGGAAATGTTTCCATTTAAGACCATTGATACATTAATAGTTTCCAGGCACGTTTTATGACGGCCTAAGTTTGTACTCTTTTGAACAACTAGAAAAGGATGTTTTTAAAGTAAGCACTTAGATTTGCCTGGATCTCATTTATAAAGCAAGGGTCTTAACTCTGAATGTCTCTGAAATCAAACTGTGCCCTGAAGTAGTGAATTCCCCAGTGGGATGACCACAACATCTCCCATTCAAGTTTTCTTTACCATCAAACTTCCTAAGTCTCTTGTACCCTTGTGTTTTCTTTTTGTAAAGGTAGTGAATGGATGCAGCAGTGAATGGAAGTTGTCCCTCCAGATGCTCCCATTTTATTCATGATTAGTCTGTGATTTTACTTTTTTTTTTACTTTCTCAGAGAAGTTGCTAATCATAAATCATTTATTATAGTACTGCTTGAAAACTCTGTGCTCACTTTCACGCTGGGGGCATTAGGAGGCCTCTAAGAATGGGGAACTGATTTGGTGGAGAAATACGAATGTATTCTCAGGAACAGGTAAAGTACTGATGACCTTAAGGTAAAGTACTGATGACCTTAATCATTTTGTCTTCCAGTGTGTAAGGAAATGTGGCCAGGTGAACCCCTTTGGATGCTGTGTGCCCCCTCTTAGGGGGAGAGGATCTAACTCTTCCTCTCTCCAGATATCTCTCAACTATGGGAGGAGACTCTCAGGTCTCCAGTGTAGCCCAGTTCCCTGGTTTCAAAACTTCTCAAGGAGTGCTGGCCTTTATCCCTGTAGGCTTCCCGAGAAAGGGAGAGGCCAACTGGTTCTCCAGCTCAAGAGAAGGCCTTTAACTAGCTCTTTAAAGTAGTAAGAGATATTCCTATGGTCAGTGCAGACTGAAAAACTCATTAAGGCTCTGAAAGCTGTGAGCTGGGGTTCCCCAAGGTAGCTTCCTCATTTTTTTTTTTTTTTTTTTTTTTTTAGATTTTATTTATTTGCGAGAAAGAATGAGAGACAGAGAGCACAAGAGGGAGGAGGGTCAGAGGGAGAAGCAGACTCCCTGGTGAGCAGGGAGCCCGATGCGGGACTCGATGCGGGACTCGATCCCGGGACTCCAGGATCATGACCTGAGCCGAAGGCAGTCGCTTAACTGACTGAGCCACCCAGGCGCCCGGTAGCTTCCTCATTTTAAGTGTCTTAACCTGTCTGCATAACTTCAGAAGGAGAGACGTAAGCCCAGATTTCCCCTAGACTTTCTTACAGGACAGTTTAAGTAGCACAAGAATATAGTCTGTACAGTTAACTCTGTCCTTGGTTACACTCTACGGTTACACATGACTTGGGTATGTGCTATAAAATCAAATGACCCTCAACCTAGACTCTACAGTGCAGATCCTTGAGGAATTGGTCCCTTCTCTCCCCTAGGAACCCATTCCTCTGAGCCCATATGGCCTCATTGGGTACAAGCCCATTCATAATCGCGTAACAAGGGACCATGTCTCCCGTGTCCTCAGTGATGAGCGGGGTGTCTGGCACATAATAAGGCCACACTTAGTCTTTGAAATACATGAAAGTAATTGAACCAAGTTGATCTGAAGGATCCATGTTCTTGAGGAGACCCTCTAGGTTACAAAAGATGCACATTCCTAAGCTTCTGAATTCAGATGGTTTTTGTTGTGTGTGAGCAGAGTGCTGAGTACTATGAGGATGCAGAGAAGTCTTAGATGGAGTTAATTTCTGGTTCCAATGAAGCACGTATAGCCAAGTGGAAACCCCAGAGTCCCCTTAACCCCATGCTTCCCTCTGACCCCTGCCCTAACTCTCTTCTCCCTGTCCAGCTTCTTGCAGCTATTTTCCCACCTCAGACTCCCCATTTGCCCTCTCCCCTCTGCCTCCTGGAATCTGCTTGTGCTGTGTCACAAATTCAATGGTCACTGATTCCACCTGCAGGAACATTCCTACGTGTGACCACTTTCTCATTTCCACTCATTTCCACTCTCTCTGCTCCTGGTTTTCTAGTTTCTGACTGTTCCTCTTCAGGGTCCTTTGCCAGTTCTCCTTTCTCAAGTCTAAGTGTAGCTTTTCTTAGAATTTTATCTTGGATTCTCTTTTCTCTTATCATTTTTCTGTTTATTTCAATCATGGATGTACATTAGATGCCTTTGGGGAGTTATTTTAAGCTAGGCATCCCTGGACCCCAGAAATTCTGATTTATTTGGCCTTTGAGGTGTGTGTGTGTCTGTGTGTGTGTTTTGAGAAAAGAAAATTCCACAGGTTATTCTTAATAACACCTCTTGTAGAACCATGGCCCTTTGTCCCCCCTCCCCAATCTCTGCATCTCTCTTTCTTTCTTTTTCAGGGTGAGCTCATCCCCTCCTGGCTTCCATATGCTGATGACTTCCAAATCTAAATCTTCAGCCCAGAGCTCGCCTTTGATTTGAGATCACTGCATACAAATGCATTCTTGGGTGGCTCAGGGGCATCTCATAAAATTGTCCTAAATGGGAATCATGATTTATTTCTCCAAATCTGCTCTCCTCCTGTTTTTCCATTTCAGTAAGTGACATTGTTCTTTGTATAATCCAGAAAACCAGACATTCTCCTTGACTCCCTCTCCATCTCTCATACCCAATGAAGCACTAAGTCTTGCCAAACCTGCCTCCTAAATACGCAATTGCTGAGAAGCAACCATTTTTTCTGCAACAAAAAGGCAATTGCAAATGATTCAACCCAATACATATTCACTGTGTTCACTTTTCTCTATTTCAGTGACAACATCTTGGTCCAAGTGCTGGTTCTTCAGATGGCTAAAGTATCTCTTTTACTGGCTTCTCTGCATCAGTCTTTGTCCCTTCTTCCATTATTTATACTGTCTCCAGACTTATCCTTTTTTTTTCCTAATGCAGATCTTATTACATCATACCTTCACTTAAAATCCTCATTAAGTTTTCTGTGTACTTTGAAGTAGGTTTATAAAAGTCTTAACTGGCTTGGAAAACCCTGTATCATCTGGTCGCTTTCTCCTCTGCACGTTATTCTTATTCTAAGCAATGATCTTCCTTACCCTTCCTTCTCCGATCACATCTTACTGGGCTTCCTCAGGTACCTTTTGACTTAGGGATTTTGCACACGGTAATTTTCTTGGCCTGGTATGCTTTTCACTAATTATCTTGTTTGGGTAGCTCCTGTAAATTTGTCATATCTCACCGTAAACATCACTTGTGCTGGTGGCTTTGCCTGATGCTCCCCACAGGTTAAGGGCTCCGATTATGTATCCCAAAACTCTCAATTATAGTGCAAACCATTGTTGTATTCAATGCACATACAGTGGGGGCTTTATCATATTGAAGACACCGTGTTAAAAGTCGAGGATAAGCAGAAAATGAGATGAATATAGTGCCTGTTTTCATGGAGTCTTAGTCTAGTAGAGAGAAAGTTATTGGATAAATGACTGCACAACAACTTACTGAATGAATAAGATGGGAGTTAAGACACAGATGTAAAAAACAAATACCAGAAAGTATTTTACAAGTGTCAGAGCAGAGACGTAGACAAAGCATGGTGGGGATTGGGAGAGAAAGAGAGATTGTCCTGGGTTTTTCATGGAGAATGTCACACAGAAGGTGGTATTGGTCTCAGCCCTTTGCAGGTAGTGGGGTTATTTGGGGATAAAGAATGGCATCGTGGGCAGAAGGAAAAACAGGAGCAAAAGCATAAAGGTAGAAAAAGATAGAGTAAGCTTGAGGAATAGCAAGTGATCTGATTGACATTAAGATAGGGTAGGTGCTGGGGAAGTAGGAGGTAAGAAGGCTAGGACACAGATAGGAGAGGGGAACAAAGGAGGGAGAGCCTAGGACTTTAAACCCCGTCGTTTTTAGCCACAATCCCAGCAGCGTTCTGAGAGAATTGATCTGGCTTTTGTGTGCAGGGGGAGCTTTGAGCACCCAAAACCAGTTGGAAAGATTGCTGTAAACTTTGCGAGAGATAATGAGAAGCAGAACTCAGGTTGTCCCAGTGGGCATGAAAGGAAAGCGGAACCTGAGGCTAGGAAACCAGGAAGGACATTGCTAGGCGTTTGAGGACCGGTTGCAGACAATGGCAACAGAAAGAGACGAAGACCAAACACTCGAAGAAAGGCAGTGGGTTGGCCCACAATTTCAGAGGAACCACTAGTTAAAATTTAAGGGGGAACTGATGATTGTATCGTGTCCCTTCTGCAAAAGCTGCAAGAATTCACTCATTAGAGAAAGACATTCACCAAGATTCCCTACTTTCTCTCCAGTGTCCAATCTGCTGGAACATTCCTACTCACCAGTAGTTGCTGAGATGGTTTGTAAGCTGATTTCTAGACTGGCAATTAAAAAATATATATATTAAAATATATATGTATAATATATAATATATATATTTATATTAAAAGAATTTAAAAATTCTTTTCTTTTCCCAAAGAGTGGTTATGGCTCAATCTACTTTACAGGTACGCGGGAGGCTTGCAAATGACTATTTCACATTTACTGTGTAAACTAGTGACTCAGTATGTTTCTTTAGAACCAGATATGTGTGGTTTTGCTTCACTTGAGGAATTCAGTAAAGAACATACTTCATGTCAGCAGAAACCCTCATAAATCTCTATAGAGAAGGATGTGAGTAAAACCTTTTAGAATCACATGGCTGCGTGGAATCCATTTCCTTTTCTTGATGGAGCCGCTCTAGATTTTCCTCACATACCTCAGAAAAGCTCATTCCTGCCTATGCAGTGATTTTGATAAGGGGCATCATTGTCATCTTTGTCTTGAATTTACTCTTTAAGACTAGAAAATGATTGAAGGAGAGAGTAAAATTGGACAGGTTGTTATTTTGCTTTGTGTGTAAGAGGTATGCATTTTCCCACTAGACTTGTACTCCAGGGGGAGCTTGCCAGAAAAAACAAACAAGGTAGTTTCTCCTGCACAATGGCTGAGCTTCTGTATCTGGCCCTATGTCTATAAACTGTGTGTCTTGGGACAGAAAGTCTTCCAGAAGCACAAAAACATGGATCCAAGAAGTAGGGAAGAGAGATACTTTTCTTATAGCTGTAAAAGAACATTTACACGACTATTTCAGCTTGGATATGAAGCTTTCACATTTTCGGCATTAAAAAAAATTTCCATAAATTTCATCTTCTGGCTATGCAGGTTTTGGCTCAGAGAAATTCAGATTAGTGAGATTAACTGAAAGGAGATAAATGGTAGGAGGAAGTCCCAGATGGAAGGGTTTCTGCAGGAGACACCTGCCCAGCTTGGCATAATGAGCTCAGCGGCCTGGCAGAAGCTCTATTTGAATACTTTGGTTGGATTGATGACCTTTTGTGGCTTTTGTGGCATGGAAAAACATATATTTTTTTCTGAATGGAACGCTATATGTTCCTCTAAAGAGTCCTTGGCATTCTGCTGTCTCCCGGCCTTTCTTAGTGAACATGGGGGAGATTCTTGGACGTGCGTGATGTTAGAAACAAATTTAGGACTTTTAACTTTCTTATTCTGTATGCCATATTACAAAATTTCCCTCGGAAATCAGTGTATCATTTATCTAAATTTATACTTGAAATGCAAAACATTTCATGTCATCACAGGGATATTTACTTAACATTAGTCTTTAAAAACATGTTTTTGTTTCATTTCCTAAATAACACCATTCCTCTGTGTATGTGTGGTGTGGTGTATGCATGCAAGTGCTCTAACCGCTGAAATTTGTCTTATTTTGTTTGACTCTAGAAGACTTTTGAGGCCATTTGTCAGGCCTAGTGATCAGTGGACAGGGACCGTGTGTCCCTGAGGGCACAGGTTTTGGAACTGAGGTTGTCACCCTTGTTTTAATAGCAGCCTGAGCGCTCCCCGTGGCCAGGTATTTTAATATTTCCTTTGGTGAGTAGGACTAGAAAGCATTGTCCTTTTAATTTATAGATGACACTTTCTTGGAAGGAAAAACTAACAGTGTATGAGATCAGAATTAGACTTCAGAATAACTTTGATAGGACCTGAGGAACGAGTAGAGCAAAGCTCTGTTCTGTGGCAAATACATTCCATGGTTCACAGAGGCCCCCCCCCCGCCCCGCCCTGGCTTCCACTCAAACCTGACTGCTTCCCAGGACAATGCAGGCTGCTCACCCACGGCCCTGCTTACTGCCCACTTCTCTTTACACACTCACAGAAAGACAGGTTCCTCTGAGGTCATCCAGATCCGCAGTCTTCAGCTGACCTCCATCTTCTGACCACTTTTCTCGCATCTTCCACTGATGGTCACTGATGCCTTTGGCGTGTTCCTTCTTCATTCTTTCAGCACATATTTGTTTTTCTCCCTCTCCCTGTCATGATCGAAAAGATGTTCATCCTTCTACCTAAAGTCAATCCTAAGGGGTGGGCTCTGGATCACATCCTTTCTGGACTCCTTATGGCCCTCTGATTTTATCTACTTACCAGCTCTTGGCTTTTTTCCCCTATCTCCAGCTTCCCTGCCCATCTTAATTTATGCCACCACATAATGTGTTTCTCTGCACATAGTATTGCCTTTTCCAAACCATCCTTCTTCATGAAGCCTGTGAGTTTTCCCAAACATAAACCTGACTGTTTCACGTACCCCCTTCCTTCCCTTCCACCCTGGGTTCCCCTTGGTTTCTAGAATAAGATCCAAACTCCCCTGCACACACGCACGACATTCAGGGCTCTGGCCTTTGCTGAGCTCTAGGAGGAGATAACAAATCACCTCTCCACAAACTAAACAGCGATTTGGAATCGTGCAGTCTTTTATGTTAAACTGTATTTTTTAAAGAGACAATTTCTAGCATATACGTAGGCTAATATTAAAGGGTCGAGAGAGAATTTGGGACTTTAGAAAACTCAAGCTTTTCTTTACAGGCATGCCAATAAAAAAATACTGTTTCTGACATTTGCAGTCTCTAAAAACCATTTAGATGTCCGTGATCCACGCTGGGAGAATTTCTTGTGTACAGAAGATGTGATTCATAGGAGAGATCGGTAGGTAATTTAGAAGCCATGAGTTCTGACGATAAGAAGTTGCCTGTGTGAGGTATGTGTGCGTGAGTGCTCCACTTACTTCCTAAGCTGTAGGATGGCTACAAAACCATTATACCGCCTCCACGAGTGTTTGTGAAGTAGAACTAATAAAAATAACAGGCTATGTTATAAGATATTCAGATGCCTTGCAAATAATCTTTTTCCTTAATAATGCATGATGGTTTATGAGTCCTTTGGAATTGCTTTTAATCCCTGAGGTTAGCCCTTATGTAATTTAAGCAAGAATAATCAGATACAAGGTGGTGATATTTCCTGCTTCTCAGTGTATGTAATGTGATACACGATGCCAAGTAAAACCATGAAATTGAAAAGAAAATCGGCTAATATTTAGCATTTATGACTGTCATTTTGCTTTCACAACTCTTTCCAAACCTCAACTAATTAATTTATACACATCTCAAAGGAAGGTGATGATTATCTGTTTTGCAGGTGGGAAGAAACTGGGTTCCTTGTTAAAAGCCTTGCCCAAAGGCCACAGAGCAGGGGGGATGTTTTGGTCCTGGCCTGAAACCCCGGACACTCCTGATGTCCAATTCTGCTGCCTCACACTTTCAAGGGTGCCTCTCCTCCCCTCTGCAGCATCCTTGATTGCTGATCAAATGATTCTTTGACATTGACCTTCAATGGCTAGAAAGTTGAAGCTGATATGTTTTGTGATTCATGTGGACTTCATGGGTCCCCAGAAGAACTGGGCTAAGTCCATGGAACCTTACTTTTTTGAGGGGATCAGTTTTAGCGAGAATATAAGGGGCCTGCCTGAGGGAATAAGTAAAAACATGATATACCAGGAAATGCTTCTGCTCCAACATGTGAGTGAGCGGTAACTGATGGGCTGTGTAGCATCCAGTAAGGACATTTAAGCATTTAGTGTTAAATGCTAACTGTGAGTGCACTTGCCCTACCTAGTGCAAGGTGATGAACTGTAAACTTCTAGAAGGCAGAGATGATGGTGTAATTCCTTTGTACTTGCAAACTGAGGATGACAGGTTAGACAGGTTGTTCCAAATGCTCTTTGAAAAGGTACTGTCAGAGGTCTTAGATAGCTCGCATTCCTCAATTTACATAACACACATATCCCCTCCAGTTTCTCTAAATGGGTCATATTTTTAAAGCACCAGGAAATTTTGCCTTTTAAAGGATCCTTGTTTTGAATCCATTTGCAAGTGAACTAAACTATTGTGATAGAGACGATTGCTTCTGAATTAATCTCTTGTGCTGATTTGGCTCTTCAAGTAATCGAATTTTTAAAAGCAGAGCCTTTCTGTGACCTTGTCACAAAATGCAGCAATGATACCACTATGGAGTGGAAGGTAGCAGGGCCCCTGAAAGAACAGGACTTTTAGAGACAGAGGTCTCCAGGTTGCACTAGAAACTTTGTCAATTAAAACTGTGTGACCATGGGCAAGTTTTCTTTGGTAAGTTTTCCAAAGAATTGAATGGTTTTATACTGAGAATTTTACCTTAGTCAAGGAACACTGACAACTTCAAGGCAGTTCCAAGGCAGTTTACACAGAGCTCTCTTATTTTCTTAATATTTGCATGATTTTCCATGGCATAGATTGACCACAGCTTGCTCACTCATTCATTCATTCATCCATTCTTTTAGTAAGGGATGTATTACCCTTTTCCCATTTCTTTTAAAACAAATGATCTTGCAAAGAACATCTTTATAATAAGTGTTGATGCATTCCTATTATGTATGCAGGTCTAAAAGTGGGGTGACTAGGTATGTGTGTTTTTAATTTCATAGACTCTGAAATTGTACTCCAAAAAGCCTGCAGCACTTTGTATTCCCATGAACACTTTGTCAGAGGGCAGGTATCCTGACACCATCGCTTATACTGGGTATTGCCGAATGTTCTCATTTACCTCATCTGTTGCATGAAAAAAAAGTATCTCAATGGCGTTTTTATTTGTCTTCATTTAATTGTGGGTGAGCTTAATAAGCAGATGTTACATGTATACTAGACCAACAATTTTGTTTCTGGCTGATTGGAAAGGAATAAACATCAGGCATGCAACTTAATCCAACCCTGAGGCTGAGAACTTCCTTGATATTCTCCTTTGTTATAATGGTTACAGTAACTTGCAGGATGCTGACCTGACTTACCCGTTCCCAGCACATTGGAAAAAAATGAAAAAGCAGGTGCAAGCAGTTCCTGTATGGTCTCTAACTTTATTAAGACTTCTGATTATTAGATGAGCATTCTTGGTTCTAGGAACTGGAATTGGTGAAAATGCTTTTAAACAAAGGCTAAGAAAGAACTGAATTTGAAGGAATATGAGACTAAGATTTTAAGGGGAATAATGTTATACCCCTGCATTCTGATTTTCAGCTGGAGAATCATTCATTGCCATGACATTTTGACTGTTAGAGTTGGTAGTAGTTATGGGCTTAATCACTTTAATTCATGGTTTGAACAACCCACAAAAATTTGGCCTGTAGCCTTTTGAAGAAAATGACCCTTTAAGTGTGTTGTTGTTGAAAAAAGAATCATATTTGTACAAAAATATTAAATCTGATATTAAGCCTGTCTTTAAGGCTTTCCCTATAAGTCTCTCTCTCTCTCTTTCCCCCTCCCTCCTTCTCTACTTCACTCCTTCTCTTCTCTCCCATTAGTCAATTCTCCTTCTTCCTTATCATTGTAAGAAGCATTTTTCAGATCCAACCTTGTTTAATCAAAAGAAAGAGAGAAAAGACCAGAACATAAAAGCAACCTCTTTTTTTAAAAAAAACTGCAATTTTATTTTTTAAAAGTTTTTTTTTTAAGTTTTTATTTATTTAAGTAATCACTACACCCAACATGGGGCTTGAACTCATATTCCCGAGATCAAGAGTCGCATGCTCCTCTGACTGAGCCAGCCAGGTGCCCCAAGAAAGCTCTTCTTAACCTACAAAAAAATGATTGCAATTACAAAATTTTTAAGGTTTTTTTTTCTGTTAGCTTCTTATAAGTGTAGTGCAGTTTCTCAACATGGACCACTATTTGGCAAACCCTGTGAAAGTGGTTTTTTTTTTTTTTTAAAGTGGTTTTAAGCAGAAATACAAATAGGAGGAGAATTTATGTCTCTTGGAAGAACCAAAACATTGTTGCCAAGGAATCCCAGGTAGTGTCTTTCTTTTAACTAAGGGTTTATAGTACTCCAATTAGTATTTCAAATCCGTTTTGAAGACGGGTCTAGTCAAAGCTTACCTTCATAATCAGAACAAGAATATTTAGTGATTAAAATTAAGACAATGAAGCTAGCCCTATCCTACCACTTAGATCATTTTGATTAGGGTAATTTGCTGGGGGAGATGATGGTGGAGGACAGTTGTGGGATAATGGAAAAGGACAAAGGGCTAGCCAAGGTGGGAAAACTTGATGTGCTATGTGGGGGTGGTCTAGCGATGAAAAATAGTGGTGGCCAGGAAGATTTTTAGGAGCAGAGGAGGCTTATTTTTAATTATATATTGTTTACAAATTTGTGACTTAAATTTCCTTCATTTCATTAAAACTTCAGTAAAATCTGCCTACACACAAAGACTTTATGTAAGTGTGCTTATTTTAAAAGTTATTATGGGCATTTGGGTAACTCAGTCGGTTAAGCGTCCAACTCTTGATTTCGGCTCAGGTCATGATCTCAGGGTTGTGAGATCTGCTGAGCCCGGCAAGGAGCACTCAGCAGGGAGTCTGCTTGGGATTCTCTCTCCCTCTGCTCCTCCCTGCTGCCTGTGCATTCATGCGCCTTCCCTCATGCATACTCTTCTGCTCTCTCTCTCAAACAAATGAATAAATCTTTAAAAAAAAGTTATTACTCTTCTATTGGAAATTCAGGAAAGACTCTGAGTTGACTGAGTCAACAATGTTTTGTAGGGGAGAGACAATGTGCATATGCTATCTAAATGATTCATAGATTGAATTAATTATTGGAAGCAGGAGCTAGAAGTCAGAGATTACCCCAATAATGTAGCTCTTGAACCTCTCTAACCATTGCGCTCCCTCATCATTCCACTTCCTGCAACAATCTGGGAGTTGTAGAAATCACTGGGTGAGGGAAGAAGGAAGAGCAAGGGATTTTCTACAAAATGGGGATGGTCTGTTCAAGCTGATCCTAACTCGACATTAAAAGTTATGTCTATAAGTAGGCAGATAGCCAGATTCCACAATTCCACCTTGCAGCTGAGGAGAGGTGCTCCTCACAGAGAAACAAGCTATCTTCCCAGACTTTAGCTCCAAGACCAGATACAACTTTGGAAGATACAAAGCAGTGGAGATACTGTATCAGGACTTAAAATGTATGTAATCTGTTAAGGATATAATCAGTTAAATGAGCAAAAAAAGTATGTAAGATGATGTTCACTGAAGGAATTTTTATAATAGACAAAATTGTAAAGAATTCTCTATTTGGCAGATGACATGATTATCTATGCAGATAATTCAAAGGAATCTACAAAACCGGATACTACTGAAATTCATGTGAGCTTAGCAAGGTTGAACAATATCAATCTATACAAGTTAACTGTATTTCTATATAGTAGCAATAAACAATTAGAAATCAGTATTTTAAAAATGAGTGTCATTTAAAATAGCACTAGAAACATGAAATATCATACTTAGGTATAAATCTAACAAAATAGTGCAGGGTCTGTATGCTGAAAGCTACAAAACATGCTGAAAGAAAGATGACCTAAATAAATGGAGAGATATCATATTCATGAACTAAAAACTTCATACTGTGAAAATGTCAGTTCTCCTCAAATTGACCTATAGATTTTAAAACAGTATCACTCGAAATCCCCAGTGGGAATTTTTTGAGAAATATACATGCTGAGGGCGCCTGGGTGGCTCAGTTGGTTAAGCGACTGCCTTCGGCTAAGGTCATGATCCTGGAGTCCCGGGATCGAGTCCCACATCGGGCTCCCTGCTCGGCAGGGAGTCTGCTTCTCCCTCTGACCCTCCCCCCTCTCATGGGCTCTCTCTCATTCTCTCTCTCTCAAATAAATAAATAAAATCTTTAAAAAAAAAAAAAGAAATATACATGCTGAATTAGACCTTATATAAAAAGTCAAAAGAGCTAGAATTTTGAGAAAAAAAAAACACAATTTGAAAAAAGAATAAAGCTAGAGGGCTCCTACTACCTGAATTCAAGATTTAGTATAAAGCTGCCGTAATCATACAGTGTGGTGGTGGTAAAAGGACAGACATATAAACAGAGAGAGCAAAACAGAGATTTCAGAAATAGGTCCCTCAGAATAGATTCATATATAACCAATTGATTTTCCATAAAAACTTTTTGAGAGAATTATAGATTCACATGCAGTTTTGAGAAATTACACAGAAAAATCCCACTTACTCATTATTCAGTTTCCCTCAATAATAACATACTGCAAAACTATGGTGTAATATCATGGATTCAATTACACTGTGTCAATCCATCCATCTTGTTCAGATTTCTCTAGTTGTATTTACTTGTGTGCGTGTGTTTAGTTCTATGCAATCTTATCACATGTGTAGTTTCATGTATCTACCTCCACAGTCAAAGGACTTAGAAAATACAGATCTATCACCACAAGGGGATCCGTTATGTTTTCCTTTTGTAACCACACTGATTTCTTCCTCTCACACTTATCCTTAACTCCTGGTAACTACTATCTGTTCACCCTCTTTATAGTTTTGTCATTTAAAAATGTGTCATATAGGAGCGCCTGGGTGGCTCAGTCATTAAGCGTCTGCCTTCGGCTCAGGTCATGATCCCAGGGTCCTGGGATCTAGCCCGGCGTCAGGCTCCCTGCTCAGCGGGAGGCTTGCTTCTCCCTCTCCCACTCCCCCTGCTTGTGTTCCCTCTCTCGTTGTATCTCTCTCTGTCAAATAAATAAATAAAATCAGAAAAAAATAAAATAAAAAATTAAAAAGTGTCATATATCACCCAGCCACCCCAACCCTCCCACCCCCCACCACTCCAGCAACCCTCAGTTTGTATCCTGAGATTAAGAATTTCTCATATCAGTGAGATCATATGATATATGTCTTTCTCTGATTGACTTATTTCACTCAGCATAATACCCTCCTGAGGGTTCTGGAGGGGAGAGGGGTGGGGGGATGGGTTAGCCTGGTGATGGGTATTAAAGAGGGCACGTTCTGCATGGAGCACTGGGTGTTATATGCAAACAATGAATCATGGAACACTACATCAAAAACTAATGATGTAATGTATGGTGATTAACATAACATAATAACATTTAAAAAAAAAGATGTTAAATACCTTTCAGTTAATGCCCGAAGCTTGAATATCCACCTAATATAGTCCAGAATTAGATTACTTAATAAAAATTAGTATGTTAAGATACAAAAAAAAAAAAAGTGTCATATAAATGGAATCACATAATATCTAACTTTTTGGGATTGGCTTTTTTTTTACTCAACATAATTCTCTGGAGAGCCACCCAAGTTGCTTTGCATATCAATACTTTGTTCCTCTTTGTTGCTGAGGACTATTCCGTGGTATGGATGTGACACCGTTTGTTTAACCATTCACCCATGGAAGGACATCTGATTTGTTTCCAGTTTTGACTATTACAAATGAAGCTGAAATGATCATTCCAATATAGGTTTTTATGTGAATATAAATTTCCATTTCTCTGGGATAAATGCCAAGAGTGCAGTTACAGGGTCATATGATAATTGCATATTTAGATTTTAAAAGAAACTGCTAAACTGTTTTCTAGTCCTACTTACATTCTCATCAGTAATGTTTGAGTAATTTGGCTCCTCTCCATACTCACCAGCATTTGGTACTGCCACTATTTTTTTACTTTAGCCATTCTGAGGGGTATGTAGGGATATCTCATTGTGGTTTTAATGTGTATTTCCTTGATAGATAACGGTTTTGAACATGTTTTCATGTGCTTATTTACCATCTATATATCCTCTTTTGTTAAACATCTCTTCATGTCTGTTGTCCATTTTCTAATGGGGTATTTTTCCTTACCCTTGAGTTTTGAGAGTTCTTTGTATATTCTAAATACTAGTCTTTTGTCAGATACATGATTTGCAAATATGTACTCCCAATCTGTAGGATTGTCTTTCATCCTCTTTACAGAGTCTTTTGCATAACGAAAGTATGTTTTGATGAAGTCCAATTTTTTTCATTTTTAAAATTAAGCTTTGGCAGTCCAATCTAAGAACTCTCTGTCTACCCCTTAAAGCCAAAGATTTTTTTCCTATGTTTTTCCACAAAATTTTATAGTTTTAAGTTCTGTGTTTGAGTTTGTGATTCATTTTGAGTTAATATTTTATAAGGTATGAGGTTAATGTTCAATTATTATTATTATTATTTGCCTATGGGTGTTCAATTGCTCCAGCATCATTTGTTGAAAAAGTGCCAAATGATTTTTGATAAAGGTGCAAAGTCCATTCAATGGAGGAAAGGATTATATTTTCAATAAATGATGCCAAAACAATTAGACATCCATGGCAAAAATATGAATCTCAACACATACCTCACAGATTATATAAGAATTTAGCTCAAATTTTAGAATTAAATGTGAAATCTAAAGCCATATAACTTTTGGAATAAAACAGGAAAAAATTTTTGTGACCTGTGTTAGGCACAAATTTTTTAGATACAATAGGGAAAGCCCTCTCATAAAATAAAAAATGTTGATGAAGTAGGGCACCTGGGTGGCTCAGTTGGTTAAGCGACTGCCTTCGGCTCAGGTCATGATCCTGGAGTCCCGGGATCGAGTCCCGCATCGGGCTCCCTGCTCGGCGGGGAGTCTGCTTCTCCCTCTGACCCTCCTTCCTCTCATGCTCTCTGTCTCTCATTCTCTCTCTCTCTCAAATAAATAAATAAAATCTTTAAAAAAAATGTTGATGAAGTAGACTTCATTTTAAACTTCTGATCTTTGAAACTGTTAATAAAGTAAAAAGACAAGCCACACACTGCAGAAGGGATTTATAAAACACATATGTGACAAAAAACTTGTGTCCAGCTTACGTAAATAACTTCTAAGAGTCAGTTATAAGTACGCAAAAATCTAATAAGAAAATGGGCAAAGGATTTGAGCAGACACTTCACCAAAGAAAGTCAGATGGAAAATAAGCACAGGAAAATGTTGCCAACATCTTTTGTCATTAGAGAAATGCAAATGAAAACCACAATGAGATACCATTTCACATGTTTTTGAATGACTAAAATAAAATAAAACAACAACTACCAACAATTCATACATTGTTGGTAGAAATGCAAATTGGCAGAGCCCCTCTGGGAAATGTTTAGCAGTCTCTTACAAAGTTAAACATATATTTACCAAACAAGGCAGCAATCGCTCTCCTGCGTATTTACCCAAGAAAAATGAAAATGGCATGCAAATGTTCATTGCTGCTTTATCCACATCCACCCAAACCTGAAAACAATCCAAGCATCCTTATGGGCATTTTAACCTAAAGGTTAAAGCTGGTAGATAAATAAACTGTGGTATATCCATATAATGGCTATTACTCAGCAATGAAAAAGAACAGATTAATGGTACATGCAAAAACATGGATAAATCTCAAATGCATTATGCTGAGTGAAAGATGGCTGACTCAGAAGCCTACATACCATGCAATTCCATTTGTATGACATTCTGGAAAAGGCAAAATTATAGGAAAAAGAGACCAGTGATTGACAGAGGCTCAGGGTAGAGGGAAAGATTGAGCAAAGGAGCAGCAAGGGAGAATTTTGGGGGGTAATGAATCTTTTCTATATCTTCACTGTGGTGATGGTGTTTATCAAAACTCATAGAACTGACATCGACGAAGAGGGAACTTTATCATGTATAAATAAAGAGTGGGGGGTGCCTGGGCAGCTCAGTTGGTTGTCTGACCCTTGATTTTGGCTCAGGTCATGATCTCAGGGTGGTAAGATCGAGCCCCAAATCAGGCTTCAGACCTTGGTCTGGTCTTGGGGACCAGAGCCAGCAAAGCAGTCTTCTCCCCTTTGAGAAGCATATGAGCTGCCACTTGGTCGATGCCTTCAATGCAGAGCTGGCTACTCCCTGGGTAGGCACCTGCCAGGGCATTCATATGAACGGATGCACATAGGCAGATACCATATCTCCAGGAGCTTGATTTCCAACACAGGAGATACCTTACTTAGCTAGCCCTCTAATAACCAGTGTGTTGATATTTGTCCTCAGATCTAGCTTCCTTCCTGGCTCCCTCTCGTATTTAGAGTTCCTTTGCGTTTCCCCCTTTTACCTTGAGCCCAAATAGCACATTCCTGTGGTTCTCCCTGCTTCATTGCACTTGTGTGTATGCTAGACTTTCTCCCAAGTTTATCAAGTTTCCTTCTGGGCATCTCCTTGATTGTTCTAGCTGCTATTCTCTCTGGCCTCTGATCCATTTCTCACAAGCATCTCTGTGTCTCTGGGTCATTACTCTCCATCCCTGTCTCTCTCTCTCTGCATGTCTCTCCCTCTCTTATCTCCTGTTTCCTCTCTCCCATTTGGGCTCTCAGTATTCTACAGAGAGTTCTGGGGGTCGGTTCTCACTCACACCCCACATAGCCAAAATATTTGTAATGACTCTACACCTGGCACCAAATGTCTGTGCCAATATTGCTCATGAATATCAATGGTCAAGTGTGAAGATTATAAAAGAATGTTATTTGGATTAACTTCGTAGTGTTTTTTTAATACATAGGCCATGAAGATGATGGCAGAAAGAAGCATTAACTACAGATGTGAAACATAAGTTGGGGAACGAAACCATTCCCAGACGAGGATTCTCTGTGACATGAATGAGAACTAGCAGGAAAGGTGGAGGGGCTGAGTACTGAGAAGGCAGTGGGGTGTTCTCTAAGCATTAAAAAGTTCAAGCAACTGCCCTGGACAGAGCAGTTTCTTTGCCAGCTTTTAGCTATGTGAAGACTGGAAAGATCTAGAGCCCAGAAAGCTGCTTGCTCTGTTTAGTGTCGTGTGTGTGTGTGTGTATCGATCGGGATGGGGAATGGGAAGGGGAGGGTCTTTTCTGCACCAAAGCTCAGTGAGCTAAGCAGAGGTTATATATATATATGTATATATATATATATAAGATTTTATTTCTTTATTTGACAGAGAGAGACACAGTGAGAGAGGGAACACAAGCAGGGGGAGTGGGAGAGGGAGAAGCAGGCTTCCCGTTGAGCAGGGAGCCGATGCGGGGCTCGATCCCAGGACCCTGGGATCATGACCTGAGCCGAAGGCAGACGCTTAACGACTGAGCCACCCAGGCACCCCAAAGCAGAGGTTATATTAATAAATGCCATTTAAAATGCATTACCACTATTAACTAAGGGACCCTGCCTTAGTTCTCGGTGGATCCCGACTTAGACACGGGAGAAACTTGGCTGCTAGGAAAAAGTTAACAAACCTTATTTTGGTTTTTGAAATGTAAACTCAAGACCCTGAGGAAATTATTTACCTTTCATGTTTTGCTCTGTTCTACCTGGCTGGTGATTCATACACAAATGCATTATCACATCATCACTTCACCCGAAAATAGAGGCCACGGAGGGCTCATTAAGGGTGGGCGTGCCAGAGGGAACGGGCGCTTTCTGCAGTGTGCACACGGCGAAGGGAGAACATTTTCGAATTTGATTATCCAGTCCCAGCATGCATCCGTTGAAGGCAGTGGACTATGTTTACATGAGCACTCTGTCTGTTTTCCTACAGCAGTGCTTTCTGAATCTTTTTCCTCTGACCCGAGGATTCCTGTGTATGCCCTCCCACCAAACAAAAACAAAACAAGACAAAAACTCCAGCAGCCAGCAGCAAACTGGAGGAAGGAGATTGGATCAGCAAAATGTGCCCGGGAGAGATTTAGCTATAGACGAAGTAGAGAAATAAGGCGTGGGGGTCTAGGTGGAGAGTGGTCCTGGAGCTACCTAGGAGGGCAAGAAGGTCATCGTGGAGAACATGTCTGGCTTCATGATTGCAAGAGAGTTCAGGGTATTGATTTGTTTTTCTCAGGTAAATATTTGAAAAATGAAATTAAAAAAAAATTCCATTTACTCTAACTTCCAAGAGCATAAAAGACTTGGGAATAAATTTCGCAAAAGGCACAAAGACCTCTACTCTGCAAACTACAACCACTGCTGAACTAAAACTAACAAAGCCTCAGATACATGGAGACTTATATACATGCCCAGGGGTTGAAAGTCCAATATTGTTTAGCTGTCGGTCCTCTGCAGATTGGTCTCTAGAGTCAGGGTAAGCCCGATCACAATTCTAACTGGATTTGGGGGGTGGGGGTGGGGTAAAAATTGACCTATAAATTACAAAATTTAGATGGAAAAACACAGGTCCGGGAATTGCCAAACAACCTCAAAGAGGCAGTATTTCGTATACCTTACATATTGATGTCTAATGTGCAGTTATTTAGTTTAGTGATTTAAGCTCATTTGGGGAAAAAGCTAAAATACTAACTGATATGCCCAGGGGGTTTATTATTTTTTTCCCCTCTCTCTGTGTGTTTTACTGGTGGTTAATACTGAAAAGTAATGCAGTTATAACTGCATTTGGTTCTTGGTTGGCCGCTTTCCTTTCTTAATTCAAAAGTTGGAAAGGGTGGGCGTGGAGATGGAAGCCAACAAAACAGATGATTTCCCCGCATGCTTCTGTTAGTTTCTAAGCGTATAGGCAAAAATTGAGCTCTAGCATACACAACTCTCTAAATTTACTAACAAAAGCCCTGTGTAAATCTTCAAAGGTGATTTATATTTATAACTGCTTCCTAACGTCTCCCGCTTTGGTCCTCTCTTTAGACATGCTAACCATAGAGTTTAGTAAACTGGGGCTGTTTAGAGAATGTTAGAGAATATTGGATTAAGGCCAAGATGTGTTAAGCTTCTAAATGTAAATATCTACTAACATCCCATGGCGAGTGGGATTGCAGCTCGCATTGATATTTACCATTGGCTTCCATAAATTCACATTAGCAAAGTAGATTGGATACAAAACTTGAATGGAGCTCCTTTACTCTGCACAGTCTGTGAGTGGATGTGAATGGTGATGACAGCTGCTAGAATAACAAAATTGAGGAGAGGAAAAAGGATAGCACAGCTCTCATCCTGAACTCAATTGTTGCTAATTGGAGGACCAGTCTCAATATCCAGGCAGCTTGTTCTGGGCTCAAATGGCAGACAGATGCTCTAAAGCCCTTGGGCTCAGGTGTCTTATAATTGTGGATCCAGCCAAGGACAAATTTGATTTGTAGCCCACATTCTGACCTCTCTAGAGTGCCAAGTGCTGGGGGTTGTTCCCACTTTGCCCCTCTCTTTCGGATTGTTTCCTTCACAGTCCCACACTCCCAACTGCCTGTCGATTTCCAGAACTATGTCCATATTTTACTAACAGCACTCAGGAGGTTGGAGTCCAGAAAGAATGATGGGAAAGATATGAGACCAGAGGAGAGGAGGACAGACTCACTGTAAAAGCTGCTATGAAGCTGACCCACAGGCTATTTGAGGGCTGAAAATGAAGAACATGAGCTTGGGAAGTCTATGGTTCTGAGAGGGTCCCATCTGCCTCTCCACTGCAGATTGTTATGTGGGTAGAGTCAAGTTGAAAAGAACAGTGAAGGCACGTTTGAAGGGAAAGAGCATCATGAGAACAACACACAATGTATACTCTGTGTATAAAGGTGGTCGTGTTTGGTGACAAGGGAGAAGATTCAGAAACTGATTTTGGATTATGAGCCTCAAAATCTTTCAGTTACCAGACGTCAAAAGTACCTCTCAGCAGAGTAGCCAGCCTCTATAAATGCCATCACCAATTTCTTGGTCCTTGGGTATTTATCTTTAAAATAACGGCTCATATTGCTGGTTAGGCTTAGGGGATGGCTCCCTGAGAAGCTGCTCATCCCAATCAGGACACAGCCTTGGATCACAGACACCACACACGCTCATGCACTTGGCGGACCAACAGTAGACAGCACCAGGGCACTGGTTACAACTTCTGCCGAGTTCTTTATAGGCTAGAGCTACACGGCCCCGGGCATTTCACCTTTCTCCTTAAGCACTCAATTTGACTTTTAAAATGAGGTTTGTTTTTTTTGAAGAGAATATTTGTGAAATCGTGGGCGATAACATGCATCTTTCATTATACATCTTACTGATCTTATACCCTCTAGGTCTGTTGCTGTCTCCTACAGTGGCCACTAGCTCTTTGTGCCTATTGAGCACTCAAAATACGGCTAGCCCATACTGAAATGTGCTGTAAGTATAACATATACACTTGATTTTAAAGATTCAGTGTAAAAATTTTCATCTATTTTAGGAACAATTGATTACACGTTGAAATAATATTTTGGAGACACTGGGTTAAGTAAAATAAATTAAAATTAATTCAACTGTATCCTTTTGCTTCTATTAGCATGACCACTAGGGTTTTAAAATTATGTAAGTTGGCTCCCATTATATTTCTATATAATAGCACTACACTAGATTTTTATTTTTTTTATTTTTATTTTTTATTTATTTATTTTTTTAAGATTTTATTTATTTATTTGAGACAGAGAGAATGAGAGAGAGAGAGCACATGAGAGAGGGGAGGGTCAGAGGGAGAAGCAGACTCCCTGCCGAGCAGGGAGCCCGATGCGGGACTCGATCCCGGGACTCCAGGATCATGACCTGAGCCGAAGGCAGTCGCTTAACCAACTGAGCCACCCAGGCGCCCTACACTAGATTTTTAATTTAAGAGGCATGTAAAAAGAAATCTGATCAACAGGCAAGATACTGATTCAAGATATTTCTCTCATCTAAACAACTAAATATTTATTCGAAACCAGCTATGTGACTGACACTTTGCTAAACATAAAGGAGCTTACAATGTCAGTGGGGAGAGAGACGTGCTAATGAGATGTATTAGCATCTAGTCATTTCTTAATCTGAGACTGAAAATGAAGGGTCAGCATTACGCCTGCAGTATTTTTATAGGACCCATCATCCACGATGAATCAGATGAGCAAGGGAAAATTACACAGAGACAAGACTACAGGACCATAGAATTTGGGGCCAGAACGAATCTTGGTAATCACAGGTTCTAAACATTTCATTTTACAAAGGGGGTACGGTGGGGGGAGGTGGAGGTGGGGGTGGAGACAGTGGGGTTCGTGTCTAGGAAGAGTAAGCTACTTGTCCAAGGTTATATGGAAGCATTTGTCGGGCAGGTCAGCAAAAGGCCCTCCCTCTGGGCGGACCAATCGGGAGAAGGCCCCTCCTCTGCGGGTAAGAAGAAGTCTCTGTAAGAGCAGCAGGTCCCTCCCTCCCACCGTGGTTGGTGTACAATGGTAGGCAGGGGCTGTTAGAAAGGTCGATTTTCTCTGATCCTGTCACCGTAGTTGGGATAACTCTAACTTTTAAAAATTTACCCCCTCCCAAGGTTCCCTGTGCGAAAGCAATATGCCTATCACGATCTTTGCTGATTTCAGCGTATAACAAAATCCCCTTTATTATTTTGTGTTGTTTCGAGAGTTTCAAAAGTATGCTTCACTCTAAGTGTGAATCCAGGCTTCTTATTAAATATATAAGATTAATATTATTTTATTTTAAAAGGTTAAATGAAGAGAGAAACTTTAAAATCATTTAAAACAAGATTTTTGCTACTTTTGTGTTAGCAGGAAAGCCATCGCATTTTATATTTATAAATCAAATATTTGATTGTAGGCAGTTGCATTAGGAAGTTGACCTAACCTATGGCGGTCAGTGTGTGTGTATGTGTGTGTAATCAAAATAAAAAAAATTGTAAGGTGATAAACTCATTTATTAAAGAAATATAAAAAATACAGCCTTCTTGAGGGCAGGCCTTTCGGAGGACTGCCATGAGCTTTATTTTTTTCCAACTTTTTTTTTTTTTTTAAGATTTTACTTATTATTTGACAGAGAGAGAGAGAGAGAGAGCACAAGCAGAGGGGAGCAGCAGGGGGAGAAGGAGAAGCAGGCTCCCCGCTGAGCAAGGAGCCCTTCCTGGGCTTGATCCCAGGACCCTGGGATCATGACCTGAGCCGAAGGCAGAAGTTTAACCGGCTGAGCCACCCAGACACCCCTTTCCCCCAACGTTTTGAGATATAATTGACACATAGCATTGTGCGAGTTTAAGGGGTACGACCTGATGATTTGATACATTTATCAATTGCAAATTGATTACAACCATAATAACTTCCATTCAGTCACATAGTTACCATGTCCTTTCTGTGGTGAGAGCATTTAAAATCTACTGTCTACTCTCTTAGCAAATTCGAGTCCACAATCTTTATTTAATTTTAAATTTCCTCATTTTGATCTTAAGGATTTTCTTCTCCTAAATTTAACATTATTTTTTTCTAACTTTAAGGAAATCGGAAATATATGGCATAGACATTTTTTTTTTATTTCTATGGATTCTTCTTTGAGATCAGTCCCCCTTAATAGTCAATAACAAATTCTCCTACCCTTCTCTTTGAAAATATGTATTACTGTCACTGATGACTTGCATCCAGTAATCTCTGGATAATTAGTGTTGTTTCTTTGGAATTTTTGCTAATAATTTAGGATTGAAGATTTTTCTCAGCATATAGACTTCTAATTCTGGATCTTAGTGCTTGTTTCTATAATTACAGTCTTGAAAATATTTCTCCTATTTCCTTGATGCAATTTAGCTACAAAAGTTAGTCACTGCTTTTGTTCCTGTTTGTTTTTGGAAAGCTTATTTCTTTGTGAATTAAAGATGATGAATACTTTTTCTTGGAATATAGTCTGCTTCTGGCATTTATATAGTTATTGGTCACCAAAATATTAGTTTCTTATTGGTAGGTTGCAGTTAAATATAGTAAGCTCTCAGTTTCTAGACTCCAAATAACTGACAGATAAATCATTAAAAAAATAAGATTATTTTAGTTATATTTAATATTTTTAAAAAAGATCCTGAAATATTGTAATGTTTCAAAATGCTTTAAGAAATGTATTAAAAGAGGATGATAGTCAAGACAGGTTTAGGATTATGGATTTTTGCTCTTCAATATGATATATAAACTATGAATAAAATATTCTCAACCTGGGGATGCCTGGGTGGCTCAGTCAGTTGGGCATCTGACTCTTGATCTCAACTCAGGTCTTGATCTTAGTGTCATGAGTTCAAGCCCCACGTTGGGCCCCATGCCAGGTGTGGAGCCTACATTAAAAAAAAAAAAATTCTGAACCTGGATTCCATATATATATATATTTTTGTGGATTCAATCTCATTGACTTTGTTTTCACACTTCCTATATAATAACTCTCGGTTTATCAGAATATTAGATTAGCCAGAATATATCCCATTTCCAACCCCACAAACAACAAAACCAACAACAGAACCCACTGGATTTAGTAATAAGTAGTCTTTCTTCCATTCAGAATGCATCAGCTTACTGAAATATTCCTAACAAATATTTTGATCATGGTGAATAATTTTCTTTTCTAAAAGTTATACTCCAGCTTGGTTTAACTGCAAAACTGATTCTCAATATTTGTATTGACAGTCCAATGTGACTGACTGATTGACCTAATGGTACCTTTAGGGATAAATATTTTAAGTGTTTACTCCGTGGTAAAGTAAATAAAACTCAATGTAATCTCCATTAAAGCCACCCCAAATTATACATTAATAGTATCTGTTTCCCCAACCCAGATTGCAAGCTTAGGGTATGTCCCGAGGTTGTTATATTCCACTTTGTGTTCCCTGATTCACCCAGCCTAGGGCTTTGCATGTGGTGAGCACTCAAAATGTTTATGGATTAGAAATAAATAAACACATTTAAAATAGGCTTTGGAAAGCACTTCCTTTACAGATGCTACATCAGGCCTCAGTTGGCGCCAACAAAGCCTTCCAGAGCTTTCTGTTCTGCACACAGCCCTGTGTTTAATAGAACTGGAGAAGGATGGAGCAAGAATGGGGGTCTGGGACCTGGGTTTGCTTAGGACCTGACACTGAAATGTGTAGACCCTCCAGAGAATAATGCACCAAGGCATGATGCGGCAGGGAAAGGTGTGGTGGTGGGGAAGCTTTGGTGTCTTCTCCAAACCTGGTGCTTCCAGGTGGAGTTCTGACCTATTTGGGGGCTTCTTTTTCACATCTGTCAAATATAGGTATATACTGTGAGCTAGTGAACACAAGAGGCCAGTGCCCCTCCAATGTGCATATGCACGGGAATCTGCTAGGCGTCTTGTTAAGACGCAGTACACTTGGGGTGAGATCTGAGATGCTCTGTCTTGGCTATTTTCCAGATGATGCCCGTGCTGCTGATTCCTGGACCACACGTTGAACAGATAGGCAGGGATCTGTTTGGTTCACGTGTGCACGTCTAATCCTGTGAGTGGAATAGAGCAGGCCCTCAATAACTGTCTGCTGAAAAAAAAAAAAAAAGAGTTCTATATTTCATACCCAAGCTGTCTCAGCTTTCATTTCAGAATGGGCCCTTACAGGGGAAAATAATGGTTTTGAATTCCAGACACTTTGCTTTTAATATCAAAAGCCTGGTGGACTGAGAGCACGGCCTTTACCACGAGCCACAGAATTGGGAACGATGGCTGGTTTCCAGCTCTAAAGGAAATATGACTTCATCTAACAGTGAGGAAGGAAGGATTGGAGACACAATGGGGGGTGAGGTCCTAGTGGGTGCCTAAGAAGGGGTCCTTGCAAACCGCATACTCCGGGGCTCAGTCCTCAGAGGGAGGCCCAGAGCAGAAAGGACAATTACCCATCACCCAGGGTTTAGTACAGGGGGACTTGAAGATTCACACCAGAGCAGCACCTGAGGAATGGATCAGTAAAGGAGAGGACAGCCTCACCAGAGTCCTGAGCTCCCTTAGAGAACTTGAATTGGCAAGTTCAAGAGGTCCAGAAGTTGGACCTGTGACGTGAGTCTCCTGCTATCTAAGTTAGCAAGAAATAAAGTCTAGTTATTTTGTATCTCTGAGGAGGTGCCTCCCTAAATTTTAAACTTGCTCCAGATGTCTGATATGAGGCTCCACCTGAAGTGGAAAAAAAGCAGAGAGGCGAATAGAGGGCTGAAGTAAACAGACGAGTCCCAGAAAATGCCAGGCAATTGTCCCATGTACATAGTAGTGATTTCCCTGGGGTGTCTCGTGCCTGGCTGATCTAATGAATTGGATTTATTTGCTTATGAACCTAAGCTGTTGGGAGGCTGATGAAACATTCCCAAGAACTCCAGCAGGTCTTTGGTGACCCAGGCCAGGAGAAACATCCAAATGCTGAATTCACACACCACACACAGATGGTGGTGTTTTGTTCCCTCAGTGAGGACAAGAACTGACGCGGCGTTACTCTCAAAGACGGCGCTCAGACAGTTCCAATTTAAGATAAAGAACTGGGGAAGATACAAGCAGAAAACCTGCCTTAAAGAAAGCAAGCTGAAGGAAGAGCACAGAGTGCTTTAGCTTGCATGCTTGCTTTTTACTCTGAGCCACTTGAAACTCACATACGGAGGTTAGCATCGGTCTGCTCTGCAACCCCTCCCACCCACTGCCAACAGGATCCCATGTTCCATCCTCCTCTGCTCCACGAGATGAATGGGGAGTCCGAGAACCCAGTTCCAGCCCGTGCTGGACTCTTGCAGGCATGAGTCCAGTTGCAACATCTGGTGGCTTGGGAGGGGCGTTGGCCTGGAGCTTGGAAAACTGTTGTGACATCCTTGTCCTCACGAGAGGCAGCCTTCCACCACAGCCTCCTCTTGGAGCTTCTGCACTACCCAAACTGACAACTGTCGAAGTGGGTGGGATCATGAATCAAGCAATGGCAAGACCCTGGGGCCCCGGGCCTTTAGACGGAGTGGACTAAGAGATCAGTGTCCCGCAAGATCACAGGCCTGCTATGGTTCTAATACTTTGTCTCCTTGGTAATTTTCTCAAGTTTTGATCTCTGATTTGTCTGAGGACTTTGGAACTCCCTGCATTGGGTCCACTTGCATTGGGTCTCAGACTTGGCTGGTAGCAGTTCAGATCCCAGGTCTTACCTCAAACCTGGTGACCAATGTCCAGAGGTGGGGCCTGGAAAACCTTTCTCCGCCTCCTTCCTTCTTTCCCTCACTCCTTCATTCCTTCCTTCTTTTCTTCTTTTTCTTTGTTTGCCCTCCCTCTCCCTCGTCCTTCCTTTAAAAAATAAGCGGCTCAGCTGTTTTCTGCAGACCACTTAGGAGAGCGGGGCAGCAGTGGTGTCTGTGAATTCTCTCTGAGGTTTTCTGCGCTCCTCTGGCCATGCCCCTGACTTCTCTTTGGCCTCATGGACCACGCTTTGATGTCTTGCCCAGGCATTCCTAGCAACTACCCCTTCCTCTGGTCTTGGCCTTTGTTATGTGTGTCTCAGCCAAGGAGAGAGTGAGGAGGGCTGAAGATCGGTCCCCTGGGAGAAAGCCTAGCTTGGGGTCGTGGTGCCTGGCACAGCAGAGAGCAGGGGCCTGAGGGGTGGTGAGGGAGGGAATCATATGACTGGCATTTCAAGAGAGGAGAGCAGCTGAGGGAGGGAGGCAGACATGTCAAAGAGCCTGTGTACCTTTGGAGGAAGGGCAGTTTGTCACAGTACCCGTGGGTGGTGGCAGAAGCAGCCAGATAACGGGGGTCGGGGAACCCCACTTAAAGGGAGAGGAAGTTGCTTCCTAGTGTGGCCACTATGGGCAAGTTAGCCCCATTTTCCAAATCTCAGTGTCCTCATCTGTAAAATAAGAATAGTTCTAAAATTTAACTATCTGCCCTCAGAGGAGCCAAACACATAAAACAGGGCTTGGCACAAAGTCAAACTAAAAAATCATTTTCTCCCTCCTCCTTCTCCTCCTCTTTTTGCTTCCTCTTTTTCTTTTTGAAATCTTGTTACAGACTCTGGCCTTTGCAATAAAGGTGAGCAATTGTTGTTATTATTTTAGTTGTCAAAGACATTGACCTTGAGTTAAAATTATAACTTTCTCTGGGTATGCATGACCCCCCCTTAAATTTTGCAGGTATGAATGACTTCCTTTACTGTGCAGCTTAATTCATCTGAATCTCCGCATCTAGGCAAGGGACATGGATCTGAAATCATACTGTATATGGCCAAGCAAAGTTGCTGTACCTGACTGAGTCTTCTGCTGCAAGATGTCTGAAAATGTAAGTTTCTTATAAGAAAGAGTCTCCTTTGCTGCTTTGGATACTCATGGCATCTTTGGTCAATCAGGATCTGTTTGTTTTATTTTATTCCTTAGGCATCTTGTTTTTCTGAGTTGTGACTTATTTTAACATATGTGGGCTTTCCTCCATTTATTGGAATCTCTACTAGAAGTGAAAAGAATGGGGGAGAAAGCATATTGCCTCACCAAGCCGAAGTCGTTATTGACAGTACAGAGAGGAAGGCGGAAATAACGCCAATTTGCTTTCGGTGATCTTCACACACAGGTCAGGAACTGAGAACTGGGGACTTGGGGCTGGAGAGGTACATCATGAGAGGCAGGATATAATTTTCCTAGGCTTGCTTTAGTATTCTTGGAAGCTCCTTCAGAGTGGAGCTGATGGCTTCTACTTCTCTTTCATCCGCAGTACTAGACCTCTAGATTTGTTAACTTTATTGGCTTCTTTTTTATGCATCACAGTGGATATCGAACCTTTAAAACATGGTGTTACCAGGCCTTTAATGTAAGGGTGGAAATTGCCACCGCTGAAAAATCTTGACATTGCTCAATTTTCTGGAACCCTATTTGGGTTCCCAGGGCATCTGAGTTCTTAACGTACCTTTAAACCTTAACACATTGCTTATTGCTTCCAGATACGGAGGCCATCCTGTATTGGAAATGCTGTCCTCCCCTACTCAATTGCAAACAGTGGTAAAGGAATGCTATATTGGTGGCCTATTGTTCTAGCCTGGCAGACCCTGGAAGACATTTGTAACATGTTTTTTAAGTTTTAGATTTTAAAGCGAATATTTACAGGGTCAGCTGTTTAATGTTTTTTCACTAATTAGACTAAGTCCTTATGGTTTGCCCCTCCTTTGTGTTGTATGTTTATTGTGATCTATATAACACACAGAGATACATAAAGTCTTTACTATAGTAAAACATGTAATAAGTAATTAACTTCATTTCTGAGTTCTTGGCCAGGGTCTTTTTAGCCACATCTTCCTCCCTTCCCTTCTTCCCTTTGTTTTGAAGGCTCTCCAGGCCTGTGTCTTCGGGGACCCATAATTACTCAGCCTTTGTTCCCAGTGGGCCCTCTGTTCTCCAGGCCCACCTCCCTGAGTGATGTATCAGAGCAAGGAACAAGCGGTGGGTCCAGGGGTTTTATTCTCCCATCCCTTGAGGGGACCTTATGGCTCTGTTGAATTTCAGGCCTGGGATTTCCAGAGATCTTCGCTGGGCAACACTGGGTGGCCTGGCTTGACTTCTTTGCTCTCAGTGCTATAGAGCGCTGAGCAAAGAGCATTGGTGGAGGAGGGGGGAAAAAAAACCTGCCCACCAGCTGGGCTCCGGAGTGAAGTTCCACCCTGGGTTGCAGGATTCCTGGAAAGATGATGTCCAGAACCAGTGCCATGCTCTTTGTAGGACTAACTAGGTACTGGTGTGTCACCAACATCTGGTTTTCCCTGAATATGTTTACATGCAACTGTTCTATGAAATCAGTCCACCATGCAAACTCATCCTTCTAAGAAAATGTGTGCAGATGATTTAACTTAATGACTTAGTTAAATTGAATGGCTTCCAGTTGCATAGTAATGTGTTTTGAGAAGTTTTGAAAGAGAGAGAGAGGAAAAGCTGGTTTCCCATCTCGTTCAAATAATTTTCCATTCCTCAGGGGGAGAAAGGAAAGTCTGAGAATCCAGCAGAATTAATGCAGGTTACCCATTACTTCATTTTATAATGTTTGGCAAGGAAAACATTTAAGTCAGTTAAATCTGTTTACTTAGCTCTTCCAGGCATTCCATGTGGATGGGGCCTGGGTTGGAGGGGACAGTGAAATGCATTTCTGGGGAGATGCCTTACTTGCTTACTCAAGAGAAATAGGTCTGTTTTATAAGCAGGGCCTGCAACACCTGGATTCTAACGGGTTCATTAGGGACCCAGGGGTTTACGCGAGCATTTGTATGCAGTGGGCCCTCCTACAGATGAAGAACCTGAGAAGCCCATCTCTGACCCCTCAGGCTGTTATGGAAAAGCTCTGTTCGGGGTCACCTGGGTTCGATTCCTGCTCTGCAATTTGCCAGCAGTGTGACTTTGGGCAAGTCATGAAATCTCTCTGCACATGGTAAGGAGAATTCCTTACTTCAGAGAATTGTTGCAAGAATCGCATGAAACAGCAGATGTGGAAGTGCCTTATAATCTCTAATCCAATATTTCAATGCCTTCCAACGTATCATTCTTAACACGGATCGTAAGAAAGCGTGTTTCCAGCTAGAACGTGGTAGCAGGGAGGGCAGAGAATATGTAGACTCTCTAGATTCTTTGAGGGAAAATATGGACTTCTCAGACCCATTTCCAAAAGTGCATGAGCTGTGCTTGAGAAATGGCCTTATAGGAAGGAGTTGATGTAGTGGTTGGTAGGGCCACAGGCTGTGTTTGGGGCTTAGCAGCGTCAGGTGAGCGAGTGGAGATTGCACGGGGCAGATGAGGATGACGATGCTGATGACGTCAATCGATCACGTGCTCTGGTCAGACCCTGCTGGGCGCTCACTTGGATCATCTCGTTTCTTCTCTACAACCACTGACTCTACTTTGATTCTTATTCCATTTTACAGAGGAGAATTCCTGAGAGCTTAAGAAACTTGTCCAAATTCACACAGCTAGAGAGCAGTAGAACGGGGATTCAAACCCGCATGTGACTCATTTTCAAGCTGACACCCTTAACCACTGTTAAAGGGAAAGAAATATAACAAGGCTTTTTTCTCCCCTCCCTGAAGGGTCCCATATAGAAACTCTCTTTTCCTCTATAAATCCTATCAGGAGTAACCCCCAATCCCTTAGGATCACCTAGAAAAAGAAAAATAGAAAGGAAGGAGGAGATTATGCCACGTAGCTGTCATTACTGTTGTTTACGATGAGCTAGAAGCAGGGTCACGTCTGAGAATTGCTAGCTCTCAAGAGGACCTCTGGACTCTCCCTTTGGAGATTTTAGGACAGATGTTAAAGGGCAAGACTGTTCTCTCTGAGGGTAGACACTATTTTCTGTTTCTTTAAAAACTTTTTATTTATTTTCAATTTTTTAAAAAATTTTTTAGAGAAAGAGAGCACCTGAGGGCACAAGTGGAGGGAGTGGGGCAGAGAGAGAGCCCTAAGGCGGCTCCATGGCCGGTGCAGAGCCTAACTTGGGCTTAATCTCGAGAACCTGAGATCACAACCTGAGCTGAAATCAAGAACCAGATGCCTAACCCACTGAGCCACCCAGGGGGCCTCACTGTTTTTTGGTTTCTAAGGATTCCCTTCAGCATCTAGCTCAGTGCCTCGTACAACGTTAAAAAAGAAATCTTTGGTGACAAGTGGGATCCATAGAAATGAAAAGACACCCCCAAATCTTCCCTCGAGACCCTATCCTTTTGTCACTTCTACAAAAGCCAGCCCTGAAGTTGGTGGCTCGGAGCGTCTCTGTAGCTGAAGTCTGAAAGCAATCTCTGCATTGATTCTGTGGGGCAGGTGAGGCCCCACCGGGTCCCCCGCTCGGTCAGTGTGGAAGATTTCCTTCCATCTACCTGCGGGTTTGAAATATCTGACGAAGTTCCTGCCTATCTGCAGGAAGGAACAGATGCAACAAGAAGAGACTGGAGCTATTTGGCTTTTCACTCAAGACTTTTGGTTCTCTGTGATTTTGTTATTCTCTCGTTCTGTTTACAAACAAAGTAGACAAATATGAAAACCCCAACAAAATGACCAGAGGCTGCATATGTGACAGAGAGACTGATGTATACATGCCTACTATTTTCACTGTGCTACGTCTCTCTTTTCATTTTCTTTTCCAGCCTGTGACCAACCCCCCGTACATTTGGGTCATGGTGAAGGCATTCCCAAGGAGTTTTAGTGGAAAGGAAAAGACATAACGATGCAAGGGGCTGTTTTATCTGGTGCGGAGGTAGAAATCACACATTATTCCTGGGGAGATGAGCCGAGGATGGTGTGACTGGTGCTTACTTTCTCACAGCATGTGACAGAGATCTGGGTGAGACTTTGGTGAAGCTGCTGTGGCCAAGCAGATGATGCACAAAGCACTTCAGAATGCACGTCAGCCACCAAACAAAATCCTTAATCCTGCTTTTCTGTGAAAGGACTCTAATCCAAGTACTTCAGGCTAGACGTCAGTGAAGTCTGTACTTAGGGGAGACTGTCCCAGCTTCCGTCTTTTACTCCTGTGGTTGGAGCAAATGTATATGTCTTATGGATAATATCCTTTCTAGGTAATTTTGTAGGTGATTTACAGAGTGGTACGGTGGAAGGATCTTCCTCTCAAAGCTCAGGTGGCACCTCCTTCTTGGCTTCGCTACTTACCAGCTATTTGACCTTGACACTTAACCTTTCTGAGGCTCACTTTTCTGCATTGCCTACTTCACAGAATGGTATAAATTCTGTAGTGACTCTGAAGAGACCCCCAAAACTGTAAAAACACTAGGCAAATTTCAGACACTTGAACTCTGTAACTTTAGAAAAGGCAGGTCATTGTTAGTAAGTGGAAGACGGAATAGAGAAAAAATAGTTTTAATTTTGTTCAAGTAATGTTTTTGGTAAAATCATATAAATTGGAGCTCTTCGCTATTGTAGGAACCATTTTTGAATATATAGGATTTATTAGTGTGACAAAATAGAAATAAATTAAACTATGTATCAGTTTACAGTTTAAAAATTAGAAGCTGATTTAGTTTGTAACCACATTATAGCAAGTATTATTGTCATACTTCTAAATCCATGGTCAAGGTGATTAAAAAGCTGAATTATGGTTGCTTTGCACTGCTTAGGTAACATTTATATAATTATTTTACTTATGTAGAAATACAAAATTATAATGGTTAAATTACCATAATTAAGTATAGTTAATCAGAATTATATAGCATTCTACTTATTCAGTTACTTCTTCATAAGCTATAGAGAACAGTTTTTTTTCCTAATTCAAATACTTTGTATTTAAAGGGGAGTGGGAAGTACAGGCTTCCAGTTATGGATGAATAACTCACGGGAATAGAAGGTGCAGCACAGGGAATATAATCAATGGTATTGTAATGGTGTTGTATGGTGACAGATGGTAGCTACACTCACAGTGAACATAACATAACGTATAGACCTGTCAAATCACTGTGTTGTACATCTGAAACTAATGTAACATTGTGTGTCAACAATACTCAAATAAACACACACACACACACACACACACAAAAGCCACTTGAAATTTTTGCTTGAAACATGCTAATATTATGTTATATACATTCTATTCCAGTAAAGTGTTTTAAAAATTAAAAAAACCCCAAATACCTTATATTTACATAGTGCTTTGTAATTTTCAAAGCCTTTCGCAGACACTACTTAATTTGAGCCTTGCATAATCCAAACTTTCTGTGTTTTTCTCTCAAAATAATATGGGAGGTGAGACATTGACTCCAACAAAGCCCAATGCTAGGTTTCCCCGAAGAGCATTGTGAGGTCAGAATCTCTTCATTAGATGCTCTTCCAGCTTGCCGCCCCTTCCTTGTGGCCCTTGCCATGGCTGTCTATGTATATGAATTTCTGTGATGACTTGGTAAATGTCTTTCTCTTCCAGGAGACTTTCACTGCTGAGAGGGCAGGACCATTCTGTTTGCTCCCATCTGTGGTCCCAGCTCCCCACCCATGGCCTGGCCCCTTAGTAGGGGCTCAGCAGATTCGAGGAATGAATGAATGGATGGATGGATGGATGAATGAATTCAAGACAGTGCTTGTTACATGACACAGGGTCTACTTCTTTGAGGCTTCCCGGGAGGAGTGTTGGGGTCTCACTCTTGCAAACGACATTGCTTCTCTGAAATGCTCAGTTTGTTCTTAGTGCCTGGACCCTCTCAGCGGAGTCCCCATTCATATTCTCCTGCTCTTGCTGGCAGCTGGAAAGCATTGAAATAAATCGTGGCTGACCCTTAGCAGATGTGTAGGACTTCACGGTATATACTTTGTGCATTGGCCACCTTCCTGCTTACAATTTATGCCCTGTTCCTTATTTCCCCTTTTCCTTATTTTTCTTCACCATCCTTTTGTTTATTATAATGCATATTTTATGTGACCTTTACTCTTATCTTAAGTATATTTGGCAGCAAGTCAGGTTATAAAAAATAGTACTCAGATGAATGGCCCTTAATGTACTGGGGTCAATAGATAAAAGGTTAGAATTTCAAGAAAGATATTTTCATATGACAGTAATTTATTTCAATTTTTAAAAAAATTTCATGGTAAAGCAATGATAAAAATCGATGTTTACACTGAGATTCTTGGACTCTAGCAACATAAGATCCCTATAATTGCACAGAAACGTGGGCTTTTACTGTCACCGTAATATGTAGAGGATGTGTGAGAAAAAAGAAAGTCATCTGAACAGTGCCTAGCCTGAGAGATTGCGTGGTGTCTCTGTTGGTCTGCTTTTATATTCCTTTAGTTCTTGGAGACATGAATAAAGTAGGTTCTTGTCTGGCCCACCACTCAGTTTTGCTTTGTCTTTCCTCTAGGCTTCAGGGATGCCAATGAATGGAGAACTTCTTTCCCACGTGCAAAGCTTGGTCCAGCCTAGATCTTCTCCAGCATTCTTTTGACTTAAGTGCTGTCTGACCCATAGCATCTCTGAACTAAACCTCAAAAATAGTTCCAGCCACAATTTCCACAGCGTTCAAGCAACCAGATTTGTAGCAACAGCCTTCTCTCTGTGTTTTTGAAATTTTGTGACCCCCCCACTCCCCCCCCCAGTGGGGGGCAGGGAGCTTTTGTTTACCCGTGAAGCACCACTTTCAGTTATACTCATGATTATGTGACTTTCGGTATTTGCTATGTCCTCACTCTTGGCCAACACAAATATGTTATCACATTCGACCTTCCTTAGCATAAGAATGACTTTGGAAGGCCACAAGATTTTCTAATAAACAAATAATGAAGGAAATGAGAGCACCTGCAGAAGGAAGGAAAAGCTCCAACTGCAGATGAGGAGATAAGACATAACAAAGGCATCCACGTTCCTGTGAAGTGATGATCCCTTCCAAGAATGCAGAATGCTATGACCACTTGTATGGAATGCCTGCCCTGGCACGCTCGCTCCAACACAAGCAATCCATGCTAGCCAGACCGGCGGTATTGTCTGATCCACTGTCAACCGCAGGAACCCGAACGCATTTGCCCCAGGGCCTCCCCTGACCCCCACCCAGGAGGCCGAGGAGAAAGCTCCTGGTACCATGACACTTGCAATTAACTCTTTGAGGGCAACAACTGCAAGAGCTAGTCCCAACCCTCTTCCTGTTCCCTTGATGCCCACTCCCCCTCCCCCACCTGCCACCCATCCCAACTACGTAGAGGTCCATTTATGAAGACAGTACTTAGGGTGGGGAGGAGAGGGACTCACCTCTTCTTTTTACTAAAGAGGAATATTTTAGCCTCTATTAGCCTTGGTTCCATCCTCTGAAAATAATCCAGTCAGGTTAGAGGATCTCCAAAGTCCTTATACCTTTGACTTTTTAAAAATAGCATTAACTCTGTTTCCCTACTTCCAAAGATGCTCAAACTTCACTAGAATGCTCATTTTATCATCTCTAGATTGTCTTTTCTTCCTTTATTCCTTGTAGGAATGTCAGGCGCTGGATTCAAACTATCTGGGTTCAAATCCTTGCTTCCTAACTTGCTCGCTATGAGATCGGAGGCAAGTTCCTTAAACTTTCTTAGCCTCCATTCCCTCAACAGAGGAAAGGACCATACAAGAGTAATAATTATAATGTGTATTTCCCAGGTATATTGTGAAGATTATGTGAGGAAAATCTGTGGACAGCACCTCATGTTCTTTCTTTCTCTACCCCACCCGTGTTCTCTCCTTCCCTTCCTTCTCCACCTTCCTGGCCTTTTCTCCTCCTTTGCCTACCACCCTCATTTTCTCCCTCCTCCTTCCTCATTCCTTCCTCTTCCTTGCAGACTCCATTGTCCCACGTGGGTAGGGGATGGGCAGCCAGATATTGGGTGGGAATATTTGAGTTCCTACTCCCACTTCCACTTCTGGTACCTCCCGTCTTGGCCCAGGAGGCAAGCCCAGAGGCCTTGTGTCCACAGCACCAGCAGGTAGCACAAGAGGACCCCAAGGGCACAGAGGAGTGGCAAGAACTGGTAAGAAGTGCTTTGTTTGCAATTTCTTTGAAATGGATACAAGCACGCTTACTTAAAAGCCATTCTGAGATGAAGCATTGACCTTACCTGAGTTCAGGAAGTTTCTTCAAACATCCACTGCCTCACAGATTCATAAGGTTCTTTGAGAAGTCTCTTTTTTGAACCTTTGACCACCACCACCATTACTGAGAGAAAAATGGGGAGGTAGTGGGGGGATGGAAGAGTAAAAGGGGAGAGGAAGGAACAAACTAAAGTTTGTACAGGTAGGAGCCTGGTGTATTTTGGAGTTAGTTGGTAAGGAGTTGCTAGTTGAGTTTTAGGAAAGTTGTTTTTTTTTTTTCAAACCTGCCTAATAGATCCTGAAGCCCTACTGCTTAAGAAACTGTGAAGGTAGAACTGCACCTACAGACAAGAGGGGGAGCACATGACCAGGATCCCACATACAGTGATGGTCACCAGGTTTTACCTTGAGGGTCTACTCCTTCCAATTTGCAACGTTTGCCCAGAAAGCTGTGTTGAGAAGGGCTGGGAGGCATGGCTACGATGTCTTGCCAGCATCTGCAGGGGCAAGACAAGACTAATGGGGATGGATGGACTCTGTATCTGCCCGTTAGGATTAAGATATACAACGATGACATCACCATCTTAAGCAGGGAGAGAAATAACCTGATAACTCTGGACTGCTCCAGAGTATAGTGTGGCGTGCTGACAGAGCGAGAGCTGAGTATTCTTTCCTTGGGGCGAGGGTGGGGAATGGAATGGGGAAGGGAGTGGAGAAGACAGGGCTGCTGAAATGACTAGGGGAGGGCAAAGGCACTGGTGCATGGTATGGGGATATAGAATATACATGAACCTTCACTGTAAGATGAAGTCATAGGAAGCAGTGTTTTAACAAAGTCTCTCCTTGCACCTGTTAATGTTTAACCTCTGCTGAGGTGGGCGCCAGTAATTCAGCTGGACATATCTGCTGAGTGTAAATGGTTTTCTAGGTTTCCCATATGCTGTTTCTGTCTTAAGCTATTGATACTTGCAAAGAAAAGGGGGAAAAAGTTTAATTCAAGTGTATGAAAGAAGCCTTCCTTGTCTTCAGTTCCCTCGATGAAAAGTTATGCCTTTTAGATAAATTTGACTATAACAAAGGCTTTAAAAGGTCTCTCTCTCTAGAGATCTTTTTGAAGATTGTTGCTCTTAGTGATGATCAGTTAAATTGAAGAGAGGAAGCAAAATCTGGTCTTGGCTACTCAATACAAACTCAAATTGGAATTGTCCCTATGTCTTCTAGGTGCTTAGGTTCCGTAGTATAAATTAGGATGTGTTTCCAAAGGTTCTCGTCCCCCCCACCACCAAAAAAAAAAAAAAGTTTGATAATGACAGTCCCTATTTTGAACTGCTACGTTTATAATTGCCACGCATTTGATGTAGATATGATGATTTTTTTTTTCTAGGTGTCACAATTTGTCACTTACAAATTCATAGCTTTCTGAAGTAGCCCAGTGAGGACATGTGTAAGGAATTCTGCATCAACAACGTTTGTTCTCCTTCTGTACTGACTCCTGCTTCCTACACCAAACCCAACACTTATTCCCGTTGGTTTCACCTTCTAGTACCTTTTTTGTGCTTACTTTAGAGCTTCATATTGATCTTCCCTCTCTGCTCTTACTCAAACCATTTTTACTTCTCTAATCTATTTGCCAAACTCCTGCCCTAACAATCTTGTTACCCCTTTACCTAAAACTGTTCAGCAGTCTCCCAGCGCCCACAGGACAAAGCCCGTTGGAGGCGTTCTTGCTTTGTCTGCCTCTCCAGCCCTGTCTCTGCCGCCTCCATTCCCTACAGTGTACACCCCCACCCCCACCAAGTCAGACCTTAGAGTTCTCTCTGCTTCCCATGGTGATTCTTACTCCATGCTTTGGTAACGTGTAGCCCAAGTACTCTCTCTGGTCACCAAGCCATGCTTTCTGCTTTCACCTTGTTTTTGCTTCTGTCCTAGCCCAGTAGGGCCTCTGGGCTGTGTGTTCCAGTACAACCAGACAGGTTGCTAAGTAATTAAATACTTCCATAGGACCTGGAGACCCCCAGAACCTGCTGGTGATCTAGCAATCAAAGGGTTACTGCCTGTAATAGCATAGGGCCTCCTGGACCCTGTTCAACACTTTGGCACTCACTATCCATTTGGGTTCAGTAGTTAATTTTTTCAACCCTCCCCCCCCGCCCTTATTTCTACCCTTTTTGACATTGACTGTTGCATTTACTCATTCTTCTATGTTTCCTTCTAAATTGTAGCTTCTCGGAGGGTCAGGATACAGTCTTTCCCAACCCAGAATCCCCAGCATCCAGCGTAGAAACCCAAACAAAGTAGGTGCTTCATAAATATTGAATGAGAATGAGGCTATCCCCTGGGTCAGGGTGGGGAGGCTGCAGCAATGATGTGAACTGATTTCTGATTGGCTCTGAACCACCCTTCTCTTACAGTGGTGGTTCTTATCTGGGGTGATTTGGCTCCGAGATGTGACATTTGACGATGTCTAGAGACATCCTCTGGAGTTTTAGTTGTCCCGATTGTGGGAGTGGGTGATGGGGGTGGGGGTGCTAATGACATCTAGTTGGTAGAGGCCAGGGTTCTGCTAAACATCTATTATGTGCCAGGCAGCCTCCACCACAAAGGATTATCTCGTCCAAAATGTCAATCTTCAGGGCTGAGGTTGACGTCCTGCCTTGTAGCATTGGCAAAAAGTCCTTTCCGCCATATTGGGGTCTCATCCTCCCATTGGTTACTGACTTTTTCTCTCTATGTTCCCCCATCTCATGGTTCTAGCAAGTCTGTACCTAGGAACAGAAGTAACTCATAATTTCTTTTCTTTTTTTTTTTTCCTCTCGACTTCTGCTACCTGAGGAGGTCCCTCTAGACCTTCTCTCTGCCCGTGTACCTCCAAGGTTGAGGCCCCTCCCTTAGTTACATGCCTCAAAGTGAAGGTTTTTGAGCAATGCATAAGATGTGACGTTTACTTGCACAATCTGACAGACTCAAGACAATGTTTGGGGTCCGAGAGAGAACTAGCGAAAGACAGAGAGGACATGGGAGTCTAGATATTTGACTGTGTCTAAAGGATATCAAAACACCTGGTGGAACACGGGAAAAACGGGGCTGCCAGTTGGTTTTGTTTATGCGGAACAAGCCAATTGTTTCTTCCCATGTGAGTGGCTGGTTTTGTTTTATCTTTCTGTAGCCACTATCCCCTCTTTTCCCCACAGAACAACTAGAACTCATTCTTTTTTTGTGATCTTTGTTTTGGCTTTTTTTTTTCCTTCCCCTTTTGATTTCTTCCAATGAACTCTTATTTTGCTGCATAATATCAAAATATTTTCTTCAAAGACAATTTCCTTTAAAAATAAACTGTTATCAGGAGAGAGGCTATGTTCACAGCTGGTAAAGGCATGATTAAATAATCACCGTATGGGGAATTGAAAAGCAATTTCATAATATAGCTTCAGAATCCAAAGAGAAAATCGAAGGAAACATTCCAGTTAGTTAAGAAAACTTTTAATCAAATGAAGTGTTTGAACTCTGTTTGGTTTTTGTATTTTTTTTTTTTTTTTGGCAACTTTCTGTATGTGCATGTTTTACTTGGGGAGACTCTGTAAGAGGTTATCTTAATACAGTTATGGGCTTCCTGAGAGTTTAGTTAACCTTCTAATTACATATAAAATAGCCTTGCAAATAGTTACAGTAAATGTTTTGGACATAAATTTGAACATGAGCCCTTATCTTTACTGCCAGTCTCCACCATAGCTCTGTTTTTTAATTTTATTTTTAAAAATATTATTAGTCTAAGAGGAAATCAGAGTATTTTAAGAGAAATGCCTGCATTCTTTTTGCTCATAGAGTGACATAAACTCTTTTCCCCGTGAGTAGTGAAGATATGGAGAAAGAGAATGACTTTTGAATCAGAGAAGCTGGGGCTCTGCCAGAGACCAGAGTGTAACTCTCAGAAATCCCCTGACTTCTCTGGGGCTTAGTTTACCTCATCTGTAGCCTGGGTACAGTGCTACCACCCTTCCTGTTTGTGCTGTGGACTAGAGTTTACCAGTGCAAAGCCTTCATTACAGTGCATGGCATGTCTGGGATGCTCAGGAAACAATAGCTATGAATATTACCACAGTTGGTGATTCAGAGGCAAACTTTTTACAGGAAAGTTTTCACTTTGAAACTAATAAAATGTCAGAGCTTCCAAAGAGGAATTTGTAAAATGCATATCAGAATTTCTAAGACCACAACTACACAGATTCTAAGCTGAAATACAATTTAATGCCTATGGTGTTGGGACCAGTATATATTGATTTTAGGTGAGAATTCCTTGATTTTTTTTTTAACGTCAGTGGAAATCCTGTACTAATACCAGATATTAAAACACTTTACATACCTGTAATTGTGAGACATTGTACATTTCACTAGAAAATTGTATTTGAATGTTTATAAATGTTACTTTATTATCAGCCCAAGATTTTTAAATAAGAAATTTAATTATGAAACCTAATGTTATTTAAATACATTCAAAATAATCTAAATGCATCTTTTGAACATTTTGGACTTTGCCAATTGATTTAATTGTATAAGATGATAACTGAGGTAGTCTGTTTCATAAAGCTCTATTAAATCTTGAGAAAAGATGAAATAACTTAGAAAAATCTTTCCAAATTTTGTGAAATGACTTTATTTCTACTGTTTACATGTAGCTTGAGATATTTTACTATTTGTGCATACACTGAAATAATCAAAATTCTATGTTCTAAAGGCATGTTGAGCTTCCATAAGAGAAGTGACATATGCTTTGGAATTGAGTTTGAGTAGCACATTCAGTAAGTCATTTAATCAATTTACATAATACAGTATTTGTAATGCCTCTCCAAACCATACTTATCTGTATTTTATTTCCCATGGAAATTTGAATTTTATTTACTTATATGTGATTTTTCATATTTATCTTGAAAAATACCATTTAACATTTTGCAAAGACCCCCATTGGTATTAATCCAATAGGTTAATTCCAGTGAATGGTATTTTAATTAAATTCTTGCTTTTTACCTTTCGTAGGAATGCTATATCATACCTGTATATAAAGTTTAGGTTGGAGATACTTCAGTGAAAAGATAACCTTGCCTATCCACACACAACCTTAAATGCCCGTAGAATTTTTAAAGATTAGATGAGTTCAATTATCCAGCAAAGGACATTCTCTGATTCTAAAGAATAGTAAGAAAACTAGTGGCACACAGATAAAGAGAATCAACCTAGTCTTAAAGCTTATTGCTTTGTATTTTTGTCTTATGAACTTTGAATTGAACTTCTGCACAGGATCTGATCTGGATGAAATGTCATATCTGAGACTGATCCTTATCTCCTAAACGTTTCCTTTGTTTCTTTGATTCTTTGGGCTTTACCCTCTTATTTTATTGTGAGTGGCCCAGAGCTTTGATCTTGCAATAAGCTCTGGCTTGCAACACAAACCTTTGCTTTGGTATGACACACAGAAGGACATGGGTATACTCAGAAAATCTAAATAGACAAGAGGTTACTTCTTCTGAAGGCAAATGGGGTAACTTCAGAATTTATTGTCTCCCATTACATTATGGGAAACTAAAAATTCACACGGGTATTTTAACCTTAAGAAAGCACACCTGTGAGAACAAGTTTGATGTACAGTATGTATCTGTTTCTCATTTCATTTACAATAGTTTCTTGGGTTCTAAGAATTAAAATTTTCTCCTTTGCATTGCTGCAGACATAAAAATTTAGAGCCACCTTTCAGATTCCAAGTTCCTTTCTGGTTTAAAAGTTACATTGAAATAGTTTTGAAGCTCTACAGTGGGTACAAAAATGATTAATATACCCAACACAAAATATACATAGGTCTTTTTTAGCCTAAATAATAATTAGAAATGCCAAATGTATAATAAAAATAGAAGTTGTAAGTATTTTGTTTGCAAACAATATTTCCTATTTCCTATTTAAATTTTTCTTATTTTAAGGGAGAAAAAGGAGCATAGACTTTTCTGAACCATATAGTTCATTGTATTCACAGTTTCAGGAAATGTACTCAATAATCTCGTATCAGAGGAACATATTTAGACTAACAGACATCCTCCCCTATGCAGTGTAGATATGAATGTACAATGTACCTCTAAAATTAAGGGTGTCATAAACAGACTCCTTTGACCTCAGATACCTCTAAAGAGGTATCTCAAATAGCTTGAGGAGAACTTCCAAGGGTTTCTTCCTCTAAGAAAATCTACTAATATGTTAATTATAAACATATAAGTGTGGTTTTAAAGGAAATTCTCTTGGCTTTTGTATCTTCATTTAAGCAGAAAATGTTAGGGAGCAAACCAGATTCAGCCATATGACTGTATTAATGGCATATCTCTCATTTTGAGATGGATGCTGACATGTTATGTCCCTCAAAATAAAAGCAGCCAAGAAGTTGATTTCACATGCTTAGTAAATGAGTGATTAGGATGGGAAAATTTTATTTGCCGTGATCAGACATTTCTCTAATGGACATTTCTCCTAACAGTTTTCATTAAACTTGAGAATTTTAGCTGAAGGAGCTAGTTCAGACGTATAATGGTAGGCAACAGGCTGTGGTAAGAAAACAGCCTTCTTATTATGACTGTTCTGACAGTCTTCTGTTCCAAGGGTCAGAGCCTTTTGTTATGCTGCTCTTTATTGATATATTTACATACATACTTATATTTTTTAAAATGAGGATTCACCCACTTAGCTACTAAGCAAGCACTGAACTTTGTCCAGTGGGTTCATAACTTCAATTCAAGCTGTAGGTAATGTTTGTAATTCTAAAAATGCCGACATTTGTCATTGTGAATTATGTTTCCTTTAGGAAATTCCTTTACTAAAGAGAGGCAGTCATTTTTGACACTAATCAGATGCCTCTGTGTTGACCCTCCTGCTGAATGAGACCAGGCTCTCTAGGTTATTAGTATTTAAAAAGAAATAACCATTCAGTGTAGCATTTCAGTAAATAATGACCTACAAGACTTATTAGGCATATTCCCCCAATTTTCCCACCCAAAGCAATGATTAACTCTGAAAACATTATGGTGGTTTTCTGTGTCAGCTGAGCAGGGGCTCCTAGTTCTTCATTCGCATTTTTCACTTAATCCGATGTCTTTGAATTCCTTGCCTTGTAAGTTCCTATATATAAAGATTAGAAACTGCTTTTGGCTATGCAGAATTACATGCTTTTAGATGAAATTCAATCCTTTGTAAAAGGTTTTGTTCAGAGCAACACTATTTATTCCTTGTTGAATTTGGATGACACAGAGAAGAACATTAGTTAACTGGGAACACAAATTGTGTTACCCAATTTAAAAAACTGTAGCAATAATTTTGGGAAAGACTAGAAATATTAAATATCGGTGAGTTTATTTAAGCCTTTTAAGGAAAAAAGGACATACCGGAAGATAATTAAAAGTGCAGGGCTAACTTTCCCTCTGGAATGTCTTTGACTTGCCTGCCTTTTATATAGGTTATATCATAATGAAGGTTGAGGATTGAAAAAAGAATTTTTGGTATTTAAGGAAGTGATGGGGTTTTGTGACCCTTAGTACTCATCTTTGAGTAAAACAGGTTAAAAAAAAATCTTCAGGAGTGAAGAAGAAAAAAAATATTTGGGTATCATGAACTATTGGAAATTGTTTTCTTTTGACTATTTTCCAAATATAATAGGTTAAAAACTTGGAGAAACACTTAAAAGTGATTACAGTCTCCCAAATGATTACTCTCTCTGACCACTTATAGACCAGAGGGGAGGCTCCTATCTGAGATTTAAGATGAGACCCTTAATATTTGGGTGTAGAATTCCAAAGAAACAGAAACATGGAGGTGAGGGAGGGGTGGGGTCGAGGATTGAGAGTAGGAGAGGTGTCTACACATCACCCATGACAGGGAATACTGAACAAATATATAATTTGTTCACGTGGCAGGATTAAAATTTTTGTTCCCTGTGTAGTACAGGCAAAAATCCTTAGACAATCTCTTCAAAATTGGCTGAATGATCCCTTGACCTTAAAGGTAACAAATTCTTGGGGTCTCTGAGTTATACATTTTTACATTTTACACCCTTTTCAGCAAACAGAAAAGGCAAAAACCCTCCTCCCCAATGGCCCCCTTTGTTGTTCTGTGTGTCCTTCTCTGCCGTTTGCATCTTATTTTCTTCCCAAATGCATTTAGCAGATTTTTGTTTTTGTTCGTGTAAATGAGCTTCATCTCAAATAGCCCGTCCCTCCCACTCCTGAATCCACTCTTAATGGATAACCCTTACTTCCTTGTTTCCCAATCTGCCCTCTTGAAACATTTGCTGCTCCACTGTGTTTAACATTAGCATTGGATGGTTCTCAGGATTCATTCAAAGATGGGAAATAAGGTTTGGGTTTTTTTTTTTTTTTTTTTTTTAATTGACTTGGCTGGAAGGCACTCATATACAAAGGATGCCGGGAAAAGAAAATGAGCAGACATTCTAGGGAAGTGAGGTAATCGCACTAGGCACAGGGCAGTTCCGGAAGGTCCCACTCAGATTGGGCTTCAGTGTTACCAAGCATGAATCTCCCAGTTGCTGGCTGGGCGCCGTGTGATGGAAAAGGCATTGTAAATATTTAACCTCTTTCTTCAGTGAACAGCTCTCATCCCCACTAAGTATTATTGAGTGATCAACTATTTGCTCCTGGAAGACTCCTTCATTTATTTTTTTCTTTTTTGGAGACTAACTAGAAAGAAAAAAATAAAAAAGACCAGAACACCATGACTTCATTGGATTGAGACCCAGACTTCTCTGACAAACCTCGTTGAAGAGGAAACCGGAAATGCTTGACTGAAGAATGTCGATGGCTGTTTCATGTGTACCCAGCTCATAATATTTGTCTGGGGAAAAGCCCCAACGTTGGGGAAGTTAATATCACCAGAAAGAGCACAGAACAGTAAGCTCTGAGGAGGCTGGGACGGGGAGTGTCCTGACCATCACCACATCCCCAGGTGGTGGGTGCCTGGTGCAAGCTTGCAGAATGGATGAGTTACCCTGCAGGCTGCAGTTGCCAAATCTTTGGCTTGTTCCTTTTTGATGTCATGTGTATTAGGCCTAAAATTTGCTTTGGAATCACAGGAAGAAAGACTCTATATAAACCAAATGGCCATTGTTTTCATTAATATGATGTCACACCCGGCCCCCAACCCCTCGCAGACAACAATTGAACCAAAGCAATATCCGTCACATGATGCCTGAGGTCAAGTTAGTTCATCTCTATGGCTCTAGCCTGGTGTTATGTAAACCACTGAAATAAAGGCAAAGAAGACTAATATTCCTCTGGAGGTACAAACTTAATAGAAACACAATTTGAGGTGAGAGGCCAGAGAGAGGATATTGTTTGATTTCTTCCAACGGAGTAAGTTATACTCAGACACAGAGCCAGTCTCCTGTAAATTCCTTTTTTTTTCTTTGATGAGGTTAATAGGAAAAGGATTTTGGCCTTCCAGGTTGCTGTGGGCAGAGAAGGCTTGTCCCCACTGGTACAAGGTGATTTCTGTCTCATGGTAAGTGCTGAAGCTCAGACACAGCAACAGAGTCCAGATGAGTGTATACTGACATTTTGGTAATGGTAGGGGCAAACAGAGACCATACATGAAAATATCCTAGGATTGGTGGAATCTATCTCCAAGTTCATATATTGGAGAATTTACAATGAGAAAAGGAAGTGCTCTTGCATGTCCCCAGTACTGATGAAAAGTGTACCCTTCTCACGATAGTGTGTCACTAGGTCTTCATGTTGTTCAGTTATCTCTGTAGCAGACACTTATTTAGCATCTGTTATGGGTCAGGCTGGAGCCAGACAGGCATGATTCCTGCCTTCCTGGAGTGCCTATGTTTAACTCTGAAACAGTTATCAATGGACGGATATTTTACTCAGACTCTGAATGAAATACTATATTCAGAAGCTGAAGACCACTTAACAATAACAATGAGGAGGAGGAAAAAAGAAAGAGAAGGAGGAAGAGAAGAAAACCCAAGAAAATAAAACATAAGGCAAAAACCAATAACAAACCCAAAAGAAATCCTGTGTTCGTCAGTAGCAGAAAGGTCAGCCCAGATCCACAAAGCCTCCTTGCCTCCTTTAGAAATTCTATCACACATTATTTGTTCAATGGACACTACAGAGTGGGGGCCAGCAAGAGAGGCAAGCCTTGGGTCAGTCTGCGGATGTTTGCCATTCTTCTGGGGATTTCCCCCTGACACAAACACCTGCTGAGGTCACTGGAACTTGTGGCAGCCCCAGAGAAAGCAGAGAAGGGGACTCCCATTCATCTTGCAAAGCCAAGTTCAGGGCCCATGTTCAGTACCCCTTGCCTTGATAAGATTCCTCCACCGGTGATGATAAGCCTATTTATTTTAGTTACGTAGTGCCAGTGGTGAGGGTCCTCCTGCTTTCCTCCCTTTCCTGGGTCTGTGCCCAGCAGAAGGGAAGGTAGAGGCCACATATGATGGCAGAATGTCCTTTCCTGCCCATGCCCTGCTTCTTCCAGATGTATCTACAAGCAGTGCTTGGAACATGGCAGGCCATGAGAGAAGTGTGTTGCATAAATTAATGAAAATATTGCTCAAGGAGTAAGCCAAGTGTCTTACAAGGCAGGTGGGAAACTCATCAAACAGAATGGCCAGTGTGGTGAGCGGTACTCAAGCTGGGGACCATGCAGGCAATGTGGGCCCCACTCCACAGGTAGCAGCAGCTTAATTCTGATGGAGTATTGCCATGGGGAGAATATGGGTCCACTGTTGCTCGATCTTCTGATTTTTCAAGAGGAGCCAGAAATCTAGACTTCTGTGTGAAATCTTATTTTTTTTAAAAAAATCTCATTTAAAAAATGTTGCTATCACTATTTTTAAAACACCATGAGGACCAAACAAACATATCTGTGTTCTAGATGCAACCCAGGTCTGCTAGTTTATAGCTCTAGCAGAGATGAAAGCAAAGGGGATCCTATTGGGAAAAACAACTCTATGAAGGCAGTAATTTTGAAAAAAGTTGTTTGGAGTTCATATTCATGAACTCTTTTTTGTTTATATCACTTAGAGAATGTGCTAGAGACTGTGAGGTTCTAGGCAAACTCGTTAGGGGCTCTCTTTGGCCTCTCCTGCCTTCTTAGAGCAGGTATCTGGAGTCCTTTTATTAGATCCAGGATGCCAAAACTCTCCTCAGGGCTACTGCTTGTGCTTAATTTATCTGAATTAATGCAATGAATTTAAAATACTTTTGTGTGGGTCTTTCTACCTGGTGATCGATGGAGGTGCCAACTTAGGCCATGCTCTGAGAATGATCACAACAAACAACAGTACTTGACCCAAATAAATTTAATGATATAACCCAAATAGGGAGGGATAGAGAACTGAGGCCTGATATCATTCTGGGAATAAGAGAAAATGGATTTTTTTTTTTACCCCAGTCAGCACAAAGCAAATTTCCAGGGTGTGACCTGCAGAGAACATCTGTGACCGTCTTTATTTCAGAAATTCTAGGAGGAGGCTATAGTTCTGGCTGCCACCACTGGTTGAGCTGGTCAGCAGAAGTTTGGCCTGCCAGATAAAAAAGGAGGGAACAAGAAAGCCCTTCCCCCTCCCCTACCAATTTGTCCACATCCCTCAGAGCCTAGAACTGATTCGCCAAAGAGGACTGATTTTAACGAATTTATTTTTACTAGTCTGTATTAGATATGGTAGGCTACCTGATGCTGTAACAAATAACCCCCCAAACCTCAATGACTTACCACAATAAAAATATTTTTTTTGTGTGTCGGCAAAGTCTACTGGGTTCTCAGAGGGTGTTTTTTGGGGGACTCTCTTCCAAGCATAGGTTCTGGGATCCAGCTCCTTCCCTGAAGGGCCTCTGTTGTCCCCTGGGGTTGTCTTGAGCACTTCTCCTAGGATAAACAAAGAGAGAATTGATTGACCTGTTTTATAGCCAGGCCTAGGAGTAGCAATCTTTACTTCTGTAATATTTTATTGTCCACAACCTAGTCACATGGGAAGCTGACACATTGCCTGTTGACCATCTGCGCCGAGGAGGGAGGAACATGCCAACATGTTCTTCGCTCCTTCCCTTCATTTCTCCCTCTCTTTCCTTTCATCTCTTCCCCCTTATCTTTTTTCTCTCTCTCATGCTGATGACTGGCCAACCGTAAGAGCAGTGAACCCCAAGTGATAACAAGCTGGTAGCCTGGCTTTCTATGAGGTTGGACTTTAAAAATCAGGGAAGCATGATGGTCTCCTTCAGATAGAACAATAGCTAATTTGTCTCTAATTAGCTTATTGCTAATTTCTAACTCAGTAGTTATTTTCATAGAACTCTTCTCCTTTTCCTCCTTGGTAAGTCTATAAACTTATAAAAGCACATAGACTAAGATGTATGTAGACCCTTCCAACTTAATGAACACAAAGGATCCCTCACTTAATTTCTTCTATTTCCATGACGGAGACAAATCATTTTAATTCATTGATTCTTTGCACTTTCAAAGTGGCTTCCATCAGAGGACCTAAGGGCACCTCACAAATATTTAAGTCATTAACAATCATCCAAAGGAGTTTTTGAGGTAGCTGAACCGAGCATCAAACTTCTTTAGTTTATAGGAGAGAACTGAGACACAGAAGAGTTAAGGGATTTGTTCATGATCATTCTTAAAAGTAATCATTATTGCCAGAAGTTCCTAAGACTTTTAATCATCTAGTTTCCCAGTCAGATCAGAATTTACATTTAAATCCCTTACATTACTCTTGCAAATATTAAAATATATTTTTATTTTATGGATTTAAAATATGCATTTTTTAATCATTGCCACTAAAATTACAGGTCCTTTGTCCTAATTCAGAAATGATTGGGACCTATATTTTAAAAGTTCACTCAGTCAAAGATAAAATTTTGAAGGCCACAAGGTCATGTTACATGTCCAGGCAAGTGGGTCCTTTTGGTTTGTGAATCTGGCTTCCTGGTGAACCTGTGTTCCTAAAGCCTAAACAAAATGTCTGAACTTTGAATGCAATTTACAGAGTGTCAGTAAGAGGTGGTGTTCTCAGTACAAACGGCTTATGTGGGAAGGCAATGATATTCTAACCAAGTTAAGTGAAAAATGACTATTTAATGCACTAAATAATAGAATTGTTAAATAAAAAAGATAGACATTTGAGTAGGCTTAAAGTGACAGTTTTGGGGAGGGTTTATTGACCAGATGCAGTGAATCTGAGATCAATTAATTTTGCTTTGAAGTTTGTTCTTGATCCAGATCTTCAATAAGAAGGTAGTTTCCAAATCACTGGTCTGTGAACGCTGCTTGTGATTAATTACCCTTTTATAATCTTAGGAATTCTGTTCTTTGCTATATTTTGAATAACTCTGACTCCATGGGGAGCTGTATTTTGGCTGGTATATTTGGAACTGCTAATAAACACCTACTTCCTGTTTTTCTCACTACTGTGTATAGCAAATTGTAAAATTACTTGTATTGCCATCTCTGTTTCTTGTGTGTTTAATCAGCCCTGATTTATGCTGTGGGATAATCTGCATCGAAGAGTCTTTGCCAACACATTTCTCATAGCTTCAAAATGTAAGATACTGTATCTTCCTATTGCAGTACAAACAGGAAGGATGATAGGAGAAAGTATTCCATTTCATCAGCACAGAAAAATTGGATTGTAGTATCATGAGCCCCAAATAATTCTTGGAAAGAAGTTAGTGTATTTTCACTTTATTTTCTTACATATATTTTTGAGGTCAGCAGTTTTATTCTTTTAGGAAGACACATGATGGGATAGAAGGCACTTATCTGTTTTCTGTTGAGGTGTAATTTTTCTTTGTAAAGTCTAAACAGGGTATTCAGCTAATAATAAGAACTATTATTATTATTACTCATCTCAGGTTTTTAATTTGCAGAATGCTCTGGTTGTTTTGGTTGCTCACGCTAGCCTGGCCAGCGCTGAGACCTCTGGCTTGTGTTGTGTGGGCTGCAGGTTCATGTTGAAGTTCAGGAAGTTGCTGACCTAGCATAGGTTGGGGCTTCCCATAGAACATGAGGCACCTGGAGGGCACAGGCTCCAGGTCCAGCACTGGCCCCAGGAGGAAGTGACGCTCTTTGCCTTTCAAGTCTAGACAGTTACTGAGTGAATGATCAACAGATATTCATTCTCTTTTGCTGATAAAAAAGCATAGAGAGTTAATGAGTCACTGGTGCCCTGGACTCTCTACCCTTTTTCTACTCTTTCACCCGAGCTCCACCCCATGTTCCTGGTGACCCAAGTGACAATGGAAAGCTTGAAAATGGTATGAAATGTTACTTAGGAACCGTCTACAAATCTGGCACTGCACGGCCATGGAGCAGTATTACTTTTGGAGGTGGACACCTGGGCCCCTGTTCTAGACCCCCTGCTTTAGAGGATGCTGTTAAGACCCTTCTCTGCTTTGCATCTAACCAATGGGGCAAGATATTTTGGGGGATTAAGGAATATCCACCCAGAGCTCACACCCAACCCCTCCATAAGCTGGGTACCGGAACTAGAGAATTCCTGCCCAATGATCCGATATGTCTTCCAGGGCCCATGAAGGCCTTGTTCTTCATTCATTCTCCTGAGGGGTGGCTGGTGTATATGTGTGTGTTGGGAAGATAGAGTTTGGACGTGAGGGGTGGGGCATCTAGACATATGTACCCCAGACCCTTACAATGTAGGATGACTGGTGATGGGAAGAGAGGGGACAGGCCAATACCAGAGGCCTCCATTTATTTTCTTGTCCTGGCCAGGAGATGTTAAAGGCAGGCCTTTTGTGCAGGACCAAAAGGAAGGAGGAGATTGAAAGTCTGCCTGGTGCTCCCCATGTTTCTTTCCTCTCCTTTCACCTTCTTTTAAGCTCTTAACAGCATCCTCACATCATCACTTCTCCCCTCTCTGCAGCTGGCTTCCCAAACCATCCTTCTAATCTCTCTTCACCAAACTCCAGACTCCACCTTCAACTGCCTTCTTGTCTTCTCTCTCTGGAGGTCCCATCAGCACCTTGACTGCAGCATATTTAAAACGAGAAGGAAAATCAGAATCTCCCATGACCCACTTCTATTTTTGAGATCTCTGCTCTGGCTAATCACACCACCTCCATAATTAGCCAGGCAACTGTATTCAGAACCAATTTTGACTTCTTGCTCTCCTCTACTGCCCTCATGTAATAGATTTAAAACTAATTAGTTAACTCTGGATGTGAGGTGAAGTACCACCACGCTGAACCTCTAGCTCGCCTCCCTCCTCACAGCTGCTGCCTCCCAGGTAGGGTGAGGCAGGGTTGGGGAGGGGCGCAGAGTTGTGATTGCTCACCTGCTCACCCAAAGGACCTCTCAGACTCTGTCTTCTCCTGCTCTGCTTTAACCCCCTACACCACCTGGCCAGGTCTATGTTCCCAGAGGAAAGCAGAAACACTCATATCACTCCCCTGCTCAAAGGAGTCTCATTTCCTGATCAAATTTAGCAAAAACTCCTTAGCCAGTTATTTAGTTTTTTTGTGTAAAAAATATTCTATATTTTTAATCAAACCATTGTGATCCATTAAGATCTAAAATACCCAGAAACCGATCTTGTGTTCTCAACTGTAGTGAATACATTTTTCTTTTTCTTTTTAAAATGTATTTAGTATTGTATTACACTTCAGGACAGACAAGAATTGGATATAATATGATGAACAGCATGTACTTACAATCCGGCTTTACCAAGTCCCAAGATCATGCTGTATTTGTTTCAGACTTTTTTTAAATTTAAGAAATATAACTTCACCAATATTGCAAAGGCTTCAGGGTATCCCAATTCCATCCTTCTTTTGCACCCAGAGACCACCATTACTGTGAAGTCAGTGTTTATTATTACCATACGTATGTTTCTACTACATACTTACGTATCCCAAAATATATCTCATTACTTTTTAGGTTTATAAACTTAAAAGTTATAACTTGAAAGTTATAAATAATTGAGGAATGACTTTGTTCTACATATCTTTTGGCACCCTTATCCATGTTTATTTCATTTAATGACTGTAGGTTATTCCAGTGTATGAATATCTCAAATTTATTTATCCATTTCCCTTTGATGGACGTTTATGCTGTTTCCAATCCTTTGCTTTACAAAGAGTAAGTACATGCTTTGTCACAGGTGCCTCCTTATATCTAAGTGCAGGAGTTTCTCGAGGGTTTAAAAGTGGAATTTCAGGGTTACTGGTGTGACCAACTTCATCTTGCTGAAGAGCTCTGCACATTGTACCCATTTATGTTCCTACTGGCAAGATAGGAGGGCTCCTGCTTCTCCAGCTGTACTTGTGATCATCAGATTTATAAAATTTTGTGAATAGGGTCAGTGTGGAATTCGATCTCATTGTTGTCTTGATTTGCATTTCTCTAATTTTCTGTAGAGGAGATTTTCTACACAAGACACATGAAGTACAGACATGAAAGATCTGTGAGAGAGCTATACATTTCACAGTTCAAGAAGAAAGATACCATAGAATTAAGAGACAAGACAGACAGGAAGAATAGAAATGCAACACATATCACTAGTACACAAAATTAGCACTCAAAACGTATAAAAGGACTCTTGTGAATTTTAAAACAAGATGACTCTGTAGAAAATGCACAAATGTTATGAACAGGCGATACTCAAAAGAAGAACTCTCACACTGTCCTGGAACTCAGTAAACATTCGCTGGTTATGACGTCAATGGAAGGAGTGGCCAAAGCAGATCTCTGCAGGTGTCAATGTCTTCACTGGGTTCCAGGGACACAGACTCCAAGATGGAACTGTGTGTGGGGGGAGTTTGATGAGAAGTGGTCTCAGGAGGCAATGAGGAAAGTGGGATTGGGCAGGGAGAAGTTGATTTGGGAACTCTGGAGCAGGACGGCCCTTCACAGGGGTCCTGAGCCGAGGCAAGGGGCTGGGCCTCTGTGTCCTTGCATCCACCAGTTACTGGTCACAGGCGTCCCCAGGGAGGGGAAATAACCTTGGGTGGGGCAGGTCCCTTTGGCAGAGAGACTGTCCAAGGAGACTTTGTCCAAGGGGAAACTCAGCTGTGAGCCATCCGTGGCCTACACTCTGGCAGCTGGGAGAATGAGGCGGGAGCTGGGTGGGGCACCACCACAGCATCCACTTCATCCACTATTAAGATCCAGTGAATTAATCAAAGTATCGTGATTAAGAATATTGGCCGTGGAGTCAGAGAGCCCAGAACCGAGTTCCAGGTCCACTACCTATCCAGCTAGGTAACCTTGTTACTCTCAGTCACGATATTCTTTCTTTCAATAAATATTGATTATCCAAGAGCACCTTCCTTGAGATTGTTGTGGGGAGTGAGTGAATAAAGACTCATAAAGAGTTCAACACAGCTCCTGGCACATGTTTAATGCTTGATGAACAGTAACTATTACTTATTTTCATTAATAATACTTGCAAGTAAAAGCCTGTGTTTCTTTTGCTCTGTCAGTGTAGTATAGCAAGAAACTTTCTGGGAATGTGTTCCTGTGGCTTTCTTAGATAAATGGAATACTCATGAGGTTAGTGGGATTTAAAGCAGGCTTATTCTCTAGTCTAAGTTGGTAAGTGCCTTAGCCATTTAATAAAACATTTCCTGGATTCATATTTAAAACTCAACTGACTTCCCACTCCTCAAGGCCAATTGTTATTTTTCTCTTCCTATTTTCATATGACTCAATTCCTATAACAAATGGGTAATCTCAGGCAAGAGAAATTATTCAAATGCCCCATCTCCACCTTGACTCTATCAGGTCACTATGGTAAAAAGCTTTAGACATGAGAAAATTATTTCCTTAAATTTTAGAGCCAGAATGGACCATAAGCCTTAAAGATTATCCAGGGTAGTGGTTTTTTATTTTCCTTCTTTCCTTCCTTCCACCCTTCCTTCCTCCCTTCCTTCCTTCCTTCCTT